>NW_012104365.1:1743063-1784446 GCF_000951045.1 Mandrillus leucophaeus | reverse complement strand
TTTTTTGAGATGGAGTCTCCCTTTGTCACCCAGGCGGGAGTGCAGTGGCACGATCTCAGCTCACTGCAACCTCCATTTCGTGGGTTCAAGCAATTCTCCTGCCTCAGCCTGATGAGTAGCTGGGATTACAGGTGTGCCACCACACCCAGTTAATTGGTGTATTTTTAGTAGAGATGGGGTTTCACACCTGTTAGCCAGGCTGGTCTCAAACTCCTGACCTAAAGTGATCCGGCCGCCTCAGCCTCCCACAGTGCTGGGATTACAGCCATGAGCCACCACACCCAGCCTCATAACATGTCTTGAATGTGCCCTTTAACTGAAAATTGAATGTTTAAAAGACATGGTGAGTTGGCGAAGCACAGTGGCTCACACTTGTAGTGCCAAAACTGTGGGAGAGCAAGGCAGGAGGACTGCTTGAAGCCAGGAGTTTACCACCACCTTAGACAACATACTGAAATGCTATCACTACAAAAAATTTTAAAATCAGCCAAGGGTGGTGGCGTGCACCTGTAGACCCAACTACTTGGGAGGCTGAGGTGGGAGGATCACTTGAATCTAGGAGGTTGAGGTTACAGCCAGTTATGATCATGCCACTGCACTCCAGCCTGGACAACAGAGCAAGACTGTCTCTCCAAAAAAAAAAAAGACATCGTGGGTAGCTCCTACATTATCGAGATCTCAAGCCATCATTTCTCAGTGAGGAAATAAATGTTTATTGAGCAGCTATTATGTGCCAAGCACTGAGGAAGCAGCACTGGAGGGTTTAGCCTCATGGCTCTGTCTTCCTGGAGCTCTGTAGGGAAGACAGATATGAGGAGTGATGGAGAGAATGATTCAGAGGGTAGTGGCCGTGTGTCAGATGCTAAATGCAGCTTCTGAGTCTAGAGGCTTCTGAAAAGACAGCAGTTTCAGAAGAAGCTTTAGATGAAGTAAGAGTCATCAAAGATAGATATGCATGAAGGCCCTGGGCAAGGAAGACAATGAGACTGAGAGCAACAAAAGGAAACCCAGTTTGTCTGGAACACAGAGAGTTAGGGGCAGAGACATGAGTGAGGTGAGGAGGCACCTTGGGTTGGGCTTTACAAACCGTGTTTAAAATGTTATTTCTCTTACGCAGGAGGCCGAGGCAAGGAAATCGCTTGAACCTGGGAGGTGGAGGTTGCAGTGAGCAGAGATCACCCCACTGCACTCCAGCCTGGGCGACAGAGAGAGACTTCGTCACACACACACACGCACACACACACACACACACACACACAAGAAATAATAAAATGTTGCCATTTCTCTTGAAGAAAATGTAAAATCCCAGGGAGTTTTAAACCCCAAGGAGCTTGTGATCACATTTGCACAACAAAGGAGATAGTCTGTTGTGCAAATGTTGCCAGTGAGTGGTAGAGACCCTGAGAAATCTCCAGGCAGAGGATAGAGGCTGCAGTGGCATTCTGGAGGTGGGAGTGGGTAAAGCAGTCCAGACTCCTTCCGCGCCAGAGGGAGAATCAGCCTGGCTGAGCTGGTGAGGAGTCTGGGGTGGGGAGCCAGTGGTGAGGTGGTGAGGAGTTTGGGCTGGTGAGGAATCTGGCATGGGGAGCCCATCTGACATGATTTGGATGTGCATCCCCTCCAAATCTCATGTTGAAATGTGATCTGCAATGTTGGTGGTGGGGCCTGGTGGGAGGTGTTTGGGTCATGAGGGGAGATCCCTCATGAATGGCTTGGTGACCTCGCCATGGTAATGAATGAATTCTCACTCTGTTAGTTCACATGAGTGAGAGCTGTTTCAGGGAGCCTGGTGCCTCCTTCTCTCTCTCCTGCTCTCCCTCTCACGTGGGACCCATCTGCTCCCCTTCTCTTTCCACCGTGATTGTAACCTTCCTGAAGCAAATGCCGGTGCCATGCTTCCTGTATAGCCTGCAGAACTGTGAGCCAAATAAACCTCTTCTCTTTATAAATTACCCCACCTCAGGTTTGCCTTTAGAGCAGTGAAAACCAGACTAACACAGCATCTCAGCCCAGCTCCCTCTTCAGTGCCATACTCCAAGGTGGACCCTGTGTCATCATACCCTCACCACTTCCCAGCTGTTTGCTGTGCACCGAGGACCATGCCAAGCCCTTCGTGTCACTTCCACAGGTGCTCATGACACCCAGCACTGTGTGGTTCTCATCTGAGGCATGACAAGCTGGACACGATGCCCAAAGTGACCCCACCAATGAGGGGCAGCAGGACAGACTGGATGCAGGATCTGCTGCAGAACTTGCCATCCCAGAGCAGAATGAAAATGTGGGTCCTTGTTGAAAAGGTGCTGAGCATCTCAGGTCCAAACTGCAGAGCTTTCAGTGGAGTGCAGGGCCCCTCTGAGCACAGGGCTGTGCAACCCCCCCGGACTAGAGCAATGTGTCCAGCTCCCAGTTCAGGGTCAGTGCTGACCTTGGGTGGATTCTGCAACCGTATGGGTTACTTGATGAGCACTAACTCACACCGACTGTCAGGCAGAGGAACGGTGAGAGTACAACGTGCCTGCTACGGTGGCACACACACGTTTTTTCCCAGCGTATTAATGGTTTGAAGCAATTGGGGGTAAGCTCTCTCCCACTTGAAAAGCAAACCTTAGTGATTTAGAAAATACTTTCAATCCATCGAAATACCTTCCTTTAATGCAAGTAGTGGCTGGTGTAGTGACTTGAAGAGCCACTCCACTCTGCTAGTTAAGCCACCTGCAGCATCTGTGAGTGAACATGAAGAGGCCACAGCTTGTTTCTCCCTGCTTTAAAACAGTGATGAGTACACGAAGGCACACCGTGGATGCAATTTGCTTTTTATTTTCATTTTTCAAATGATCTCTATGCAAAACGAATATACTCCAGGACCTACAACTTCAAGAAGGAAGCCCAGGCTGCATGTCTTATGGCTAGAAATAATGATGCCACCGCCCCGGAGGCCTCCCACCTCCTCAAGCTGGGTCCCAGCTCCCTTTCTGTGCTCCTCAGCTGGCCCCTGCTTCTCCTGGGACAGGCTCTTAAACCTCTTTACGCCTCTCTTTCTTCATGAGAAAATCAGGAGGACACTCGTCCCTATTCCACAGAATTCCAGGGTGATGAGTGCTGGTGCCGGGCCCACTCTAGGCTCTCGGTAGGTGTCCAGGTTCCTCACTGCGGTTCCCATGTGTGCAGTGATTTACATAATGGCCCTCCTGTGAACTCCACCCTGGCAGAAACCCACCACATGCGCCACGGCGTTCTTGAAATGGGACTTACCCCAACTGAGATTGACTTTAAGTGTAAAATCCACATCAGATTTCTAAGAGTTTGTTTAAAAAAAAAAGTAAAATAATTCATTTATATTCTTATATTGATGACATGTTGAAATAATATTTTGGACATATCGGGTTACATAAATATTAATGAAACTAGTATTACTGGTTTCATTTTATCTTTTTTAATGTGGCTACTAGAAAACATTAACTTAAGCACATAACTCACTTTGTATTTCTTTTGGATAGGGGAGGTTTAGACCAGGGGCCAGGAAACTTTTTCTGTAAAGGACCAGAGAGTAATTGTTTCTGGCTTTGTGGGCCAGATGATCGATGTCAGACCTGCTCAACTCTGCCACTTCAGCCTGAAAGCTGCCACAGGGAATATATAAGCAAGTGGGTGTGGCCATGTGCCAATAAAACTTTATTTACAGTATCAGGCGGTGGGCCACATTTGGCCTGCAAGCTGGAGTTTGCACTGTGAGCCCCATGAGGGCAGCAGGGACTCGCTTCCTCACCACTCTCCTCTCTGCACCTCATAGAGGACCCAGCACAATGTAAGTGTTCTGTAAATATCTGATGAATCAGCAGATGGAGCTTATCTAAATCTGGTAAAAAGTATTATTGTTTAATTGAGAAAGGGATGGACTCTGTATTAAAAGGATAAATGTTGCCCCTCGCGACAGCAAATATGTGATTTACAGGGTCAGAAACGTACATCCCTGCTCTTAGCTCATTGAGCCATGACTCCAGCAGACAGAGTAACGCAGCGTGGGGAGGGCAGGCCACTGTGTGCAGGAGGCTGTGTCCATCTGTGCTTGTCAGGGGCCACCTTTCCCTTCTCAGCAGGGTCCTCGCAACCTGAGAGCTGTGTGGGATGCTTCTGTCTCCCAAGCGCCCTCTCTGAGGCCCCTGCATGGCAGCGCACATAGGAGAGATGCTGTTTCTCTCCCCCACCTGTTCTCCTCCACACAGCGTGTCCTACAGCCAGGGCCTCGGGCCAACTTCAGGCCTGTAGCCTGCTACCCTGAGGGTCTCCATGGCAGGAAAGACTGACAGTCCGGCCTGATTCTCTCCGCTCACCCCTGCTTGTCCTCTCTCTCCTCCTTGGAAGGGCAGCACACACAGATACACACACACAGAAAGGGAAAAAAACTCTAGCTGTTTAGTTCCATTATATCTGCTTCATCTCGACAAGCAACTCTTTATCATCAAACTCCTTCTCCCCTACTCACCCTTCAAGCAGGGCTCACAGGCTCCTGCATTCTCACCACCGCCTCTCACATGCCCTCCCGCTTGCTCACCAGGCCACTACAAGGCTCTGTTCTAGGGGCGCCATGCACACAGGACCCGGCCACACGGTAGCTGCATTCCATGGGGCTGGTGCCCTGTGCAGTTACGTTAGGAGCTGGACTCCTATCCAACCTCCCCTGAGGGAGAGGACACACACCTCCACATTTCTCAGTGAGGTCCCAGGCCCCCTCTAGCATCTGCCACCGATGAAGCCGTTGGTAAACACCTGCTTGTTTCCATCCTAATAGCAAGGAACAATCATATGTATCAGAGCAGCCATTCCCCAGAGCTTATTCGGGGCTGGGCACTGAACTGAGCCCCCGACAGGTAACACCTCACTTACCTCTCACCGAGGAGGCAGGCAGAGCTTGCATCTGGCTTTGGAGGTGAGTGTCCTGAGACGCAGAGGTGAAGTGGCTTCTCCAGGGTCTGCTTGTAGGAGCCGGCTGTGCTGGAATGGAAACTTGGTCCAACTGATTCACAAGCCTCAGCTCTTACTTTGTTTGTAAAACTGTGAGTGTCCATGCCCACTCTCACCCTTGGAAGTTCAAGATCACCAAAAAGAGTGTTTCCTGGAATGCCTGAGCTTCCCATTGAAGAAGTCCTGTACTCATTGGCACAGATCACCATGGCTGTTCAAAACCCATTCCCATTATCTGTGGACAGGGCTTTACTTCTCCCAGATCTCCACTGGACTCTGCTATCTGAATCATTCTGTTCTGTTCCCCTCCCCCTGCCATAGATGTGCCACAAAAACCACTGCTAATTCCAAGAGTTTACTTTCAAAAGAATTTCATTTGGGTTTACAAGAAGGTAACAGAAGCCCTTTGATCTCAACAAGGCACGTACTGTTTCATTCCATGGTTTATGAAACAATTTTAGACTAATTATTTTTGACAACTTGCAAATGTTTGTAAACTTCTTCAAGAAGGAAATGGCACAATTATGCCTTCCTCTGACATACAGAGAAGGAAGTTTCCTTTGTGCCAAGTGGCTGACGTCTATTCCCCCAGGAGAATTTGGAAGCCTTGATCTTCTGAGGTGCTCCTGTTTCTGCTGAAATACAGAGTTAATGAAATTGTCCTCTGAGCCGGTGTGAGTTAAATTTAACGAAGCAGGTGAAAAGCCACTGTGGTCAGAACTGTTCACTGTGGTGACATCTTTTGTCATGTGGGCGTGATGGTCATGGTCAAATGCTGGCTTTCTTCTGAGTCTGGATGCCATCCCTCTCCCAGCATCTGTGCTGTTTATCTGTATAGCTGCTGATAAACAAGACTTGCCATTAAAAAGAACCTGGGTTCTTCATCTGCTTCAGCATTAAAGAAAATCATCTCAAATCATGGCTATTTGCAATGTGCCGAGCAAGCCTGGGAACTTGAAGAAACCCTCAGATCCTGGAAATGATAAATTAAAAACCACAGAATTGCAGCGAGGCAAAGTGAGGCCCCTGGGCTCAATACCACAGAGAAGTAGATTTGGGGCGGTCCCTCCACAGCCCAACTCACATTTTAATGCCCTTTTGATTATTGACTGTTGTTAATTCAAGTATATGCACAGCAAGCAGGTAGAAATATTGCCAAGCCAACCGACTCTTAATCCCTAGCTAATTCCTGGTCAACTAACTATATCCTTCCTTTATTAAAAAGAAAAGAAAAAGGCATTACAAATCTTTCGTTGAAAACAAATTGCCAACCGAAGAAAAGACCTTTTTTTTTCCCTTGAGACCAGTAAGCTGACTTTTACACTCTGGCCCCATAAAAGGAATCACTCTCTGCTTCTCTCAAATATTTTTCCAGGGCACCAACAAAGTTCTCATTATTTTCAACATAAATCTGTTTTGTAATTTTTGAATGAAAAGTTCCTTTTCACCATTGTGACTATAAGAAGAAATTCTCAATACTCACCATTAGGAGATAGTCACAAAAGCAGAAGCTTCATCAAGCTGGTCCCTTTATAGAAAGGTAATGAAGAAAAACTTCAGATTTTTAATTTTTAAAATGGGGCCAGTAGAAGTGGAAACGATGGGCAGGTGTATCCAGCATCACCCACTGAGGGTGCTTCTACCTAGGGAGAAACAGCGAATGTCTCAGGGCAGACTGATCTTTAGAAGGGAGGAAGCCTACTCACACTGGCCCAAGAAAGGGCTTAATATCAGGAATCTCACGGAAGCGAAGAAGATAAAGTGGCCGGCCTCCAGCAAGACAAGCAGGAAACAGAAGTCCCCTGGAGACGTGGCCAGCCCCACCTGAGCACCTAGGACGTTCACGCCCATTAAGCAGTGCAAGATGCAGCACTTGAAGCCCAACCCCAGCCCCGCCCCCAAGCACCAAGCAATTCTGGGGCAACTGAGGGCATCTGTCATCTCTCCCAGAGTCTAGACACACATGTCCCTCCTTTCCATTTCTGCTGGTCCATTTAAAAATTAAAAATCTGAACTTTGTCTTTGTTAACTTTCTAGAAAGATATCAGCTTGGCCAAGTTTCTACTTTTGTGATTGGCTCACAATGGTGAGTTTGTTGCATGCCAGCATCACAGCTTTGACGCATCCCCTGCACAGCACTGCACAGATCACCTGCACCATCGCTGACTCATATCTTCTCTGTCAATCTGTAAATAATAAGACCATTTAAAAATAAAAAATAAAAAATAAACTATGACTCCCTTAGGGAGGGTAATTTGACAATGTCTGCCAAAATTAGAAGTTAATGTTCTCTTTTACTTAGCAATGCCACTTCCCAGATATGCTCCTATGTGTGTGGGTCGATGTGAGTCAAAGCTATTCCCAGCTACTCTGTTTATAACATCAAAGACCACAAGCACCTTAAGTGTCAATTAGTAGCAAATGGTTGAATGAACTGTGGTACATCCATAAAATGGAATTGTATGCAGCAGAAAACAAGAATGAGGAAACATACAGATAGGGAACAATCACCAGGGTATATTGTTAGGCCAACAAAGACAGAACAGTTCATAAAGTATGCTACCATTTGTGTAGAAAACTGTTGAGGGAGAACATATATTTATAACAGGTTGTATTTGCATAAACTCTTTGGCAGGATGAACAGAAGTCAGTGGTAACACAGTGTGGGTAGGAGCCGGGTGGCAGAAGACAGATGGCAGGCAGAGTTTTCAATACAAACCTTTTGATTTGCATTGATTTTTGAGCTGAGAGAGTGTTCTATTTGGCCAAAAATAAACAAAGCAATTATATATTTAAAGGAAGTTCATTGTCAAATCAAAGAACATGAAAACTATATATCACTCCTGCACACGGAAAACTACCATTTCCCTTAACTGGTGCATAACCATAAAAAGAGATGAAACAAAGATTAGCTATCAAATCATGAAAAGACAATGGAGAAGACTGAAACTCACATTGCTAAGTGAAAGAAGCCAATCTGAAGAGGCTTTGTATTGTGTAATTCCAACTGTATGACATTTTGAAAAAGGTAAAATTACGGGGACAGTAAAAAGACCAGTGGTGCCAGGAGCTATGGGAATGGAAGGAGGAATGGGCAGAGCCCAGAGGATTTTTAGGTCAGTTAGACTCTTCTGTAGGATCCTGTAATGGTAGATATATGTGATTTTGCATTTGTCCAAACCCATAGAATGTATGACACCAAGAGTGAGCCCTAATGCAAACTATATGTCATCCATCTGTCAATGTTGGGTCATTGATTACAACAAATGTACCACCCTAGGGGGAATCTTGAAAAGGGAGGAGGTTTTGTGTAGGTGGGAGCAGGAGGCAAATGAGAAATCTCTGCACTTTCCACCCAATTTTACTGTGTACCTAAAACTACTCTAAAAATTAAAGCCTATTTTTTAAATGGATGAAACACCACTATACAGTGTTAGTAACCTCTTAGCACAGTCACCTGCAGAAGCTCCCATCCTGAGGCCCACTCTGTTTGCATTAGCAAAGGGTGTCAAAGAGAAGCTCAAGACGCCTAGCACCAGCAGAGACTTCCTATTTAGTCTTCAAGGGCCAAGCAAGAGCTGAAATGCGTGGTTTTCTCACCCTGCGATTCGATGTCATTGTATGCCATGATACCACACTTCAGGTAACATAAGCAATCAATGCTGCTAGTTCCTTTTGCTTCTCCTCTCCCCAGAGGTCAAGTTGTCTTAATGAGTTGCAGTACTGACTTGCTCCTTGTGGCTTCTCATCTTTGATGAACGCTGTAGCAGCTGGACGCGGCTCTTGAGCTGGGTAACAAGCAGCTCCGTAAATGCCCAGCAATCTATTAAGTGTGTCATGGTCCGCTCTTCACTCTGCACCTCTCCAAGGTGGACAGAAGAGGTGTCAGCTCCAGGTTGCGGTGGTGTCTCAAAGCTGTGACAGGTAAATAATTCTGATTTTACCTTATTTTTTGCAGATGTTAACAGGCCATGTAATCAGATGCATCAATCTGATTTTCACAGACAGCTGCCCCTGAGCCTGTCCAAGCCTCAGCCCTGGGGCTGAAGATGACCAGGAGCACAGGCTGAACAAGAGATCAGAGCCCCAGAGCTCTCTGGAGCCAGAGATTATGTTTTAGTTGGGGAGATCACAGAGCACTTCAGAGAGATTCCCGTGTGGGGAGCCATCTCGGGCACTGACTGCCGAGGGCTTGCTGGCAGGTGACAGCATGGGACATTTGACGAGGACATCCTGACCTCCTTTGTCATTCACCTTGTTACTCTTGACGAGCAGCTCAGTGAGCATAGACTTGGAGCTGCCCATCGTACAAATGGAATATTAAACAGAGGCGCTACAGCAAGGCTGCCCAGCCAAGGGACAAGAGAGTGAAAAAAGACAGTGGAAGGCTGAATTCTTTCTGGAATTTGATCTGCTAATTCATCAGCAGCTTAGGGAAGGTAAGGTGTGACCCGAGTGCTTTGCTTCTCTGTGATTGTTCTGGGCTTTTTCCCTCTCTGTGCATCTCTCTAACCCACAGGCTGGCCTTTGCGTGGAACAAGAGTGGTTGCAGGATCCAAAACCGCGTGAATGCAGCACACACCTGGAAGGAGACAGAGCTTTTCTTTCCCAGCTGCTTACCAAAGACATGGGTGTCACTCAGACTGGACCGACTGGAGGCATCTTTCCACCCCTGAGCAAGGACTACAGCCTTGGGCTTAAGAAAGCTCCTCCTGGCATTGTAGATGCCACAATTCCAAGCCCCCTTCCCCATGCACGCGTGCGCGTGCACACACACACACACACACACTTCACCATAAAGAAGTGGGCAACAGCATTCGCCATGGGAATTATATTTCACTATAATTTAGGTTTCATTTTAATCACCATCATTATCAGCAGCAGCTCATATCCACCTGGAGTGTCTATGCCAGCATTTTACTAGAAGCTTAGAATGGATTCCCTCACTTCGCCCTCCCATCAACCGGAGAGATGATTTGCTCAGGATCCCGTGGCCCATATGTGGCTGAACTGCCAGGTGAGCCCAGGTCCCAACTCCAGGGCCTGTTCTCTGACTGAGGAGCTATGGCTATAGCCATGCAGAGCACAAGAGAGTCTCCACGTAGGTCAGCAGGTACATGTGACTCAGAGTGGCTCATAACAAAAATTCAACTCAAATCAGTTTCAGAGAATAAGATGGGAATGCAAGGGACTCACCAGCTCATGCGAATGAGGCCTCTTGTCCCAGTTGTGTCCAGAAGCTCCAAGGAGGTGCCCAGGACTTGACCTTTCTCCTTCCGTCAGTTCCTCCTTCCTAGGTGGTGGTTTCAATCTCAGGACCTTCTGTTCACAGAGAGCTCCTCACCTGCCCCCACTAGCTTAGCAACCCTGGCAGGAAGCCATTCAGCATTGCTGACTTTAATCCTCATTGGACCCTGTTGGGCAAGGAGCCCAGCCTTACACCAATGATGGAGAGACCAAGGGTTTAGAATATGTGAGCTTGCCTGAGCTGGCTGGTGTGTGCACCGCATGGACTAAGAGTGGAGAAGGGATGTTCCCCCGAGACAAAATGGAGGATCACCTTCCAGAAGTTGGGGAATGCATCCCAGACAGAACAGAATCACAGATATCTGCTACAAAAGGCTTTGTCTCCCTCGGGAAAGTGTGAGCCTCTTCCTATCCAGTCTGGTTCCCACAAGACAGCAAAGCCAGCAGTCTGTCTGCCACTGTCACCTGCCCAGTCCACCCACCTGTCCTGGCTTGTGTCCTTCCTCTTCTCTCACCTCAGCAGATAGTCTGCAGAAAGGGTCAACTCCCAGAAAATGCTTAAAACTGATGGAGTTTTCCCCCTGTCTGTGGACCGCATTCTCGCGCCCATTTTCCCATAGTGTTCCCATCTACCTTCTGAGCTTGTTCTCAGGGAAAGCCCTGCTATTAGTCATTCACATGTTAGTTCAATGTTTGCCAAACTTAAATCGTCTAGGAAACCCCTACATGAATTATACCCTACCCACACCCGCATATCACCAGGACCACATTGTTTACTTCATAGTTTTCTTCAAATGATCTCAGCTTTCAAATGAAAATAAATACACTTAAAAATGAAACTTGCCGCAAATAGAAAACAATAAAAAAGGAATACCATGAAAATCAATGAATATTATTATATTCTGCTGAGGTACTGCAGCTGTCAACACCTCTGGGCCTCTGGTCCGTTCTCCCTGTTAAGAAAGAGAAAACGGCAAGGGCTACAGAGGCAGCTGAGCCCGTCTGAGACACTCTCCGAGGCTCTCAGGACTGAATGGAACTGAAGAGGAAGAACGTTTACTATGTGGATGGTTACTTAATGCTGAGTCTCTGAACACCTCCTGGTGGTAAGTGCCCCTCACTCACCAGGGCACCCCTGGTAAGCACCCCAGAAAAGCCATCAAGGACCTCAACCCTTCTCCTGGAATGAACAAGAACTCCCCGCAGGGAGCCATTTCTGCTCTAAGAAAAAAGCTGATGCACCACACTCTTGGAAGCAAACCGATCAATACTTGCCCTGTCGTTTATGTAACGCACAAATCTTAGAATCCCTAATGTACACTTTCATGAATCCCTTCCGTCAAATCCAGACAGCATCAGCCAAGAACCTCAATGAATTAAAACAGAGAGTGGCAAGCTCTCTCTTGGGAGTTGTTGGCCCCAATCTCTTGTGGCTCCTTCCCAACCTGACCCCTGCTTATCAAAAGGTGTGAGGACACACAAAGGATGAGGGGTTGCCCCTCTGTTGTCAGAGGGAGAATGGAGAGCAAGACCGTCAGGAAATGGGCATTCCAAGGCAACAGAGAAAATAGTGACTTCATGTCATGCCACAATGTCACCTGGAGCCATCCCAGAGAGTAAGAGAATCTTATCTACTAATGTGGAGAGATGGCCAAGACAAAGCAGAAGGAGAGAAGAGCAATTGTCTGTGGTTTTATCACAGCACGCGATGTCTGTCTCCACACCCAGAAATGAGCATGTGCTCTCTCTATGTATAGACCAGATGACATGGAGACATTTATTAGGCAACTACAATGTGCCTTTGCTCCTCTCACCCTCAGAACTTCCTTGAGGGGCAGGCATTGTGATTCCCACTTTACATCAGTGGGAATTTGGACTTGGTGAAGTTAGATTGTTTGCCAAAGTTACAGGCACTGAATCAGGAACCTGCCCTTCAGGTGTCTACAGCCCGCACCCCTGACCATCAGAGGCCAGACTGCTTCCCGCAAGGATGCTAGCATGTGCATGAGAGAAAAGTCTGGAAAATCACACAAAAGCAGCAACAGACCCTATCCTTAGGGGGCGAGATGGCATAAAAGGACCTCTCTTTTTTCTGTTATTCTACATAGGTCTGTGTCATTTGAGCTTGACTTTACATTGAGCATGGATAGATTTTGTATTAAAAGTGAACCAGGTAAGAACCCTGGGTAAGGCAGGGCTCCATCCTGTCTCTCTCAGTGAAGGTAATAATAAAAGCTAGGCAAAATTGCATGGAGCACTATTCGTAAGCTCTGAAAGTAGATAGTGGCAGGCAAATCCAAAAGAAGACCAGAATGTGAAGTGCCACTCAGTGGGCAGCAGGCTTGCCATTCTTCTCCTTGTGGACCCCCAAGCCTGATACCAGCACAGCCTGAGACCTGGACGTGGGCATCAGGACTCAGAAAGAGAACTCGGGGAGAAGGCCTCTGATCTGGCTTGGGGAGTGAGAAAGCAGACTCCTAGGACTTTGAAAGAGTGCAGAAATCCCCGCATTTTTCTTTTTTCCATTCTCTCCGCCCCCAAGCAATAATCAGTGGCAGAAATAGGTTCCCACAAGAGCCAAAATTCTGAAGGAGGAGATGTTTCCTTTCTAGTCATTGGAGTTTCAGAAATAGACGAGAAAGAGTGCAGGGCTGAAAAAGTATGTAATGAAATGATGGCCCAAACTTCCCAAATTTCACAAAAAATATAAGCCTGCAAATTAAGAAGCTCAGCAAACTCCAAGGGGGATAAACCCAAAGAAATCCACACCCAGACTATTTTTAATCAAATTGTAATCAAATATTTCACTATTTGATTACAAAATAGTGAAAATTAAACTAAATAACAATAATCTTGAAACTGACAGGGAAATGCAATCTATTTAACCTGTAGGAGAACAATGATCTGAATGACTACATATATCTCATCAGAAACTATGGAGGTCAGAAGGAAATGGCATGCCACCTTTGAAATGCTGAAAGTAAAGGATGTTCAAATCAGAATTTATCCAGAGAAAATACACTTCAAGAATAAAGGCAAAATAAAGATATTTTCAGATGAAGGAAAACTAAGAGAATTTATTGCCAGCAAACATGTACTTCAAGAAGTACTAAAGGAAGTTCTTCAAAAAGAAGGAAACTTGAAGAATCAGGAATGCAGAAGCAACAGAAATGGGAACAATCTGTGTAAGTACAATAGACTGTTCTCCTCCTGAGGTTTCTTTGTTTGTTTGCTTGCTTGTTTTGAGACAGGGTCTCACTCTGTCACCCACGCTTGAATGTAGTAGCACCATCATGGCTCACTGCAGCCTCAACCTCCCAGGATCAAATGATCCTTCCACCTCAGCCTCCCAAGTAACTGGGACTAGAGGTGCATGCCAGGCTAATTTTTGTGTTTTTTGTAGAGATGGGGGTTTCACCATGTTGCCCAGACTGATCTTGAACTCCTGAGCTCAAGTGATCCATCAGCTTCAGCCTCTCAAAGTGCTAGGATTACAGGCACGAGCCATGGCTCCCAGCCCAATTCTTCTCCCAAGTTTTAAAAAATGTGCTGGATGTTGGGAAATAACAATTATAACCACTGATGGGTCTTCGCCCTATGTAGATATCACACATAAGGCAAGTACAACATACAGAACATACAGGGGGATGGTGAAGGGACCTACAAAATTTTCTGAATTCTGAATACACCACTTGTTCAATAATGACTCACAAAAATTACTCAGTAAATACTTTCTACTGGAATGCACTATGTGTTGTCACAAGCCCCAGGCTCGCCAATAGGAATAGGGAGACTCTGGTGAACAGAATGGGGTGGTCTATGAAGACTCCACAATCTCTTGGTGACTCAGTGGCCACATCCTACCAGGAAATAAAGCAAGGAACCTCCTGCGACAGGCCCCTTGGAGCTTGGAGGACAGTTTCGCTTCCCCTAAGGTATCTTTCCCTACAAGCAAACTAGGAGAGCCCAGAAGGTCGCACATACTGTGGGAAGCCTGGAGCCTTTTCATATACTTCAGTCATTTTTGTTTGTCTGGCAAATTGCATTTTATTTTTGAAGACTATTGCTCAGAGAGCCTCCCCATCTCACGCATAGATTGATGGATGAGCAGAATATATGGAGATACGACAGAGAGAGAAGAGAGAGCAAGCTTGTGTGGGTCATCATTTACCACTCTTCAGCCAATATCGCTGGTATTGCAATATGATCCTCAGGAGCCCTGGGACCAAACTGTTACACTCACGGCCAGAGCCTCTACCTCTCTCCCCTTGGGAATGTCCTCCTCGCTGAGCTAGCAGCAGCGATAAATGATCTGATTTGTGATCTGTCCCTTTGCTCTTGGGACTGTAAATTCAGCTTTAGTATGTGATGCACAGGGCCGGGCTGTTCCCAGCCTCCCAAGTAAGCAGCTACCCAAGGCTGTAATGTCACTTTATCTCTCTCCCATTCAAAGGCAATTGAAAGTGAACCCAGGAGAATGAGGGCTGCTTGCAAATCCCAGAACCCTTGAGCAGTGCTTGCTGAAGGGCGGCTGGTGGCCCAAAGGTAGCCGGTACTAAAGGAATGGAAAAAAAGCAACAATTTGCAGAATGGCAAACTTTTCATAACAGTCACAGTAATAATTATCACAATAACCACGGCTGTTTATGGAACACTTCTGGATGCCAGCTCTGTGCTAGGGGCACAGGTAAATGCCTTTGTCGATATCACAAGACGAATCTGCAGTAGAAGAATCTGAGTGAGGCCCAGCAAGGTCTCAGCTTCTAAGTCAGGGAGCCAGGAGCTGATCTTGGCTCTGCCAGACTCCAAAGTGTGTACTCAAAACTGCCATGTGCGCCTCCTCCTACAACCTGGTGGAGTTAGCAGAGTCCTGCCCTTAAATTTCTGTTTTAAAATGGCAGAAGAAGGTTCCTCCGAAATTACACTTCATCAATAAGCGTTTGGTAGCCAATGAGCAACAGGACTCAAGATTCAGACCCCACCTCCAAATCACATGTTCTTCTCAGCACTGCAAGGCTCTCCGCTCAGGTTCTGCTGAAGCAGCTCCTGGGAAGTTTACCACTCACAATGACCCACCAGGGGATGGGTGGGATTCCAGAGCCCAGGGCACACAAACTGTTACACTCACGGCCAGAGCCTCCACCTCTCTCCCCTTGGGAATGTTCTCCTTGCCGAGTTAGTAGCAGCGATAAATGATCTGACTTGTGATCTGTCCCTTTGCTCTTGGGACTGTAAATGCAGCTTTAGTATGTGATGCACAGGGCCGGGCTGTTCCCGGCCTCCCAAGTAAGCAGCTACCCAAGGCTCTAATTTCACTTTATCTCTCTCCCATTCAAAGGTAATTGAAAGTGAACCGAGGAGAATGCACGGTGGCTGAGGGGCCACATTGGAACTACAGGCTTGACAGACAGTATTGACATCTTTGATGAAGATTCAGCAAATGTTAGGAAAATTGCCAATATGTACCCGTTCTGATAAACTCAGGTCACCTTCAGGAGCAGAGGGGAATGTTTCCAAGTTAGTGAAAATCCCCAAGAAGAGGAAGAGGATGAAGGGCAGGGACTCTGCCCTCAGGGTCGATTTCCTGGGGCACCCGGCTTCTCCCTTTGTGATCTTGAGTAATTAATTAATACCTGGCTGGGGCCGTTGTCTCATCTGTGACTTGAGGATAAAGACAGTGCCCATGTACCCTTTTGGGAGGAGCAAATTTAAAATGCATTTAAGATGCTTCACACAGTCAACAGATATTGTTAATTGCATAGTAAACATTAGCGATAAGTAAGTCTTCTTATTGATGATAACAGTGCGTGTCCTCTATCAGGCAGTGAGCACTTTCTCTTTGGTTGGAGTCTAGATTTTGTGAAAACTGTGAGGCTGGTCAAGTCTAGTGGCCCTTAGTGAACTTTTTTTGCACTTTTTTTTTTTTTTGCATCTTTCTGCATTTTTCCACCTCTCCTCAGATTCCAGTACTATGACACCCTGTTGCCTAGTCCCTCAGAAATGCAACCATCAGTGAATTTGTTCATTGTAAGATATGTGTGGCTAAATGCAATTGGTGCCTCAAGCATTTCATTTTCAAAAGGGAATCTGAGAGGAGCTGTGTGGTGGACCACACCATCGAAGTTGAGCGGGGTGGCAACAGGAGCACTCGCACGGTCCTGCCATTGTAGATTGTAGGGCTGCTGACTGGGGAAGGAAGGAGAGCCCCCTCTTATTTTACAGAAGAGGGTGGGAGATGAGGTCCACAGAAGGAAGTGGCTTGCTCAAGGTCAATTAACAAATTAATGCGAGATGTGGGCACAGGACCAGTTTCACCTGAGAGCATCGCATGCCCTTCCCACGTCATCCCATTGCCTGGGTGATTCCTACTGTGAGAAAGTGAACAATATCTGTTAAGACTCTTCTGCTGGTCGGGCGCAGTGGCTCACGCCTGTAATCCCAGCACTTTGGGAGGCCAAGATAGGAGGATCACGAGGTCACGAGATAGAGACCAAACCTGGTTAACAGGGTGAAACCCCGTCTCTACTAAAAATACAAAAAAATTAGCCAGGCGTGGTGGTGGTCGCCTGTAGTCCCAGCTACTTGGGAGGCTGAAGCAGGAGAATGGCATGAACCCAGGAGGCAGAGGTTGCAGTGAGCCAAGATCGTACCACTGCACTCCAGCCTGGGCCACAAAGTGAGACTCTGTCTCAAAAAAAAAAGAAAAAAAGAAAAAGAAAACCAACAAGACTCTTCTGCCAAGTGCTGTGGCTCATGCCTGTAATCCCAGCACTTTGGGAGGCTGAGGTGGGTGGATCATGAGGTCAGGAGTTCGAGACCAGACTCGCCAACATGGTGAAACCCCGTCTCTACTAAAGATACAAAAATTAGCTGGGTGTGGTGGCGTGTGCCTGTAATCCCAGCTACTTGGGAGGCTGAGGCAGGAGAATTTCTTGAACTGGGACCCAGAAGGTGGAGGTTGCAGTGAGCTGAAATTGTGCCACTGCACTCCAGCCTGGGCTACAGAGCGAGACTCCATCTCAAAAAAAAAAGACTCTTCCGTTACAAGTGATAAAATCCTACGCAAACTGGCTACCGGCTTCTGTTTAAAAGAGGAAGCTATTGGCTTGCGTACTAGCGAAGTTAGGGAGGGGAGCTCTGCCTTCAGAACCAGTCTTGCTCTGGTGGCGTTGCAGGGATGCTGCTCTGCCTCAGCTCCTTGTCACCATGTCACAACATGGAAGTGGACAGAGAGAGGCAGCCCCTACTCAGTCCAAGCAAAACACTCAGAGCTCAGTCCCATTGCTCATGATTGGCTTCATTCACCCACATGCCCTACTCTGAATCAGTGGCTGCAAAGAGGGCAGTGCGGGCCTTTGTTAACAGGCCTGGGTCACCTTCTGGCCATATGGAGGGTCCATGAGTCAAGGTCTATTCAGGGAAACACAACCCATCCAGGTCTCCCTTGCCTTCCAGCTTTTGGGTTGGTCAAGCTGGGGTGGGGGAGGCCCTTTGTTTCCAACCTCCCCACCCCATTGGCCTCTCTGTTCTTCCACGGCTGGTGTCATAACCTCTAGAACTAAAGAAGAAATGAGAGGAGGTGACATTGCCAGAACACAGACGCCAAGGCCATCCTGCTGAAGGTGGAGTCAAGTCAGGGGTGTGCTGACTGGAGCGGGGAAGAAAGGGGGAGGGGCTGTGCCGTAGGAGCCATGGGGGAAACATACCAGTGCAAGAGACCCCCATCCCAGGCCATGGGAGAGACAAGCAAATGCCCTGGCTTCTGCCCTCCTCCGTCCTTCCATCAGTGCTCCACGTCTTCCCAGAGGCCTGTCCCGGCAGCACCCACCCACCCACACCGAGGGCTTGCCCAGGGTGAGAACTGCACGCAGAGATCTGGTAGCCGAGTTGTGACCCAAGCCTCTCCGTGCTCCTCCGTGGCTCTGAGCTCCCCTCTCTAGGCACAGTCAGGTCAGAAAAGCAGTGAGAGCTAAAGCTGCTGCCCTGTGGGAGCCCCCCATCCCAGCTGGGCTGGCTGCAGCCCCGAGCTTTACTCCTCCCTTAATCCCCACAGCCAAGAGCAAGGCTAAGTCACCACAGGAAGCTGTCCCTGTCCCAGGAGAAGAGACAGACTCAGCGGTTCAGAGCGGGGTTCTGCAGCCGGATACCTGGGTTTGTCTCAGCTCTGTCCCTTTTCATCAAGTGAACATGAGTAAGATATTAAACAGCACTGGGCCTCAGCTTCCCCACGGGCAAAATGGGTAGCAGAATATCTGCGGCGCTGCTGCAAGGCCCAATGAGATAACCATATCAGCTCCTACCTTGGCACCCTAGCAGAGAGGGTGCACACAGCAAGGAAGCGTCATTCTCATCTGAACACACTTGGTCTAGGAGGAAGCATGCAGCCATCTAGGGAAGTCCTAAAAACCAGATGTGCCCTAATTTATTTAATCTCATCATAAAATCCCATTAAATTGGTCAACAAATATCAATTGAGGACCTACCTGCTAGGTGCCACAGCCTGCCTCAGGCTACACACTGAGTTACATAAATGACCACCAGGACAACAGAAATAACACTCCAGCGTCACAGCTCTTCATGACTGATCCCTTTTTATGAGTCAAAACAACCCTGGGGGAGGGTTGAGGTACTGTAAAAATGCATTATTACTGCCCCAGGCATCCAATTACATATATAAGTTGCATGTTCTAATTAAATTTTCCTAACGTCACGTCGGCTTTGCCCGCTGCTACTAATTGTTGAAGCCACATTCAGCTTAGGTGGATTTTCCTCTCCCACCTCACCTCCCGTTCACTCTTCTTCACTCCTGGCTGCCCTTCGGCTGGCTGCCACCTCCCTAAGTATGGGTCCCTTTTGAGCAAAGGCACCCACTGTGAGGCTCCCCTGTTGGACAGAGGAGGAGTCACCCGTAGGAGGAGAAGCAAGCATCACCAGGTGGCTTCGTAACAAACACGTTAAGCACAATGATGGTAACGGGGGATACTCCAAAACATCAGCGTGTTTCCCTGCACCCCTCCCCCAAGAGGCTTATTTGCTATCTTCTCACCATCACCCACCCCTTGACCTGAAAAGGTGGTAACTACTCCCTCAGAAGGTTAAAGACTGTGGTCAGAGCCCAAGACGCAAGCATGCAGGTGGATCTGGCAGAGGGAGGTTCCCAAGCCCCTGAAATCAGACTTTAAAATGTACCATGGATGAAGGAAAGGTGGGGACCGGGAGAAAGAACACGGAGCCAGGCCTGGAGTTTTTTCTGCTGGCGGCCATCCTGGGAGCTGCCCCAAAGCAGCAAGCCTAGCCCTTCGCAAAGGCTCATCCTGCAGCAATGCACCCGCCGTGCCCCAGACTCTGCCATGGCTCTCACACAACCAGCCCTCCTTTTGTGGTAAGCCCCCAAGACACGCACAAGCCCGAGATGTTCCTGAGCCCTGGACTGTGCTTGAGATGTGCAACAAGCATAGCTGGAATGAATTCCTATTCCCAACACTAGGAAGAAAGACATACCACCTTCTTTATTTTCTTTCAGCCAAAGTTCATCTGCAAATAACCGCCACTACCAAGAGACAGCAAATTCAACGGCAGTCATTATTACTCCCCTGACCCCATGGTATCTTTAAGGACTGGACTCACGCATAGTGGACACCCCACAGAGATGGGGCCGCGAGGGCAGGACCTCAGCCCAAGTCTGCTGCTCCACATGCTGGTCCCCTGAGCCCGAGCTGTCACTCAGTTCCAGGGAAAGGGCTCAGGGCGCCCCCGGCTGCTGTCCATTCTAGTACAGAGTGACCCACAGGACCCTCTCAGCTGCTCTCCAGGCCATGGGAAATAGTGCCCGACTGCCCAACCACCCACAGCAGCTTCTCATCAGGCATGCTGCAGCCCAGCCCCATTCCTGTCCTCAGCGAGAGAGGATGCCCACGGCCATGGTGTCTGCCAATTCTTGCTTTTGCAATAGACAAGTCACTAAAACCTCCGTTTTCTAGACACGGAGGCTTGGACCTGCAAAATGAAAGCTTGGCTGCCATCCATATTGGGAGTGGAAGTAGGGAAATACCAACCAAGAGGTAAAGTGTTCTTCAACATACGACTGTATCCAAACACCTCATACGGGGCATCTCACCTGCCACATGCAGACAGTTTTGCTCTTTGCCCCCAAATGAATCTGATACACACTGGGAAACAAGAGTGGCTCCAACAGCTGCTTGCTTAGGGAGAATTTTAATCATTTATTCATTCAACCAGAAAACATCTTCATGAGCGCCTGTGACTTGCTAGGCATTGTATAGGCACTGGGGACCCACCCGTGGACAAGACAGACACAGTTCCTGTCCCTGTGGTGCTGTAACTATAGACGGGGAATAATGCTGCGTAAGCATTAGGAGTGCAGTGGAAGTGAATTCCAGCCTACAGCGGGTACAACTCAGCATAGTCTGGAGTCAGGGTGTAGCGATTAAAACACAGACTGGGGAACCAAGACACTTGCCTTTGAATCCCAGCTCTTCTACTTTGCATGTAACCTTGGACAAGTTCATTTACCTCTTAGTGCCTCAGTTTCTCCATCTGCTAACTGTAGACCATATGTTATCTATGTCATTGGGTTATTGTGGGGATTAAACAGGTTAATCTATGTAAAGGCAAGTATCTGACACATAGCAAGGACTTTATTAATGTTTGCTTATACTGTTTTTCAGGGAAGTCCTCACTGAAGAACAGAGACTGAGACCTGGAAAATAAGCAAGATTTGGTTATAGGCAAGATCGGGGAAGGATGTTCTTGTCAGAGGGAACAGCATGAGTGGAGGCTGGTTGTGGGGAGGCATGGCATTAGAGGAACTGGAAGAAGATAGGCAGGCAGGGAGCAGGATGGGAGACAGATGGAGAAATTGGTTGGGATCATACCCCAAAAAGCCTTAGGCTATGTAATGAGCTTGAACGTTGACCTCAAGAGCCATGGAGGTTTTAAGTAAAGGTTAACTAGATGTCATTCGAGCTACTACATAGGGAATGGATTAATGAAGGTGATGGCAGGAAGACCAGTTAAGAGATTGCTGAAACTCAGATGCAAGAAATGGTGTTGGCATGGTCCAAGGAGGTGTTGGTAGAGATGGAGGGAAGTGGAAAATTCAAGAGATAGAAAATAGAAGAGGCAGTGCTTGGTGAATAATTTGGTATGTGGGGAAAAGGAGAATGGAAATTTAAAAATGATGCCAAGCTGTCACACTTACTTGGAAGACTGAGTAGATAGTAACACCATTCACTGGGCTTCACATAAGAGAAAAAATTCTTGAAGGGGACGTTATCTGTCCTGTTCCGGTCATTTGGCATCCAAAGGGAGAAATTGATCAGGTAGTTGGATGCGGAGATTTTGAACTGGAAAAGGTGGTCATCACAGTGCCTGAGACGCTGAAATTCTACACAGACAAGGTCCTTTGCAGAGTGTATTTGGAATCAGCTCTCACTGGACCAGCTCCAGCTAAGTGCCAAGCCCTGTGAAGGGCACTAGATTTCAGAGATGAATAAACATCGTCCCTGCCTCGGGGGGTGACAATCTCATTGACCCTGCAGTCATTCTCAATCTGCCTTTATGGTACGGCATCTCTGTTCACCAAAAAACCCATGGTTCGAGCCCCGTGATTTTGCCTGTAGAATGCTAAAAGATTTTCTCTACTTCCTTATTGTGACAGACAGATTCCATTAAAGCATCCACAATCCCGAAGCTCTGTTTCTCCCCCACTGCCTCCCCCCAAGAACTAAAAGAGGATGATTATTAAAAATTACAAGTGCCACCTTCCACACTCCATCTCCCAAACTTCATTTCACAATGGCTGCTGACATCAATAATGTCAGACAGGATAATCAAGTTTGCATAATGTAACAGTTCTCCAAGGGTCCCTCTGCACAAACACCCCTCCCAGCCTGGATACAGGGAAACAGACAGACCTTAGATTAGGCAGAAAAGGCCCTTAGACTGTCAAATACAAGAGTCCTTCCTCCACGTGCGATTTTACAGGCGCTAGCCTCCATCGGAAAAGCTGACTTCTGATTCCAGTTCGACCCTTTGCTGGCAGGAGGACAGAGGCAAATCGTTGAATCATCCTGTGCCTCAATTTTCTCTGCTTTAAAGTGGAAATAACTCTGTAGCATTCAAAAGAATGTTGATGTTGGATGTCATCTGCATACCATGTAACTGATGAACTTTATTAAGCATAAAAATATGGTGACAGTTCAATAAGTTACTTTGTCAACTTACTAATATTTGTTAACATGCATTGCCAATCATTTATTTGGAAAATAACTAATATTTAGTAAAATAGAACAACAGAATTGCTGGCTTCTGGTATGTCTTAACATGAACTCTAGAAAAAATATTAAAAATTCAAAAATCAATGACACACAGGAAAATCGGGTTAAACTGAACAATAAATTAAAACAATTTCTTGTGGCCTCTTGGCAAATTTTACTTATAACATGTAATTATTTGCAATTTATTGCAGATAGATTCGGTGAACTCTATGCCATTTACATTAGTTTAATGTATGAAACACAAAAGGACACTTGATAACAAGACAACACATGTGAGAAGATCTCCACAAACTTGCTGTGTTTTTCTGAGCCAGGCTTTGACATACTGGGTGCTTTTGCTTTGCATGTCTCTCTCCACCTGCCTCCTGTCCTTGTAACTACTTCCTG
Organism: Mandrillus leucophaeus; assembly: GCF_000951045.1. Classification (NCBI taxonomy): domain Eukaryota; kingdom Metazoa; phylum Chordata; class Mammalia; order Primates; family Cercopithecidae; genus Mandrillus; species Mandrillus leucophaeus. The sequence continues at coordinate 1,761,551 of NW_012104365.1, read as the reverse complement.
TTCATCCTTCCATAATTTTCTGACATATTACTTTATCTGGAAACTATGCCTGACCATGCGTGCTGCACCCCCACTGCCCAACACAGTGCACGGCAAAGGGGAGTGCTTATGTACATTCCTTAAATGGACAAATGAAATGATTGAGGCAATCATAAAGCTTAACAGTTAGTGAATGGCTGAGGCTTAACATGCATGGCCAAGGACTCAGAATCCTACTCTAAGAGCAAGCAGAAAAGGTGAACCCTTAGGACCAAGACATTATAAAATTTCCTTTGGGAGGCCAAGGTGGGTGGATTACTTGAGGTCAGGAGTTCAAGACCAGCCTGGCCAACATGATGAAACCCTGTCTCTAATAAAAATACAAAAATTAACTGGGCATGGTGAGGTGCACACCTGTAGTCCCAGCTACTCGGGAGGCTGAGGTGGAGGATCGCTAGAGCCCAGGAGGCAGAAGTTGCAGTGAGCCAAAATCATGCCACTGCGCTCCAGCCTGGGTGACAGAGGGAGACTCTGTCAAAATAATAATAATAATAATAATAATAATAATAATAATTCATGCTATATCTTTTTCAGAGAGCTTGGAAGAGACTCAAAGGGAAAAATACTTGCAAAAACACTGTGTGGAACACAAAACACAAAACACTGTCTGCCCCGTGATGAAATATCTCATTTGTCAGAGGATGTTTAAACCACCTTTGCAATGTGCACAGATGCATACCAGTGCCACATGTGGCCCAGTCTTTGCATGGAATAGCATTCAAAGACACACATTCCAACAGCTAAACATTATTAGAAATAAATTACCATCTTTTCTTGCTTCTCTCCACAGACATTAATGGGAAACCTATTCATAACCCAAAGCATCACTTCTCCAAATTTCCTTTCTTCCTCAATTACCTTATATCCTCCTGACGTCCCACTTGCCAAACCCCAAAATCAATCTCCTGATATCCAAAGTGATCCTCTCTTCCCCTCCTCCTCCTCCACCCACCCCTTCAGTATGTCAACTGCCTGGACACTGCCGCTGCCTCTCCCAGCTTCCTCTTCATGCCACCCATAACCCAGATGTTACATAAGAACAGAGAGCCTGGACGCTATTCCAGCCAGTGTGAATCCCTCCATCATCTTTCCAGTGGGCCCTGACTTTTCATCTCTGAATCTCAAGTCTTAGACAGAGGAAGAATTGGGGGCAGCAAAGTCAAGCTCTTCTTAATGGTTTGAGGGTCCTGCGAGGAGGCGCCTGACAATGCCCAGCCATTCATCAGTCCCGTCTCTCTGGAATCTCTGCGTCTATTTCCACAGCATTTTGCAGTTTACAAAATTGTTTCCTTTCCATCATCTTTACCTTTCTTTGCCAAACTGGGAAGTGATCCTCCCTCTGCCCTGACCTTTTTTGCTTTTATTTTTTCCAGATGAGGAAACTGAGGCTCAGGCAATCAAAGGGACCAAAGAAAACTCACACATCAAGTAGGGAACAGAACGGAGCTGAAACAACACAACCTCTGACCGTGAGTGCACAGATCCCAGCTCTCCTTAATGCTCTGTGTACTAGCTATCAGGCCTCACACGCTAGTGAATGGATATGATTACAATCATCCTCACTTTGCAGATGCATAAACCGAGGCCTGGAAAGGTAGAGTAACTTGACCAAAGTCTCACAACCAAAAACTGGCAAATTTGACACTTGATCCCAGTCTGATGAACTCTGAGATCTGTGTTCTTAACCATATGACATCTGCCCCTTAGATGTTTGTCCCATGAAATGTGATCAAAAATGCTAATAGTTCCTCACTTCTTTTTTCTCTGCTTGGGGCATAGAGGTCACCCTTAAAACATTAATGAAGTCAAATAAGCATGTCTTTTGCATCCTTTCTCAGCACCTCCTTCCACCGGTGCCCCAGGACAGCAGCCTCTCACCTCCCGGTGCACATCCTGCCCATTCCTACTTTGGAGGCTGCATCACCCGGATCCTCTCAGTGAAGGGCTCTCTGCAGCAGGCTGTCAGGGAAGGAGCTTGAGTCCACAAGTGAAAACTGTGGGCACCTCCACCAGCAATAACACCAGCTCAAGTTCAAGACCAGGACTGTTCCCCAAGGGCTGTCTTTTACTTTAGTTTTATAACCTCAGATGAATTCTCTAGGTCTTTGGGGGCTTTTATTTGGTCAGGGAAGAAAACCAAGCAAGATTGATTTTTCCCTTAACCTCAGTACCAGAAAACTGTAACGAGCTTGGCCCTTGGGTCAGACAGACTTGGGTTCAAATTCCTGCTCTTTCCCTTGCACCCTGGGGAACCCAGGGAAGCTGTTTAACCCCTGAGGTTGAGGTTGGGTCTGTCTGCAGTGAAATGGAGATGAAGCAGGGAGGGAAGCATATTGAAGACCCAGCTGAGCCTCCCTGTGTGCTGTACTCCTATCCACAGAAGCCAGCACACACAATACTCACCTGGGGCACAGGGGAGGGCTGAGTTACATCAAATCCTTTCTGTGTGCCATGAGCCACGTGCTCTCCCTCCCACTCCCACAACTTCGCTCAAGCCTAGACCCAGGGGCATTGTACACCTCGGGTCTCTGCCCTTCCGCCCCTTCCCTCTCTCTGGTTCCCATTTGCTGTGATGGTTCTGAAGTGTCCAGAAAGTCTTTTTTTTTCCAATCAAAAAAGGAGAATTCTTACATCTTAAGTCTGGGTGCTGCCTTGAGAGGTCGCTTGGTACATACCCTTGACTTTAGATGGGGTCACTTTTAACTGATTCAGACAAAGAGGAGCTTTTTCCCCACATTTGCTTAAAAAGGACACTCCTTTCTCTTTTTGTGGTTTGGGAAGAAGCTAATTTTAACACATCAGAAGAGATATGTAAAGGGCCGAGCAATATGCAGTCAAATGTGCCAATTATACCTTTGAGCCATTTGGGGCGACTGCATAATGAATGGGCCGTTTTTATAGGCAGCCGTCTGGGCCGAGGCCTCATAGGGGCTGTAAGGTCAGCCTTTCTTGTTCTTGGTTTTGTAAATCGAAAAGGGAAGCCTAGACGTGCAGATAAAGACCTAAAGTCACGATGTGCAAATTGGGACAGATTAGATCACTTGATCTATAAATGATAATTCTGGAAAAAAATCAGAGTATGATCGCTTCCGAATCAAAAGCCCTCACCCGCTCAGCCTCCTGAATAGAGGCCTGACAGTCCCTGCAGCTGACAGCCTAGGCTTTGCCATATTTTTCATCTTATTATTTGAATACCTCAAGAAAGACAATCCAATAAAAAGAGGAAAATAATACTGGAGCTTCCAGCCAAAAGACAGAGGCATTCGTTGAGTCCCAACACCAGCTTTAAAGGAAGCCAAGGGCCTGGGTGTTCCCGGTGAGCAATGAGACCTCGAGGGGACAGTGCTGAGCATGACAGAGGGGGGGACTGTCCGTGTAGTCAGAGCCTCCACCTGTGCAAAAAGCAACCCTGCAGAGGAGGGGCCACCTCAGGGGGCAGGTGGGATGGGTTCTGCATGCAGACCACCCCGAGGCTGAGAGCAAGGCCTGGGCAGAGCTCGCACGTAGGGGTCGGGGTCAGAGGTCAGGTGAGCAGGGTCTTTGACAGGCTCCATCAAGGCCTCTCAGGGGCTGACCACCCGCTCTTCAGTCACGCCCTGACAGTCTGAGCCTCGTCCGCACCTTCCTGTCTCTCAATGGGTCTCAGCTGGCAGTGATTTTGACTTCCAGGGAACATTTAGCCTTGTCAAGAGATGCCTCTGGTTATCCTATCTGGGGAGGGAGTGCACTGGCATTGAGTGGATGGAGGTCAGGGTACCGTGCACAGCGCAGCCCCACGACACAGAAGACTCTTGCACAAAATGTCAATAGTGCCGAGGCTAAGAAACCGTGTCCTAGAGCCTGGGTGGAGATTTCTGAAATGACCATGCTGGCTCTGCAAAGTGCTGAGACGCTGCCACTTTGGGAGACTGTGCTTGGGGAGTGAGCCCTTCCCTGGCTCCCTATCAGGCACCTCACAAATCAGAGGACGGTGATGGGGAGGGTGGCTGGGAGCCTGCTGCCTGCTGTGTGTGGAAGAAGGGTGAGATGAGACAGGAAGGAGGCCGGGCCCTCCTGCTTCCCGACACAGGGCCCAAGACCACACCGGCGGTAGCAAGGACACGGCCAAGTGGAGGCGAAATTGCTCCTGTGCTCGGACAAGATGTTCTCCTAGACACGGGGCCGTGGTGATTGCATTATCTATTTCTGTGTGTTGTTTATCTGCAATGTAATGAAATTGGATGAATGTGACTTGGGGAGTGTGTGCGAGGCGGGGCAGGGGTGATGCATGTATAATCAAGGCAGGCAGGGAGCTCTCCCAGACATGTAATTGTTTGATTAAAGCAAATCACCACTGGAAGGAGCAGACGGAACTGATTGGCCTTGTTCCAGCACAAAAGGCCAGGGAGGTGAAGGTTGGACTATTCTGACATGGAACAACCAAAAGCGTCTCCTCCCAGGCTTAGCTGCCCCGTGTCAGCCCTGCCACTGGGGCCTACACCAGTTTAAAAAAGAGCCTCGGGGCACAGGAGTTGCAAAAGCATTTGTGTAAGGAAAAGAGAAGTGCCTTGAAGGGCAGCTTCATCAATCCATTCACTGCTACAAGGCCTGAGCCCCACTCAGCCTGCAGCCTTGTGCAGGGGCCATGGGAGAAGCAGCAAAGGAAGGGACTGTGGCAAGGAGGGGGCCCCAGCCCAGGACCTGGCTGAAATCTAGGTATCTTACCTTAAAAATTCACAAGCATTGTTATTGCTGTCTGTAATGTAACTGTATTTGTCTTCATAGTCTTCAAAGGCTGACATTGCTGACTGTGGAGGAAACTGGTGCTCCAGGGCAACACACCAGCCTTCTCCCTGGGCTTGACTCAGCCTCTGCCTCTCAGCCCTGCACCCCTGAGGCCTGCACCCCAAACCAGAGAAGTTCTGCCCTAAGGTTAACCCGAGGGGCACACACGACCAATTGGTCTTGTCCCAACAAGAGAAAACTAAGGTGCACTCCTCCAGCCTTAAATGATATTAACAGTAATTAACACGGATCAGCCACTTAATAAATGCAATGAACATTTTTTATGGTTTTATCACATTTGATATTCTTGAGATTAGGGTAAGTGCTATTATTGTGCCCATTTTACAGATGGGGAAACTGAGGCTCAGGGAAGTTAAATGGCTTAACCAGAGTCACATTGCTGAGGCACTAATTGAACCCAGACAGTCTCCAGTCCAGAGCCTACCACAGCATAAGACCTGGCAGGCTCAGGCACTCTGCAGAGAAGGGAAAGAACGGGCATGAATGTCATTCACTTGTTCATCCAGCAGACGTTCAGCATCGCCGTCCCTGTGGATACGTGGTGCTGGGTGCTGGGAAAATGGAGACAGAAAGACAACATCGCTGCCTGCAAGACATGTGCCCTGTGTGGAGCTGAAGGGAAGATTTCTGTGGTAAATGCCACAGAAGAGAAGGGAAGGGTGAAACCCATGGGTCGGAGACACCAGGAAGCTCTGGGCAAAAGGGAGCCTCGAGGGGGAAGACAAGAGTGACAAGAGCCAGGAGCAGGAAGAATGTTTCAGAGCAGTGGTTCTCTGAGTGTGGCCCCTGGACTGGCCACATCAGCCTTACCTGGGAGCTTGTTAGAAATGCACATTGTGGCGGAAACTCCAGGGGAGAACGTTTTAGCAGAGCTCCCAGGTGATGCTGACGCCTTCCCAAGCTTCAGAACTGCTGTTTTAAGCAAAAAGAAAAAAACATACAGAGAAGATGGAGTGTGGCATATCTGAAAATCAGGGAGAGCCAGACCCTGCCGGCTGCCTGCCTTCTTCTGGATTCTTAGAAGTCTATGTTTGAACAACAATGTGTTTAGGAAAGGTGGATGAATCTCGCTTGGCCTAATCCATGCATCTCCTTTTGGTGATTAAAGAGAAAAAACAAAAGAGAAGAAATCAGCTATAGGGGCTTCCAGGGAAAACTGTGCTGAGCTCTAGTGGTTTGAAAGGTGCTCCTCAGAAGATATATCCACATCCATCCTGATCCCCAGAACCTGTGGTTGTAACCTGACCTGGAAAGAAGGGCCTGGTCCTTGCAGATGTAATTGAGGATCTTGAGATGAGATCATTCTGGATTACAGTGGACCCCAAATCAATGACATGTGCCCTTACAAGAGACAGGAGAGAAGAAGATGCAGATGCAGAGAAGGCTACATGGGGGCAGAGACAGAGATGGGAGCGGTGCAGCTACACAGGGAGGAAGGCCAGGAGACACCACGAAAACCCAGAAGAGGCAAGGAATGATCCTCTCCTAAAGCCCCCAGAAATAACAGGGCCCTACCAACACCTGGAGAGAATGATTCTGGTGACTGGAGCCGCTGAATGTGCAGTGTTTGTTACAGCAGCCACAGGAGGCTAAGACACCGCCTACAAGACTGGATTCCCTGATGCTCTTATTTCCTTTCTGCTACACGTTACCATCTCCAAGACATGCAGCTATCTGTTTGTTTGGTTGGGTTTTTTTTTCCTGTGTTCCTGCTGGACTGGGAGTATTAAAAGGGCATCATCTGGCATTATATCCAGCACATACTAGATGCTCCATAAATAGTTGTTAAATGCATGCACGAGTGGAAGCAGGTGGCATAACGAAGATCCATCTTCTGACTTCAAGTAATATTTCCTCCTCTACACAGTAACAAAATGACAATGCAAATGAAAGTCTAAGCAGTCATATTATGACACTAAGGTGCCTGGTGCTTGTTACATCATACCACGTCAATGTCAAGTGCATGCCATCTCTCCAAAGCCCAGCTGTTGAAGCCAAGTGAGGCACAACAGAGTAAAATCGGCTCATTGGGCCTAAGGCAGAGTTTCTCAGCCTGGGCACTATTTATACTTCAAGGATAAGTCTTTGTTTAAGGGGGGATGGCCTGTCCTGTGCAGCTTAGAACGTTCAGCAGCATCTGTGGTCTCCACCACTAGATGCTGGTAGCACACCTTCCCCGTCTCCCTGCCCAGCTGTGATGAGCAGAATGTCTCTAGACATTGCCAAACATCCCCATCATGCAAAATCACCCCAAAGTAAGATCCACTGACCCAAGGGACCCACAAGTAGACTAGTAAAGTCAGCCTTCCCTGAAACTGGGGAAAGTGCACCGCCATGCCACACTGATGGAAATCCACCAGAAGTCATCCAAATCAGGTCAGAGTGAAAGGTGCAGGTGAGGTGAGTCACTTTAGCTCATGGACAAGTAAGAGAAGATGTGAGAATGGGGCCTGGACCACAGGTTACCAGGGAGAAAGATAAACTGTCTGCCTGGGCTGGTGCCCCATCCCAGCAGGTCAGGTGAACGGCAGGACCCAGGTAAGAAGAGACAGCCCTGTCATTTTCACTCACCGGCAGGCAGTCCTGGAGCGTAACCTAGGAATCATGTTGTAAGTCAAAGGAGTCAACAAAGGACACACATAGTGTTCCCACCAAGCACAAGGGCCTGTGCTCCAACTTCTCGATGGGGTGCCAAGCCCAGCTCAACCTGGGAAGAGCTGGGAGCCAAGGGGGTTCGCTCCAAGGGCACTGGCTTCACACCAAGGCAAGGGAATAGAGGATTTGGAGGGATGCACCCAGAGCCAAAGTGTCCAAGAGGATGATGACGCCATCTAGCGTTTGTTGGACATCTGCCCCGGGCTGAGCACTGTGCTGTCTAACTCAAGAGTAACAATTGTCAGTGTACAGCCTCCACCTCCAATTTTTAAAAGGAAGATGAACAGACAGAATTGGTAGAAACGCAACAGGAGCCTTTGAAATACCTCTCTAGTCCTTAATGGAGAAACCAGATAGAAATTCATAAAGACCATAAACGAAGTGTGGCTAATATAACAAATATCTATGCCCCACCCCACAGCTTTCAAAGACATCATGTGTTTCTGTATTTACAACAGAGCTTTTTTGCTTAATGCATAAAATACTACGAGACCTTTGAAGCCCCATTTCTCTGTTACCATTTTGTCTCCGCTCCCTCCCTCCACAGGGGAAACCCTGATTCTTGAAGGTGATGAACATGCTCTCTTCTGTGCTTTTGATGATATATGTGTATATATTATCCACACTTAGGCTCACAAAATCATATCTAACATTGTTTCCTGTTATTTTTTAATTATTTATAACATTGTTTCCTGTTATTTGTTATATAACAAAATTATATATAACAATGTTTCCTGTTATTTTTACACAAATTGTATCATGATGAACATGTTCTTTTTCACTTTCTTCTCACCGTCTCCTCCCCCATACTAAGTTTTTGAGAATTTTCCAGGTTGATATCGGTAGACCTGATTTAATCCTTTTACCTGTGGCAGAGTAATCCATTGCATAAATTACCTAATCCAATCCCCTACTGAGGAACATTTAAGTCATTTCTGATTTGTTAACCAGTATGAACAGCACTGCAATGAAAAATCTCACACATACCATTTCTTGAGAATGCATAAGAGAGTTTCTCTAGGGCAGGGTCCTCAATCCTGTGCTGTGAACCAGTACAGGTTCGGAACCGGTTAGGAACTGGGCCGTACAGCATGAGATGAGTGGCTGCCAAGTGAGCAAAGCTTAACCTACATTTACAGCTGCTCGCTGTCATTTGCATGGCCTCCTGAGCTCTGCCTTTTGTCAGATCAGCAGCGGTACTAGATTCTCACACGAGCGTGATCCCTACTGTGAACTGTACATGCAAGGGATCCAGGCTACGAGCTCCTTATGAGAATCTAAAGCCTGATGATCTGTCACTGTCTCCCATCACCCCCAGATGGGACCAGCCAGTTGCAGGAAAACAAGCTCAGGGCTCCCACTGATTCTACATCATGGTGAGTTGTATAATTATTTAATTGTATATTACAATATAATAATAGAAATAAAGTGCACAATAAATGTAATGTGCTAATAATAATAGAAATAAAGGGCACAGTTCATGTAAGGTGCTTGAATCATCCTGAAGCCATCCCCCACCCAACCCAGTCTGTGGAAAAATTGGCTTCCACATAACCCGTCCCTGGTGCCAAAAACACTGGAGACTCCTACTCTAGGGCCCAGATAGGGGAGTAGAGTTGCAGGAGCAAAGGGTATAAATGTTTTGACTTAACTAAATACTAACAAAAGACTTTCCAAAGTGGCTGAAACCATTTATACTCCCAACAGTGGGATAGAAGTTATTGCTTTCCAGAGTCCTATTTTCTCAAATCTTCAAAGAACTGATTATTTCTGTACTATGGAAACAATTCCAGTACATTGAGAAAGACAAAACGTCACTGAATGGTTTCTCCACAGTCAGCATAACCTGAATGCCAGGACCTGACACAGATTCCCTGCAGAAAAGGTAATTAGAGAAAGTTCATGCAAAAAGCTAGAGAAAATCGCTAGCAAATAACACACCACGATGGTGAGGAACTGATTCGCAAAATCCAGGAGCTATATGGTTTAGGAAACTTTTAAAAATACTCTCATAACGTTAATAGGGCAAAGGAAAAAGAAGCATATGATCATTTCTTATAAGTCACAAAGACATTTGATAAGATTTAACATCCATTTCTGATACTTGAAATTATCAGTAATTCCTTCTTATAAGATTTTGTTTGTTTGGTTTTTTTTTTTTTTTTTTTTGTTTGTTTGTTTGTTTTTTTGGAGACAGGCTGTCACTCAGTCGCTCAGACTGAAGTGGTGTGGCGCCATGCCATCGCAGCTTACTGCAACCTCCACCTCCAGGGCTCAAGTGATCTTCCCACCTCAGCCTCCTGAGTAGCTGCGACTACAGGTGTGTGCCACCATGCCTGGCTAATTGCTGTTTTTTGTTGTTGTTGCTGTTTGCTTTTGTTTATTTGTTTGTTTTTTGTAGAGACAGGCTTTTGGAATGTTGCCCAGGCTGGTCTCAAACTCAGGCTTAAGCAATCCACCCGCCTTGTCTTCCCAAGGTGCTGGGATTCCAAGTGTGAGCACTGTAGAATTCTTTTAAGGCACATTCCAATCCAAAAATTACCATCAAATTTACTTGTAGAAATACCATCAGCTTTCTATGAGAGTCACAAGTTAAGAATACCTTTATCACTAGTATCGCATGACTTCATTCTAGAAGTGCTGAACAAAGCAATCAGACAAGAATATAAAACAGTCATGAACACTGGAAAAGGCAAAACAATCCTAATTTGTAGATAATAAGGTTGTATTCCAGGAAAACCCAAAATAAGAGAAAAACTATTAAAACAATAAAAATACAGTAATATGATCAGTTATAAATAATACACAACAATCAATGACTATCTCACATGTAAATTATAACAAGTTAGAAAATACATACTTTAGAAAATCATTTCCCTTAAAATACCTCAAAATAAATTTAACAATGTATTTGCAGGACACGTGAAAAGCCAAAAATAAGTCTCAGTGAAGATCTTCTTAAAAGATTTCAATACATGGAAATTCATGTCTTTTTTATTGGATAAGAAGACTCAATGCAATAAAAACATTTCTTTTTTCCCAAATTAGTCTATACATTCAGTATGATCTCAATGTGGAATATATTTTACCTTGGACAAAAAGAGTGATTCTAAAGTTTATCTAGAAGAATAAACATCTTACAACCATCAGAAAAACTCTGAAACAGAGTGGCATTGAGAAACTCTTCTTGCTAGGTATTAAAAATGTATAAGATGATGACAGTTCAGTAAAGCACTGTGTTTTGAAAAAGGAATCAAAAGATAGCTCAAAGAGACGAACTGAGATTATAGGAAGAGACGCAAGTATGTAGATATTTTAGAACATAATACAGTGGTCATTTCTAATAAGGGAGGATATGGAAATGGAACAGCTGAATTACCATTTGGGAAACATAAAACTGGAAGCCAGCCCATCTCTTACTGCAAAGTAAATTCCTGAAAGAACAAAGGTTTACATCAAAAAAAAAATGCTAAAAGCAAATATGGGAGAATATGTATGTAATCATAAGTTGGGGTTGCTTGGCCATTCTAAACATATGAGCATCAGAAAACAAAAAATAAGACATAAATTTAACAACATACACATTTACAGCATCTCTGAATGGCTTTAAACATGATAAGCAAAACTAAAGGCAACAACAATTCCATAATTCTTATCACCAAAGCTAATATTCACAATATACACAGAAACAAATTAATTAAACAAATTAATAAGAAAACAAGTTAATATATGGGAACATTGACAAAAGATATGAACAGATGTTTCATAAAAGAATAAATGCAAAAGGCGAATGGGCACATTCAAGCTCATTATCAATCAAATAAAAATTAAATATCATTTTTTGCCTATCAGATTGAACAAGAATTAAAATGTAGTTGGAAACCAGTCATAGCAAGCATTTAGGAAAATGGGCATTTTCATGCAGTCTTGGAGGGAAAGTAAAGTAAGCATCATTTATGGAAGGTGGTTTGACATTATTGTATAAAAATGTAAAATGTTCATGCCTTTGAACCCAGCAATCCGATTCGGGGAATTTATTCTAAGGAGATCATTTCAGAAGTGGGAAAAATGCATGCATGAGAAAACTTTCTATTCCCACCAGTGGGTGACTAAGAAAAATGCAGTATGTGCTTGAATAACTGCTCTGCAGAAATTAAACATGATGGCGAAATATATTTATTGATTGGTAATATTACCTTTGACATTTTCATTAAGGCATTTCATTTGTGACATTTACAAAAGGCAGGTGCCAGCATATAATGTGATGTCAATTACATAAAATTATACACATGTATCTTTATTTGTATCAATATATGTCAAAGGATTCTTCACTCTAGCTCTTTCCTAAAACCATCATAGCCCCCAAAGTTTGCATGGTTCATCCTGTCCCATTGTTGAGAAGATTGTCTCAAAATGACACCACCTGGAGCTCTTTTTTCTCGTGGTAGTCATTCTCAGCATCTGAAAGTGCCTGTGTGTTTCTTCATTTTCTCAATGACTTCTGTGCTGCCTCTCCCATGAGAAGTGACACCATGGGGGCCAGGGTTGACTGGTCCACCTCCAGAGCCTAACACGGACCTGGCCCAAAGTCCCTGCTTGGTAAATACCTGCTGGATGAAGGCACGGTGTTGTGAGACCAGTGTTTTTCAGAGCACACAATCTAGAAGAAATGCCAACCTGTGTTATGGACTAAGGTGTCCCATGGGCAAGTAGGTTTTGGAAACGTGGCATTGGATCAAGCCAATCCAGGGGTTTATTTGGTGCAGAACTTTTCAGAGCCTTTAATACCCAAATGCACATTGTGACTGTCCAAGAGTGTCCCAGATGTCTTGACTGCAGAAGTCCCTCTCTTCAGCCCCTTGGAGCGTCTTGTACCAGGGGACAGTGTGGGATGAACTCTGTTCAGAAGAATATTCAGCAACATATTAAATGGGGGGCTGAGATCGGAGCTGATCCCCAATTTGTCATTGTACTGTCTGTGTTGTCTGAAATGTTGACACTGAGTGAGCACATATCATTTCATAAATAGATCAAGATAAAAGAATAAACATTAAAAATGCACTTATTGTCTGAATCTCAAAATCAAGTTTATTTTCCAAAACCATGAGTTCCATTGAAGTTGTTTTGAAAGAAGAAAGGCTGGTTTGAACCAAACAGAAACACAGAAAGTAGCAGAGCCAGGTCTGCTGTATTCAAATTCTACTTTCACCATATACTTATCGGGCATCTTTAGGGAAATCACACGAGATCAGTCTGTAAAATGAACACCCTCGTAAGTTGTGAGGATTCAGACTAAAAATCTAATAAGCCCCAGTAAGTACTAGCTTTTTCCATATTAGCATTGATAAATCTAAATTAAGTTGTACCATCTAAATATGTTTGCCTTCCACTTATATCAGTCTGCTCAAGTCATGGTCTCCTACACCCAAACTCTCCAGAGCCTGGAGCTGCCTCCATTTGCTAAGAAGTCAGCAGACAAAGGTTTTGGGTGGGCCCCATATTTACTTCTGTTCACCATCAGGAAGTTCTGTGCTGGACTCACCTTCAGCCTGTGGCTGTGCTCGTAGCCATCTGCCTGCCAACAAGAGCTGTGCTAAAACAGGGGAGCCGTCAGAACCCAGCCCCGGAAGAGCCTCTGCTGGGACGAATGCTGAGAAGCCAGTTCTCCCAGCTGGGCGTTCTGTTTGTTTATGGAGTGGTTATTGCAGTAACATCTGGATTCCTTAACCAACACCAGGCAAAGGCAAAGATTATGTTTAGCTGCCTGGTGTATTTCAAGGGATGTAGCTTTTATTCTGCATGATCGGGAAGTAATTAGCAGCTTAAACTTGATGCCTTCACTCAGCGTTGATTCCACGCCTCTCTTTCAGCAAGGAAAGCAGTGGAATTCGTAGTTAGTAAATTCCCATTGTCTACCCCAAATCCTTAGGGTAGGTGCAAACAGAAGACCTTTCTGTCCTTCCTTTGAGTCATTTACAGTTTGAGCTGCCTTTTTCATGGGACCCCATGATGACTGGGAGAGGTGAAATGGAAACATTACCCAGCAGCCTGATTATTCAGCAACCTTTACCAAAACTCAGTCATGGCTACTGTCCACCAGGCAGTGATGGGATACATCTGGGGGTGGGGAAGTGGGGAGAATCAACTAGGAAGAGAGACGGAGCTTCAAGCGTAGTGTGGAATGGAAGGATTCAGGCTCGAGATTGGACTCATCTGTCTGGATCCTATTTCCGCTGCATGACCTCCATTTCCGTCTAGAATTTGTGCTCTCCTCATCTTCGAAGTGGGGAAAGTGACAGTACTGACCTTACCATGTTATCTGGGAGGTCAGTAAGATTGCGCACACAAGGGGCTTTGCACCAAGCTGGGCACAGAGTGTCACACTTGCCTGGTGGCTTTACTTCTGAGGAGCGTGGCACACAGCAGTTCCACTGAACAGATAAGCACAGGCTCAGCAAGTGAGCAGTTGGAGGGTTGGGAGGGAAGCCCTGCAGCCTTCTGGGAGAGGTCCCTGTGCCAGCTCTGGGTCTGAGCGGGCACACCTCCACCTTGTGATTATTCCCTGAATGTTTGCACACACCTTTCTCTTCATATGTATGGTCCATGGTTATATACATTTAAAACATATTTTTAAAAACAAAGCTCGGGGAACTGAAGTGACTTGCCCAAGGTCACACAGAGAACTGTAAAGAAATGTACGTTTGGAACCCATTTCTCGAAGCGCCACCAACATGGCTATGGCTTCCACTTCTCGTGGCAGCCCCAGGCACAGCCTCCTCCTGGGTTGGAATTCTCCATTCCCACACAGGTCACTTTCTTTCCACATGTGCACACACATGCACACAACACACACATGTGCACATGTACACGCACACATGTGTGCACACACACATATGCATGCATACACAAATGCCAGCACACACTAAGGGTTTAATAATGGCAGCACTGGTTTCATTGCTGACATAATGACCCAAGGACAGTCTTAACAGAACGATTGCCTCATCTTTGTGATGGGGACAAACCTGGGAAGCACCTTCAGAACTCCGTGAGATTAAATGACAGAGCACACTCGCAACACTTAGAATAGGGCCTGGTACCTAACACAGGCACAATTAAGGGTTATTATCATTGTTATTGCTAATATTAGCCTTTTTTTGACTTATTTCCACCAAAACATGTCAAATTCTCCCCATCTTATCTTTTGGAATCTGCATGTTAACTCTGAGCAGATAAGAAATCTTGCCAAGCAATGCTTTTGTTCCTGGTCTGTAGAAAACCCAGACCTAAGCTGGGCTTTTCACCTCTTCAGCAAAGCCTTCCCTGCCTAAGTCGGGATTCCACGCCGCTTCTCATACAAAAGCTGCTACCGACCAGCGAGACCACTCCCAGGTGACACAGCTCCTGAGAACCTCCAGATCCCAAAGTGGATTCTTCCAGCTTTCTCCAAATAGAAAGGTTTTTAACATTTTTTAAAACTGAAACTCATTAGTTTAAAACCCCAAAGTGTGATTGTACACATTTATTTCCCTGGAATTATTTTTGAGATCAGAAAAAAATATAATTTTCCTTCTTGAGGAAAATCAAATTACATGTGCACTGACTTTCTCCAAGTAACACAATCTCAGCCCTATAATTAATATCACCACCTTCCACAGCCTCATAATTAAACATGAGATGCACGGGACTGGGAGGAAGTCATGGGAAGGCAGGAGGTAGATCACCGGGCTGGTCTCTGCCACCCATTTCTTGGGAGCCCATAGGAAGGGGGGAGGTGGCATGGGGAACAAGAGCGGCCCTGAAGCGGGCTGGAGGTCACGTTATCATTTATTTCCCTTAGTGGCCCATCGTCCTAGGGCCGTCTGGGGCATGAGGCCAGCAGTGCCTATGAATGGCTGTGGAGTCTGCGCACTGCTTGACATGTATACCGCCGGGCCAGCCAAGACGCAGACACTCCAGCCCGTGGGCCGACCTAACGTGAAAAGAGACGGAGGGTTTGTCCGGAGTCTATGCCTGCTGTTCTCACTGAACATGAGTTTTGAGAAACACCTGTGCAGGGATGATCTGAAGGAAGCTGCAGAGTTTATTCCATTGGTGTTCTCCCTGCTTCTTGTCATCTCCTCCCGCCACAGACCTCGGGCTGTGTGGCTCTTCCCCAGCCCTCTCCTCCCAGAAATGCCCACCCAGCATCCCTCCTCCCAGCAGCACACACCCTCCTCTCAGAAATGCCCACCCAGTGTTCCTCCTCCCAGCATCACCCACCCTCCTTCCAGAAATGCCCACCCAGCATCCCTCCTCCCAGCAGCACACACCCTCCTCTCAGAAATGCCCACCCAGTGTCCCTCCTCCCAGCAGCACACACCCTCCTCTCAGAAATGCCCACCCAGTGTTCCTCCTCCCAGCATCACCCACCCTCCTTCCAGAAATGCCCCAGCGTCCCTCCTCCCAGCAGCACACACCCTCCTCTCAGAAATGCCCACCCAGCGTCCCTCCTCCCAGCAGCACACACCCTCCTCTCAGAAATGCCCACCCAGTGTCCCTCCTCCCAACAGTGCCCACCCAGTGGCATTCCTCCTCCTGGCAGTGCCTACCCTCCTCCCAGCAGTGCCTACCCAGCATCCCCCCCTACCCCCTCCAGCTGAGCGGCTCTCCTCCCTCCCCGCCCTTCCTAGTGTCCTTCCTGCCTCCTCTGTTCTCCACTCTCCTGCAGGAGGTGGGAGCCATAGGACTGGTCAGGCAAATGGACCAAGAACAGAAGTGTGCCTGTGGCTGCCAGGCTGATAACAGCTAGTATGTCTCCATTTTCTCCTCTTTGGCAAACCTCATAGGCCACATATTCCAGGTAAGGAGACCAGGAGGTGGAGAAGGTTCTTTAGGTGGAGTGGGGACAGCAGAGGTCCACACCCACCTGTGCTGGCTAAGTCATGTGATCAAGAAATAAACCTTTCTGGCTGGGCACAGTGGCTCACACCTATAATCCCAGCACTTTGGGAGACCGAGGTGGGGGGATCACCTGAGGTTAGGAGTTTGAGACCAGCAGAGGTTGTAGTGAGCCGGGATTGCACCATTGCACTCCAAACTGGGTGACAAGAGTGAGACTCTGTCTCAAGAAGAAAAAAAAAGAAGTAAGAAATCTTTCCAAGATAAGCCATTGACATTGTCTGGGTTATTCACTGCTGCCGCTTATATTAATTACTCTACTAAACAAGCACATTCTCTGTGCCGGACACAGGTCCATGCAACATTCAACAGCCTTGTGGAAGAGACAGGAAAAACAAATATATATTTAAAAGTGTGATCAATTCCAAAAAGACATCAAGAAGATAATGTCACAGACAACAATAGGGTCAACCTACCTATGTATCTGGGCTGAAGAATGCCTCTCTGAAGGTGACATTTAAGACAGGATGACGAATTTCTGGGAAGAAGTCAAGTGTAGGAAAGAAGGGCAGGTGTTGCAGGCTGTGGGAAAAGCTTGTGCAAAGGCCCTGTGGGAGAAGAGAATTTGAAATTCTTTGAAAAACAGAAAGTAAAAACCATGTGGCTATGGTTTGGTGCATGACAGGACCAAGTGAGGGGAAGGAAACAGGCAGGGACAGATCCCTGGGGCTCTTGCTCTAATTTTCACAGTGCAAGGGAGCCTTGGAGGATTTCAAGCAAGGGAAAGACATGGCTGGTTGACTTGTTAGCGGATCGCCCTGTGTGGAGAACAGGCTGCACAGGGGCAAGATGAGAAGCAGGGAGATCAGAGAGGAGAGGTGACTGTCACCCCGGTGGGAGACAGAGGCAACTCAGGGCAATTTTAGGAGAGAAGGAGAAGGCCACGAGCTTGAGAAGCTGTCACGTGAATTCTTCGTGCGCCACTCAGTTCTCAGGACATTCTTCCTCACCCCAGATGCAAGGTATGCAGTCCGTCCACTCAAACCCTCAGAGCTGAGGGTCCTGGCCCCTGCCAGCAGCAGCTAGGGCTTCCAGCTGGTCACCGAGCCGAGCATGTGCATCCCATCAGAGGACACTGATGTCAGGACCGTAAGGAAATCTGAAAGGTCTAAGGGGGGACATATGGAGAGGCAAGAAGGCCTCACATGTGTCTTCAGAGCTCAGCACCCAGAAAGGGATGCAGGGTCACCAAATCTGCCTTTTCATAGACTGACCTCAGCCTAAGGATGCAGGCTGCAGCACTGACCTCCCAGCATGGAACTTTCTATCTGCTGCCCCTTTGTTCCCTGACTTGTTAGAATGTTGGGGAATGGCCTCCCCAATTTTCTGCATTTTCCCTTCTTTCAAACAGATTTTCTCTTTTGGGGAGGTATGCTTAGCTGCACTGGAAAGTTAGTCTTAAATATGATTCTGCCTCAGTACTACTTAGGAAAGCTTTTCAAAAATACAGACTCCAGGGCCCATTGCAGGCCTACGGGATCAGAATTGTTTAGGAAGGGTTCCAGAAGGCTCTTCTTTCTAAAAACCCCCTAGACAATTCTGAGGACCAGTCGCTTTAGACCGGGACCGAATGGAAATATAGATGCAGAGATGCATTCCTACCATTCCCCAGAACTTGCTTTAGGGACTGCAATGCCATCCCAACACACGACACCCAGAACCGGCTCAGACGTCAGAGGCCAGGCACAGTGCCCACAAGAATTTCCAGCTAGGAGTTCCAGGCTCCCCAGAACTGGCGCTTCTGGCCAACTGGCCAAAAATTTGGCATTTCCCACAACCCCCTCAGGTTTCATAATTGGCCAGAACAACTGGCAAAACTCAGGAAACTACTGCAGTGACAAGATTGCAGTGTTATTATCAAAGGGTGGAAATACAGCCCAGCCCAGTGAAGAGATGCATAGGGCCAGGCCTGGAAGGTTCCATGGCATCACCCTGTGGATCGGGACATGTCATCCCCAGGCACCTTGAAGTGTTCACTAATTGAGAGCTCACCTGAGCCCATGTCCAGAATTTTTATTGGAGTTTCATTACAGAGGCATGATTGATCAACTCACTGGCCACGCAGTTAAACT
>NW_012104365.1:1650971-1742678 GCF_000951045.1 Mandrillus leucophaeus | reverse complement strand
AAATTTCCTCTTTAAGTTGTGCTTCCTTACAGAACATTCTGGAAGGAGGTCTGTGCACATTTCAGGGAAATTTCCTCTTTAAGTTGTGCTTCCTTCCAGAACATTCTGGAATGAGGTCTGTATGCATTTTAGAGAAATTTCCTGTTTAACTTGTGCCTCTTCTAGAACATTCTGGAAGGAGGTCTGTATGCATTTCAGGGAAATTTCCTCTTTAAGCTGTGCTTCCTCAGCACCAGAGTGCCCGGGGAGCTCTCCCACTTCCTGCAGGGTGGGCTGGGTTCTGTGGGTTCGTGCTGCTCCCGGATCACAAGCAGGCACAGCTTCAAAGGCAAAGGGGTGGAGGACCAGGTCACATCCTGGCACAGGAGACAATGTCTACACCACAGTCCGTGACACCAATGACCATCCATCCCATAGTGGGCTCTAGGTATCATCCTTCCATAGCAACTCCAGGCCCTCCACCCCAGCCTCATTTCTTGTGACTTTCAATGGGAAACTAGAAGGAGAGAGAATAAATTTTGGTTTTTTATTAAAGAAGACCACAATCGAGGGAATTAAATTGCACTTATATGAGGCCGTTCTCTCCCAGTCTTGAGGGGAGAGGTAATTTCACAAATTAGCCCAAGAACCCTGAGACTGAGTTAGGTCCGCCAAAGCCAGAGTCCTACTCCCTTCACTGCAGAAGGCGTGGGCCTACACATTTAAGATGTTTTCTGCTCAGAGGACACCCTCCCTCGGGCCTTTTCAAATCCCTCCAATTTTTCTCCAAGCAGCCAGCTCAGTCTTGGGCTCCAAGACCCATCCACGTTCAAAGCAGCGACTTTGGCCAGAAAAAAACGAAAGAAGGGAATTCTGTGTGTGAAATAATGGATTACAGATACAGCCACTCCCCTGTCACTGCCACCACTTTAAAATGAATTTCCAATTGAAAATAGCCATCGGACTATAGATAGCTTGGCGCAGAGATGGCCGGTCAGGCTCCACTCCCAGATGCCTGGGTCAGCAAATTCCAAAGCTTCTACTCAGCAGTTCCACATTCTTCCAAGAAAGTTCAGCTCTCTCCCTCCTTTCAGCCCTGGGGCCCAGGGGCTAGAGATGAGGGTGGCCACCCCCACCCTGTGCTGATGCCAGGCACCTCTCCCCATGAGGACTTCAGACACCAAGTTAAGTAAATTACAAAAAACTGTTTGAACTTATTTATGGTTTGTGTGTTTTTCTGGTCAGCCTGACCTCTGTGAGCACCTCCAAAATAGATTTCTATTAGGGAAGATGACTTCAGCGTTTTTAACTTTTTTCTTGCCCCCAAAGTCATGGTTTTAATTAACAGTATCACCGAGTGGCTCTCCCCGACAGACAGTGACGATGTAGGCCTGTTGAGGCCCGGCAAGGAATGAGCCAAGCAGATTCTGTTTGCGTTAATCCTGCTAGCACAGAAGCTGCATCTCAGGGTAGAGCAACTACAAAATGAGCTTTCGGGCCACGAGCATCTTCCAGCAGAATCTGGGGGTGTCGAGGCTGCCAGACACAGCAGGCATGCCCGCCTGATCCCATGTTGGACAGGCAGGGCTCGTGGTTACCCCAGCTTGCTGTGGCGAAGGGTGCAGAGAATCCCAGCTGCAGCTGGTTCCTGACAGGCCAGGCAGCACTTTGGCACTGCAGACTCATCGTCTTCTCCGGCACCCAGCTTGAGTGCCAGCCTTGAAAAAAATCAATCAGCTGTGGCTCTAATTAATTATAAGCTCTGAGCACCCTGAGCCTGTGCCATGAGACAGGCTGAGCTCTGCATCCTGGCTTGGTGGAGCCCCTGGATGTGACCGGCCTCCTGCTGCAGTGTGACTGCAAAACGCCTTCCCCACTGCCCTGGGTAGCGTGACTGCTGCCTGACAGCGAGCAGGGAAGCCCTGAGAAAGGATTGCCATCAAGCGTTCATGGTGCAGGCTTCTTGGGGCATTTATTCTGTCTCTTGTTAATGGCGAGGTGAGGCAGGGATTCATCACGTCAGGTCCTGTTCTTCCTGATTCGATGCTGTGTTTGACCTTGCCCAATCACACAAAAACATCCCCCTCTACCAGCAATTTCGGTCGAGGAAAGTACAGACACCCCTCGTTATCCAAACATTGTCAATTCCTGGAAACACTTTGGAGGGCAAATTTTCAGACATCAGGGCTTCATCCCTTTACGTGAACAGGGAAAAAATAATAATACATTCCCAGGCCAACAAAAAACAATCCCCAACCAGTTTTCCAAATATCTCTTAAAACACTCCTAAACGCCTAGATAGCAATATGCTAAGGAGGTTTGCACAATGCAAACATTTACAACTCCTGCTTTCTAATGAGTCTACATTGGATGAACTTCTGGGTGGGGATGTTCACATGCAGTATTTAACTGCACTGAATGGAGTCAGATTGGAATCATGCTTTCCTTCTACACTGTAAGGGATGTGCGTAAAATGTTAACTGCACAAATGAGGTAACAGGTGAAAGACAGAAGCTAGGTTAATCCAGCTTGGGAGGAGCAACATGGGAGCTAGAAACAGCTAGACCCCAAGGAAAGGGAGGGAGGGGAGGAGAGTGACACTGCAGAGCGGCTCTGAATGATCTGGCAGGATCCCAGTGGGCAGGAAGCTGAGATGCCCACTGCCGTGCACCCACCCTCTAGTGGGCACCTCCAGGCACTTTCTTATTCTGAGCGAACTTGGGTAAAACGTTAACACATTGTTAAGGTAGATAATTTAGATCAGGAAACACTGGGGTGGGCGGAGGGATCAGTACTGGTTTTGCCTCCCAAAAGGTAATTGGGCAATGACTGTGTGTGGCAGGGACAAATGCATTCGGACGCTAGACGTTCAGCCCTCCTCTTCCCCGACCCACTAAAGAAAATGTCACGTGTGCCGTTTGCCGTTTAGCATGTCCGCCTCATGCTAAAACGTGGAGCCGAAAACAAGGCCGGAGCCGTGAGGACTGGCTCCGCGGAGCCTCTGGGAAAGAAAAGGGCTCTGGAAAAGCTCCGGAGTGAGACCATGGGAGGGAGAAACACGGGGTGAGAGAATCGGAGGGAAAGTCAGACAGAGGTTTAGAGGAGTGGAAACAACTGGATCTCCTCAAAGGGTCTGGATGAACTCAAGTCATTTTTCCAATTGCTTTGAGTGTCTGTTGCTTCTCTTAGCGGGATGCTGACTTCAGAGCAAGGCAGACGGGGCCGCAGAGAGTTTCAGGTAATGCTGGGACGTTCAGCTCAGTCTGCTCAGATTTAATTTGGGCAGCAGCATTCACTTTTTAAGGGTGCTATAGGTGCCACCAGAAAGTCTAGTGTTCAAAAGTGTGCTACAAACACAAGGAGGCTGAGTGCCACCTTGTGCCCCTGTCACAATACCTCGTTCCCCATCCACCCCAACGCACCTGCGCTTCCCCAGGGCGGCCGCGTTCACAATCCCCTGCTCTCTGGTGGTGTTGCAAGCACTCCACCATGAACTTGTTTCAACTGGGTCTTCTTAGTGTTGACGAGAAGCTAAGCCCAGAGGGAACAGGCAGTTCCCCCAAGCTCCCTCAGGACGTGGTGAGTGTGGGATCTGGACCCAGGCAGGCTGGCTCTGCAGCCAGGCCCTTCACTGCAGCTTCCCTTCAAAGAATGCCTGGCTGTGGAAGACTGCACCCTGAACCACCTCCTGTCACCACTCATGAGGCCTGTCCTCCCCTGCGTGGCTCACACTTGCAAGTCATTGTCAGGACTTACCTGACAATGTTATGTGTTAGAATCACATAACCTTGATTCTTGACCTGGTTCTGCTATGAACCTCGCCCATAACACCCCTCAGACCTGTAGACCTCCCCAAGCCCCACATTCTTCCTTGTCAAGCGGGGGTTGTTGTGAAGGACCCACGAGGCAGCACCGGTGTGGAAGGTGCCCACCTGAATCACCTGCAGCACAGGTCCCCAGCCTCTGCCTGTGGACCCTCACTGGCCCCAGGAGCACACGGCCTGTGCTGGGCAAACTAGAAGCACCAGGAGGTCATGGCCAGGAGCAGGAAGTGATGGTCAACACTGAGTTTTCCAGCCCTCCAGAGGGCAATTCTGACACATGACGCAACATAGTCGCTTAGACACCCCCACCAGAGAAATCGAACCCCAAGATCCTCAGTGATGGCCTTGTTTGTGGTCACCCTATTCCCCAGACTTGCTCCCTTCCAGGTTTCAGCGCCACTTCCTCACGGTACTGCTGGACCACCGCCCATGTTAGCCACTTGCACCCGAATCCTCAGCTCGAGGTCTGCTTTGGGGCGACCTTATATTAAGAGAGCAGAGCCTGACACCTAGTAAATACTAAGCCCTCAGCAAAAGGTATGTGTGTGATATAGAGGGAGAAAAGATTCATGCATGCCTGCATATGTGTATGTATGCGTATGTGTACCAATATGCACTTGTAAATGTGGAAATCTATATGAATGTACATGTGTTTATCTGTATGTATATATGCATGCATACAGATAAGTGCTTGTATGTGTATGTCTGATAGCTGTCTATATCCACATATGTACATGTATGCATATAGATGTGTGCATGCATGTATATGTGTATATCTATATTATGTGTATGTGTAATGCATGTGTGTTGATGTCAGTGCATGTGTGTGTATATGTACAATGAATGTACATGCATGTATAAATGTGTGTATATGTGTGTACATATGCATGCATGTGCATATTTAAATATAGCAGTATGTGTGTTTGCATAAGTGTATATGGGCATGTATGTGCATATATGTATAGTCATGTGTATATAGATGTGTGTTTATACATAAACATGTGAGTATATATTGATGTATATACCTATATGTGTATATACGTATTATACATCTATGTAGATGTGGGCATAAGTATTTGTGGGTACACGCATGTGTACTGTATATGTACACATCTATAAAATGCACATTTATGTGTGTATCTGTAGGTTTATACGTGCATGTGCATGTGTGAGTGTACATGTGCATACATAGGTATATGTGTGTATATATATGAATGTGTGTCTGTATATGTGTATTCATCATGTGTGTATGTGTGTGCCCATGTGTGTGCCCATGTGTGTGCATGTGTTCCTGTGTGCACATGTGTGTTCCTGTATATGCATATATGTACATATGCATGTGTCCACAGCTGGGATGTGAGCGTCACACAGGAGGAAACAGGTGTTTCCTGACTGCACCCCCAGAAAGTATTCTCTGAGGGCCTTTCAGTGACTCTCTGCTGGCCTCACTTCCAGGTCCCCACACTAGGCCTTATCCCACCTCTCCCTGCCCTCGGCTCCTTCTTTGCACAGGTTCCCATTCACCAGAGGTCCCCGGCTTCCTCCCCACACCAGGTTACCCTGGGAGGTGGGAAAGCGGGAAGAGGAGACCTCACAGCAGAGCCCACTGACAGCTGCTCCGTGGCAGGACCCAGGGCGGCTGGAAGGAAATGAAATCCCCTCTCACTTAACAGCCTAATAAGGATTTGAACCTGAGTCTGCCAGGAATTGTCCGTTTAACTGCTTTCTCAGATGTGAAGAACATGTCTGGGCTTTCAAGCATGCCCCGGGGAGGAGCCGTGACAGGCTGGAGGGGAGGATGGCGCCTCTTGCTCAGGCTCCACCTGCCCGAGCTTCTCTGTGAGCCCCCAGAAAACAGCACCGGCCTGGCAGGGGAGCTAGATGCGTAGATGAGAGGGGGCAGCCGCCCCGGGAGACCAGCGCTTGCGGGGGAAATGATGTCAGCAAGATGCAGCCTCAGCGCAGCAAGGACTCGCTTGAAGACATTTCCAGCTGACCTGGGCAACCTGATCCTCCTGGGAGAGGGGTCCACAGACTCAGAGGAGCCGCACAGCTCGGAGCCCAATCCTGAGGGCTGTGCCCTTAGCCAGACAGACTGAGCTGCATGAAACTGCTTTGTCATTCACACCGGGCCATTCACACTCTCCCAAGTGGAATCCTCACCCCAATCCTGCCGGCAGGTAGCCAGGCCCAGGGCCCCTCTCTTCCTCCTTCCGCCTCATGTGTTCTGCTCAGCCACCTTGGCCTCCTTCTAGTTCTTCAACAAGAGGCTCATCCCCCCTCCCAGGGTTTGCTCTGGCTGCTCCCTCTGCCTGGAGTGCCCGTCCGAGCTCCTCACAGGTGCGGCTTGTTCTGGGCAGTCAGGTGCTTCAGGCTTCCCTGCCCCCTGCCACCAGCCTCCTATCTAATTTCATTCTTGCAGCTGGCCCTTTCCTACTTCGTCTTGTTTAACTCCCTAGCAGTTATTTTCTTCCCTTTCCCTGGAAGGTAAGCCCCCTGGTCATCGTGGGCCTTGCGTGTGTCACTCATGCTGCATCCTCGGAGCCCAGAGGCATGGAGTAGCTGCCCAGTAAATCCTCGCGGAATGAATGAATGATTGACCACACCCATCACATTAAGCCTTATGGGATTATTACCAAGAACGTCCTATTTAATGATGGGGACATGCGGCCCCACTTCCATCCCTGGGCCTTGGTGTACACACCAGAAAGCCCGGGACGGACCACCTGTCCTCCCTACAGGGGACTAACTTGCACAAACCAACGGGCATCAGCACCCAGGGGGAGCAGCCGTGACCCCTGGGTCCTCGGTACCAGCCACAAAGCCAGTTCTGAGTTTGTTCGGAATCCTGCTTAGAATGAAGGATGCGCCTACACTAGAGATCTCTTAATACGACCACCAAACACCATGGGATTTTCAAAGGTAGCTGTCACAGCCACAGTGCACAAGCTCTGTTCCTGGCTTGCTTCTGCCATCTGCTGGCCACTTGATAAAAAGCATCGGGGGATTATTTTCCAGTCTCTCTGATGCTCTTGTTTCCTTGTGCGAGGAACTCATCATCACCTTTCTTGATCTTGACAAGGGCTGCTTGGCAGACCTGTCCCATAAGTAGTGCAATTCGGGAAGATCCTCGACCCCTTGTGGGTGGGGCTGTCATCCGGTCCTGCATCTTATGACTTTACACGTTAAAAACGTTAACTTGCTAAACACCCAATGTGAAACCTGGGAGTAAGGGACAATTATCTTTACTGTCTACAAACAAGGATGTTCAGGCACAGAGAGGCTAAGTAAGTTGTGCAAAGTCACACAGCTACAGAGTTGTGGAGCCGAGATTGGGACTCAGGCAATAAGGCACTTTGATGGCAGGCACCTTGACGGGACACCCTTTACCAACAACCATGCAAACAGCCCAGGTGCTCCTACGACCCCTGATCCAAGGGGTGCCACCAGAGCACCAGAGAGACAGGGATGTGGGAAGAGCAGAGGACAGAAGAGGACACGTGCGTCTAACCACTCGGAGGACAGGAGAAGGTGCCCTAGCCTTCTGAGCCGCCATCTTCCAATCAGGAGGATGGGACCACTGGATACACAATCTTGAGGCTTTCTCGACAGTTCTCTGAACAGGACAGAGAGGCAGGGAAACATAGTGCTTACAGCACAGTCTTTTTGGTCAGACAGAACTGGGTTAAAGATCAGACACTTCCACTCACTCTCAATGAGTCCCTATCTGTAAGCCTAAGCTTCCCTCCTCACACATGATGATTAAAAAAAAAAAAAAAGGAGGCCATGTGCAAAGCCTTTAGCATTGTTTCTGGTTCAGGGTAAGGACTTAATACATGTTTTCTATCATTATAACCACATTAAAGGCTCTGAGAAGCCCTGCAGGAAGGAAAACTACTTGTCTTTATCTCAGCCATCCCCATGCTGGCTGCCCACAGAGCCACCATGGAGCCCGCAGCTCGGTCACCCCAGCAACCCATGTGCCTGGTCCATTCAAACTTTCCCTCACATGGGAGCCTCAGGCCCCACTGGAAACAGACTCAGGAGACAAGCCCAGGTCTCCTGCTCCCAGCTCCCCGCTCTGTACTTCTGCTTCTACATCCATCTACCCCAAAAGCAGTTTTTACAACCCATCAACAAAAGAATTCAGAGACAATTCTCCAAGGCTCCCAAGAGGGAATATTTCCTCTTTGGCTTCTACAGTGCTTATTTGTCAGTTTTACAGACCAGAGGCAATTAAGAATCTAAGGCGAGAAGGCTGTTTTTAATAATTCTGTCATTATTCTCAATTTTCAGCACCACCACACATGAAAAACCCATTTCTAATTTCCTTAAAGGTGTTAAATGGTTTTTGCCCTGTGTTGTAAAAGTTTGCAGTCAGCCAAACTGCTGCGAAGCGGGCTTACAGCATCTGGTCCTGAGCTGTGGGAATGACTTGACCGGGCCTGATCTGCTGGAGCCCAGCTCTTTCCTCAAATGTTCAATTCCCAGCACATGCCGCGCGGGTCACTGTGGATTTCAGGGTGGACTCACAGCGCTGCTGGGTGTTGCAGTCCACGCAATTTCACAAGACTCAGTGCAGGGCACCTCCACCCGCCCAGGCTCAGGCGGGATGTGAACCGGAAACCACTCTTTCCTGCCGGTCAACACCCAGGAACTGATTAAGTAACCTGGTGCCCAGCCCCTCTGACAGCCACAGAGCCAAGAAGAGGGAAGTGAGGCGGCATCCAAGGCGGCCCCTGCAAAGAACTAAGCAAGGCAAGTTCAAGGGGTCCAGGACTCCACAGCAGCTGGTGGAGGGCAGGGAGGGGCATTCCGTTTTCAGGGCATTGAAAGTCCTTGAAAGGAGAAAACTTTGATTAAGAATGACAAGGCCTGGATGCAGAAGGTGGGAGACCCCTGCCCTTAATAACTGTCATAGTTGCCAATGACAACTGTGATAAAGAGATGACTTCCCATGGCACGCACTTGCTGCCCTCCACGGTTCTAGGCTCATCACAGAGAACTCTTCATTTTCATGAGGCTCCATAAGGACATCCCTATTCCTATGATCCTTATCAATATCCTGATGTTACAAATGAGGGAACAGGGACACAGAGATGCTGAGGAACTTGTCTAAAGTCACATCATGGGGACAGAGCCTGGGACACAGCCGTGAGAGGGACAGACAGGCCCTGCCCCTATGCACCAAACCATCTGCTGGGGACACAGAAATCAAACAACTCGTGGCTGCCCTTGTGCCCAGCGCCGTGGGCAGGAGCGAGCTGCTTTGAAGAGACAGCGTGGTGACCTGCCCTGCTGGCCCAGGCAGCATCACACAGCAAGAAGGCGGCTTTGAAGGGTTTTAAACAGAGTCGTGTTCCCACGTCCACAGAGAGAGGGCTGCAAGCCTTTGTGTTTTCCACACTGTGTTACACGGCGCTGGGGTTCACAAACCTGCCCCGGAAGCTGCTCATGGGCAAATGGACGACCATGGGTGGGGAAGGAAATTTCCCTCAAATACACACATGCTTCACCTAGAGCGGCCAAGCTGTTGGTGTGTTTGTGTGTATTCATGTGTGTGTGTATGTGTGTGTGTCTTAGGCCTAATGGTTCATTGAGTTTAAGGATCTCTCAGCTCCCTTTCAGCCCAAATGTTTCGTAATTTGGTGATTAGCGCAATACACGTTCATCAAAATGCACCAATGAGACAGAGACAGGAGAGGATGTTTTGGCAGCAAACAAACATCCAGGAGGCACAGTACACCCCCATCCCTGGCCCCAACCTCAGAGAGACAATCGGGGAAACAGAGGACATTAGTATGAAATGACCAAAGAGACTTACCAAGCAACATCAGACTCCCTGCGACATGTGTGCTGATGGGACAGAGCGGGAGTTATTCTCATACTTAAGAAATAACCAAGCATTTTGCATCCCGAAGCCAATTCCGGTTTTAAATACCTTTCATAATTTTTCTGACTATGGAGGTAATATATCCTCAGGGCATAAAATTTAGAAATTGTAGAAGAGTATTTTAAAAAATCCAACCATTGAGCAATAACCATTATAAACATTTTACTGTCTTCCTTTCTTGTCATTTATCTAGGCTTATACAGATATTTGGGGCTTTTTTCACAAAACTAGGAAAATGTTAAAAAATATATTCTCATATTCTCTCAAGATTTTATTATTAGATTTATCATAACCATAAAAGATCTGAACACTTTTAACGGCAGCATATTATTCCATTTCCATGGAATTACGGTAACGAATCTCCTACTGTTGGGTTTCAGTTGCTTCCAAATTTGAATGTAAATAATTTGGGGGCAGTTCTCATTCCATCAATGGCAGACTAAATGCAGTTGAGGTTTTGCAGGCACACACTGTGCCCAAATTAAAGCCACAGCCCAGGATGTTGGCCGTGGAGAGATGATGCTTTCAACTGTATCAACTCTTGAAGCTGGTGAACCTTGGCTTCTCCCCTTCAGGCACTGGCAGACCTTCTCCTCACACTCTTGGCTCTTTGCTGGGCTGACAACTCCCTACTTGCCCTGCAGGCCTTCCCTGAGCTCTGGGGTCTTCTTTCTGCCCGCTTCCATAGCTCCCCGTGGCTGCCGCATCTCAGCACTGACATCCTACGTGACTCTTTGTCCACACCTACCTCCCTAGACCATGCACCCCTTGTGAGCTAGGTCTTTGTCTTCCACATGGAAGTTCTCACTAACCACTTGAATAAAGGAACGAGTAAACAAATGAATGAACAAACAGTCTAACAGAGAAGGAGCACATGGGCTGACCTTGCAGGGCTCTCAGGCCGAATCCTGGAGGTGTTCTGCAGCGTTTCTGTCTCCCAGCCGCTTTACCTGTTGCTCAGGCTGCTCCTCAGAAGTGGCGCCTGCAGGAAGCACGGGCTTGTTTGTGCTGGCTCCATGTTTGTTTGCATTTAGGATCACAGAGTTTACTCAATTAAGAAACAGAGTGGAGAGGAGGCACCGCCTCTATTTAGCACATGAAACAAAGAGAGGAAAGGGGAAGATGCCTAGGGCAGATTTCTCCCGCTTTCAGTCTTAAATAAATAACCAGTTTCCCGATGCTAATTTTTCCTCTTTATGATCTTGTCCATCTGTGCACAGCGATGAGGTCTGATCCCCTGTGGTCCCGAACGTCACGTGGCAATGACTTTCCAGGCCACGTCCCTATTGTACCAGAACAGCCCACGTGTGTCTTTGTGAGCATGTTCATAGTTAACCTTGTTGATCATTACATGAAGGTATTTAATCCTTACAACAAGCCTGGGAGATAGGAACTCTTACTGTCCAAATTGCACAGACGGGGAAGCTGAGACACAGAGAGGTAAAGTAACTTGCTCAAGGCCACACAGCCAGCAATGGCAGAGCCTAGATTTTAATCCTGACAATCTAACTTCAAAACCTGTACCTATGATCACCAGCTAGCCCTCGATAGCCAACGTGCTGATTTCTCAAGAAATTCCAGCACATTTCCACCATATATAATCAGCCTGTTATTTCCAGGGAATATAAATGCCTTGGGTTTAATTTAATGAAAGCTGTTATCGGAAAAGATACACCAAGATAATTAATTCCTTAAACAATGGAAATGAGGCTGCAGTTGTGTACAATTTTGTTTTTAGCTGGAGGTCTCCCACCTCTGGAAGACGGTGTGCTAGAAAGCTGAGAATCCCAGAAAGAGAATCGGGGAGTGAGTCTGGAGGCTGCACGGGTCTCAGGGTCTTGGAAGGTATGCTAGTGTGTGGGTGCCAGACCCGGAAGGGGGTGCCAAGATCACCTGGACCAGAGCATCCGGAGAGCTGGACAAAGCTCTCAGAGATCCTTCCCTGCTTTGAAATGAGATAACCAATCCAGGGTAGAAGTCCATCCTGGAGCCATGGCAGAGAGAGGACGAGGACCCAGCCCGCCAGCCCCTTTCTGAGGCTGGGACTTCTTGTTACCTCTACAGGATAGTATGATAAAGCCCCCCCGGCACAGGGCCAACTGGCATACAGTAGGTAAGTTCTGCAGGTTCAGAGGTTAGTTTTAGCCTGCTTACCCTTTATGATAGCACCCTGATCCCCCCGCCCCAACTTCCTATTGTGTGAGTCCTGCTGGGTGGGACTCTCCAAACAAGGATCCCACCCTGCCCAGAGGGGAGGCACGTAACCTGAGCAGATCCACTGGACCCTCTTGCTCAAGGTCCCCACCTTTGATGAGAAGACCCCCAAAAGAGTAGAAAAGGTGCCTATTTCTTCTGGCCACAGCCCTGAGGCCTCCTGGACACCAGAGTGCCTAGGCTCTGGTTCTTTCTAGGTCCATTTCTCCAGCTTCTGCCCTAAATTTGTGCATTTCCCCAAGCCCTTCCAGCAAATGCCCTCTCTGCTTCCCTGTTACTCTGGCTATTGCTGACACTCAGGGCCCCTAGCAAAGCAGATGCCCCACAACTGGTTGTTGACAGAACAAACAGCATCTGAGAGTGGGAGTGTGTATCCTCTGCAGCACCCCAGGCCCCAGTCAAGAGCTCTGCTTCTGTTTCACTGCCAAGAGAGCTTGGGAGCGTCTCTGCATCCCACTCAGCCTCTGTATCCCCTGTAAAATGAAAATCATAACAGTTCCACAGGGCAGGAATGTGGCTAGAACAAGGTAATGAAGGTGAAGTGCCAAGCTCAGAACTTGGCACCTGGCATCTGGTACAGACCAATGATGTTCTCTCTCAAGAGCCCTGGGCTGGAATCCCCCTTCTTGAACGTCCTCTCTCTGCAACCTCTTTGAGGCTCTGTGTCTTCAACTCTGAAACGGACACAACAGAGGCCCCCTTGAGGAGTGAGAAGCACGGGAAGTGAAATACATCAACACCCCTGATGCATGAGACACAGACCTTGGCGATTTTTTGAGGTATACCAATAGAGACATGATGAGAAGTATTTTCTTTTTTCTAACTGTCCTTCTATTTCTCTGGTTACATAAAAAGTCTCAGGTCTGCACTCATCTCTATTAAAGACCCCATCATCATAAAGAGAGTGCAGGGCTCAGCTGGGTCCTCACAGGCAATACCATCAACCAGCATTTAGTTCTATGTTTTATGTCATATTGGGTATGGTTTCTTCCCATTCCTAGAAAGTCTTACTAGTTTTCCACTTGGAAGAGAGTTGGAAATCTTACTTTTTTATTTTTTAATTTACTTAATTTTTAATTGTTGTGGGTACGTAGTAGGTATATATATTTATAGGGTTCCTGAAATGTTTCGATCCAGGTGTGCAATGCATAGTAACCACATCATGGAGAGTGGGGACATTCATCCCCTGAGCATTTATCCTTTCTGTTGCAAACAATCCAATTATACTTGATTCGTTATTTTTAAATGTACAATTCAGTTACTATTAACTATAGTCATCCTGTTGTGCTATCAGATAGTAGGTCTTATTCATTCTAATTTTGTTGTACCCCACTTAAAAAATACATTCATTTTAAACAAAAAATTGAGTTGATTTAAAGAAAAATCGGAAGTAAATAACTGTACCAGTGTTAGAAGAACATGGCCAAGATCTTGAAGGTGGCACATACGAGACGGTAAGGAGGCTGGAGATAGTGGATGTAATGCAACAGGAACATGGCAGGTGTGCTGTCACTCCAAGCTGTCATCATTATTATCATTAGCCCCAGTTAGCAGGCCTGGTGTGAGCAAAGGGGCCGGTCTGCACTAACCCCCTTCCGAAAGCTGCTACACTTTGGAAGAATAATCATCTCTGAGGGCAATAGGGATAATTACACAGGGGATCCATGCCACTGTGCCTGGTGATTAATCACTAGCTCTCCCTGACGCTTCCAAGCAACCCCTGCTGATGGGCATAATCAAACTCTGCAACGTGGGTCCTCCCACCAGCCCACAAAACATGCCCCTTGTGGCTCAGACAGATGTTCCTTGGGTTTCAGACCATCGGAAAATAAATGGGCTAATTCATTGCTGCTCCTCTGAAAAACACCGTCCAACCCTGCAATATCCACCAACTCCCTGCTGGCAGAAGTCACCCGCTGCACTGGACACACCAAGAGACAAATGGCATCCTTTGCCTGTGATTGCTTAGTGGACTCCTGGGGTACCAGACCCAGACATGGCCATCAGGCGGAGTTCATTCTCAACCCCACCTCCAGGTGGCACTTTTCATCTGAGACGCTCAGCCCCAGCCAGGTAAGCCCTGCTATCCTTAGCCATGTGAGCCACAGGTAGTAACTAGAGACCTAGAGACAATGTTCATAATACACCTGGGCAGGGGATAAACACAGGCGGGCTCTTGTGATGGTTTGCTTGCATAAAAATGAAAATGAGCCAGGCAGAAGCCTGCAATATGAAGTGTGACTCTGACTGGAGCTGAACAATATTTGACTCCCTTATCCAAAATGTCAGCATCACCACATCTTTTTCCTAATAGAGCTGTGTGCCTATGAGCCTTGAAAGATGATCTGCACTATAATTTGTAAATGTCCAGGAGTCAGTATGTCAATTATCTGAGGACTCCACGAATATGATGAGTGGAGAGAAAGACAAGTACAAAATTGGGATCCAGGCTAGGAACTAGGAGAGACAGGAACCCTAGGGGAGAGAGGAGCAAGAGGGTGAAGGAAGGGAGTGGGAGGTCAGAGAAAGGGAGGAAGAAAAACAAGAAAGAAGGAAAAGAGATGACTCATATATTAGTGAGGACCTCTCTATTGTAAGTCACAACAACCGAAAACAAACTGGATTTAAAAGTAGAAGAATAGTGACTCATGGAACTGAGATATCCAGCAAATGAAGACTTCAGGCAAAACTGGATGCAGGTGTCGAAACAATAGTATCGGCACCCATTGTCCCTCCATCTCGCCACGCTGCTGTCCTCTGCACCTCAGGAAGGCAGGTATGGAGCTAGGCTAGTCTCCAGCAACTTCGGATTTTCACCACCTTACAGACCAGTAACCCAGAGGCAGGAGAGCAACCCTGAAAGACTCTCATTGGCTTTCCCAGGTCATGTGCTCATTGTTGGACCAATCACTGAATCCAGGAACAATGGAGTATTCTGATTGGTCAGCTTGGGACATGTGATTAACAGTCTCAATAGTAACATGGACTGAAGAGGGGAGAAGTTCCCAGCATGAGGTGTGTTAGGCAGATAGAAAAGGCAGAAAGGGAAGAGAAGGAAAATGAAATTTCCTGGACACCTGCTCTCTGTCAAGCAAAATTGAAATCGTTGTTTTTTTCCAATTTAATCCTCATCATAACCCTGCCAGATATGCATTTATATCCCCATTTTACTAGTGAGAAAATTGAAGCCATGTCAGACTTGGCCACCTCCAGCTGTGCAGACATATCAGACAGTAGGATGTGACAGTTGTGGATGGATTCATGCAGCCCCACCTCCACCACACTACCCAGGACTGATGTGTTCATGAGCCCACCTGGGCTGCTGGCCCATGAAACTT
The DNA here is from genome assembly GCF_000951045.1 of Mandrillus leucophaeus. NCBI lineage: Eukaryota > Metazoa > Chordata > Mammalia > Primates > Cercopithecidae > Mandrillus > Mandrillus leucophaeus. Next base: position 1,727,430 of record NW_012104365.1, on the reverse strand, counting down.
CAGCTCCTACCTTGGCTGATCAGTCAGGCAGCAGCCCTGGCTCCAATGCAGCTCATGGACTCTTCAAAGATCTTTGTTACTTGTTACTAAGCAATCATTGACGCACTTACTCACTCATCATGTAAAAATACTTTCGGAGACCCTACCGTATACCAGCTGCTATAATAGGGACCAGGAACACACGAATGAATAAGATACAACCCCAGCCCTCAAGGAAAGACAGGCAGGCAATCAGGAAAATCAGAAACAAACATTTGTGAAAATATTCTGAAGAGGCAAATGCAGGAAGATCTTGATTATGAAGAACACTCCAAAAATGTATCTAATTTGGGGGGGGTCAAACTTTCTAGATAGCTAAGGCCTTAGGTTTTTTTGTTTTTTTGCTTGTTTGTTTTCGTTTTGTTTTTTGTTGTTATTTTTGTCATTGTTGTAGTTTTTTGAGATGGAGTCCCGCTCTGTCGCCCAGCCTGGGGTGCAGTGGCGTGATCTCGGCTCACTGCAACCTCCACCTCCCTGGTTCAAGAGATTCTCCTGTCTCAGCCTCCCAAGTAGCTGGGACTACAGGCACATACCACCACACTCAGCTAATTTTTGTATTTTTACTAGAGATGGGGTTTCACCATACTGGTCAGGCTGGTCTCGAATTTCTGACCTCAGATGATCCACCTGTCTTGGCCTCCCAAAATGCTAGGATTACAGGCGTGAGCCACCGTGTCTTAGGTCTTTAAGAATAAAACTGGCTGCAGTGAGCTATAATTGCACCACTGCATTCCAGCCTGGACGACAGAGCAATACCTTGTGTCTAAAATAAAAATAAACATAAAATAATGGGAGTCCTTCCAGGATAGAAATATTTCTTAACTGTGGCACATACTTTTCCTGACTACCTGAGTGGCATCTGCTGCACCCAGTGGAACCTTCCTTGATGACTTAGGGTCTTCATGGTCAACATGAGTGATGTAATGAACTGAGTGGCCTCACAGTGGACCTGGCTGCCCAGGGGCAAGTGCTGGAAGCACTGGGGGAGGTTACATCTCCCTGTGGGTGAGATCTTGTAGGTATATTGAAAAGAATGTGGGATTCTGCAGAGATTCTCAACAGGGGGTGATTGTGTCCCCCAAAGGATATATGGCAATGTCTGGAGACATTTGTGGTTATCAAAACTAGGGAAGGAGAGGTTGCTGCTGGAGTCCAGTGGGTAGAGGCCAGGGATGTTGCTAAACGTCCTACAATGCACATGATGGCCTCATACAATACAGAATTATCCAGCCACAAACGTCAGTGGTACTGAGCTTGAGAAATCTCAGGCTAGATGGAAATTGGTTTGTTGACAGTTTGAAGAAATAATCCAAGTACATGATTTAGCTTAGTGTATGGCAGATAAGGAGCTGTTAAAATGTATTGCAATATTCACTGCTATTATCTTCATCACCACCATCATAACCATCACTATCATCATTATTATTATCACAGTATTTTTTTCTTATAAAGACACTTCCAACCTCCTGTATTCCATTCGGGCAATGGTAACAAGGATTGCTGGATTAGACCTGCATCATCAGAGCACACACATAGTTGTTCTGTCACTAACTCCTAAGATAACTTTCAATACATTACCCTGATCCTCCTAAGGAGCTCAAGATGCTCACCTACAAAATGAGCAAACTGCTGTCCTCTTCATATGATGAAGACAGAGCTCAGTGCACATTAAGTTTCCTACTGTGAATTCCTTTGAATGTCACGATGAAAAACCAGGTTATACATCCAAGAAAGTAGATTCCCATATTCCTCCATGGCTGTCAGTTTCACTGCTGGAAACACCACAGCTATGACCCTGACTAACCTTCAGCTACGTTCCTCTCTTGCAATCCTCCAGCCCTTCAGCATCCGGACAAAATAACTGTCCCCTGCCCACCCCCTGCGGCACACATAGTCTCCGTGGACTATCTAGCCATCTACAGAAGATTTCTGAAGATTCTAAGAAGTGGGAGAAGGAGGCCCTGGACTTTCCAATGGTCACCTTGCCTGTCTTTGTGGGGAAAAGAAAGATCAGCCTGTTACTGTGTCTATATAGAAAGAAGTAGACATAAGAGACTCCATTTTGTTCTGTATTTGAGATGCTGTTAATCTGTGACCCTATCCCCAACCTTGTCCTTGCAAGAGACATGTGCTGTGGTGACTCAAGGCTTAATGGATATTGGGCTGTGCAGGATGTGCTTTGTTAAACAAGTGCCTGAAGGCAGCTTGCTGGTTAAAAGTCATCACCATTCTCTTAATCTCAAGTACCCAGGGACACGTACATGGCCAAAGGTTGGAGGGATCTCTGCCTAGGAAAGCTAGGTATTGTCCAAGGTTTCTCCCCATGTGATAGTCTGAAATATGTGATAGTCTGAAATATGGCCACCCGTGAAGGGTCTGTGCTGAGGAGGACTAGTACAAGAGGAAAGAAGGCCTTTTGGCGGATGTTGGCAGTTAAGATAAAGAAAAGCATCTGTCTCCTGCCCGTCCCTGGGCAATGGAACATCTGGGTGTAAAACCCGATTGTATGCTTTGTTTACTGAGAAAGGAGAAAACCGCCTTAGGGCAAAAGGTGGGACTTGCTGGAACAATGCTGCTAAAAGGTTTATGGAGATGTTTGCATATGCATAATTATCTTTAAGATGGTAAAGATAATTATCAATAAATACTAAGGGCACTCAGAGACCGGTGCCAGCGTGGGTCCTCTGTATGCTGAGCACCGGTCCCCTGGGCCCACTTTTTCTTTCTCTATACTTTGTCTATGTGTCTCATTTCTTTTCTCAAGTCTCTCGTTCCACCTAATGAGAAATGCCCACAGGTGTGGAGGGGCAGGCCACCCCTTCAGTCTTCTTGCTTTTCTCAATGTCACTAACGTCTTATTTCTATTGTAGTTGCTCCATTCTGTCCCAAATGTGACAGCGCCTTTGTTTTTTTCACAATATACCACCTAGTATGGTTTATGCCAGGTGAACCTTACCTACCAAGTTAGTGGATATAAAATCTCATGATGAATTGAAGTAGGAGGGCTGTAGAGAGCATGATGAAGGCAGATCAGAGCAGAGAGCAGAAAGCAGCTTCATACCAGATGCCAGAAGATGCCCAATGATGCCCGCTCAACCCCTCAGCCACAACCTATTGTGGGAGCCCCGAGCTGCTGTCTCCTCCAATGCCAGCCCACCCTGCCACCCACTCCCACACAGGACCCATTCTTCCTCGGGGCCCCATGCCCTGCCTCAAATCTATCTTCAGGGCCTACTCCAAAGAATTGTGTTTAGGAGCTACTTCTCAGAAGACTGAGAAGTGTAAACTACAATTGGGGAATATTTCTATCTCAAAGAGTGAAAAACATTTCACACTGGAACATGAAGGACTCACATTTACCTTATTGTGTAGAACAATGTGGCCTTCTTTGCCAAGATTTCCGCATTCCAGGCAACACTGTGTACTTTACCTCTCATGACAAATAGGCCCAACAAATGTTTTCCTAGGCAGAATGGCTATTTTGTTAGGCAGTAAATTTTCCTTCCACTTCCTCATGCCACTAGCATGTTATATCTAGTTTTTTAAAAAGGAACTTCTTGTCCTGGTGCACTCTCTTTCAGAGCTACATCACTGTGGCAACCACTTTCCACTGGGGACAGTTCCGATGACCTTGGGCCAGCCTTCTTCCTGGGAGACTTCCCAAGAAGCTGCTAATCCCCTTGATCTTAGCCACAAATCCATCATCTACTGGATCGTTCTTCTTGGAAGGTATTCAAAATGTGATGCATTTTAAAACCACTTTTCCGTTGGTGTCCAATAACTTGTGGGTCTCATAGAGCTTATTCAAAAGCCATTAGCAGCTATTTGTTTTCCTTCTCTTTTGCTATTCAATATGTCTTTAAAGCCTTTCCCCAAAGTAGAGGTAAAACTCATATGTGTGTATGAGACTTTCCTCAAACTGTATTCTGCCATAAAACACCAGAATTTATTCATCCTATTTAGCTGTAACTTTGTACCCACGGCCAATCTGTCTGCATTATCCTCTTCCTACTACCCTCCCCACCTCTGGTAAACACTGTTCTATGCTCTACCTCTATGAAAACAGCTCATTTAGAATCCACAAATGAGTGAGATTATGCCTTCTTTGTCTTTCTGTGCCTGGCTTATTTCGCTTAACAGATGACCTTCAGGTTCACCCATATTGCCACAAATGATAGGATTTCTTTCTCTTTATGGCTGAATAGTATTCCATTGTGTGTGTGTTTGTGTGTGTGCATGTGTGTGTGTTTCTTTGTCCGTTTATCCATTGCCAGACACTAAGGTTGACCGTATCTTGGCTATTCTGAATAGTGCTGCCATAGACATAGGAGTTTGAATCTCTCTTAGATATACAGATTTCATTTATTTTAAATAAATACTCAGTGGTGGAATTTCTGAATCATTTGATAATTCTATTTTTAATTATTGAGAAACCTCTCTACTGTTTCCATAATGGCTTGTACTAATTTACATTCTCACCAACAGTGTCTAAGTGTTCCCTTTCTCCACAGCCATGCCAGCATTTGTAACTTTTTGTCTTTTTAATAATATAGTCGTTCTAATTTGGGTGAGGTGATATCTCATTGTGGTTTTTATTTGCATTTATCTTATGATTAGTGACACTGAACATTTTTTTCATGTACCTATCGGCCATTTGTATGTTTTCTTTTGAGAAATGTCTATTCAGATCCTTTGCCCATTTATTAATCTATTACAGTCATCCCTTGGGGTTTCAGGACACCCCTCAGATGCCAAAATCCTCCAATGTTCAAGTCCCACAAGTACTACATTTTTAATCCACGTTTGGTTGAATCCACAGATGTGAGACCCTCAGAAAGGGAGGGCCGGCTATATTTGCTTTTTGCTGTTAAGTTGTTTGAGGTCCTTATGCATTCTAGTTATTAACTCCTTGTCAGACTCATAGTTTGCAAATATTTTCTCGTATTATGTATTATAGATATTATGTATTCTAGATATTCTATGTATTCTATATATGATGTATTCTAGATATTAACTCCTTATCAGACTCATAGTTTACAAATATTTTCTCCCACTCTGTAGGTTGTCTCTTTACTCTGTTGATTATTTCCTTATCCTCTCAGATATAAAACAAGACAAAGATGCCTACTTTCACCCCTTTTATTTAACATAGCACTGGAAGTCCTAGCCAGAGCAATTAGGCCACGGGATAAAAAGGGGGGACCTTCAACTGGAAACAAGTAAGTCAAATGGTCCCTGTTTGCAGAGGACATAACTGTGTATATAGAAAGCCCTGATGACCCCATCAAAAAAAAAAAAAACACATTAAAACGAATAAATTCAGTAAATTTGCAGGATACAAAATCAACGTATAAAAATTAGTAGTGTTTCTACACACAATAGTGAACATCTGAAAGAGAAATCAAGAAAGCAATCTCACTTATAGTAGCTACAAAAATAAAATAATCTACTTAGGAATACATTCAAGGAAGGAGGTGGAAGACTTCTACAATGAAAACTATAAAACATCAGTGAAGTAGTTGAGGAAGACACACATAAATGGAAAAATATCCCATGTTCATGATTTGGAATAAATAATATTGTTAAAATCTTCATACTACCCAAAGTGATCTACAGATTTAATGTAATTCCTATCACAATGCCAATAACAGTCTTCACAGAAATTTTTGAAAATCCTAAAATTCATATGGAACAAAAGATGTTAAATAGCCAAAGCAATCTTTAGCAAAAAGAACAAAGCTGGAGGCATCAAACTATCTGACTTCAAGATATAATACAAAGCTATAGTAAGCAAAACAGCATGGTATTGACATAAAAATAGGTCAATAGAACAGGATAGAAAACATGGAAAGAAATCCACACACTTACAACCAAGTGATTTTCCACAAAGGCATCAAGAATACACATTGAGGAAAGGACAGTTTCTTCAATAAATGGTGCTGGGGAAAATGGATATCCACATGCAGAAAAATTAAACCAGACCCCTATTTCTTACCATACAGGAAAATCAACTCAAAATGGATTAAAGACTTAAATGGCTTAAATGTAAGACCTGAAACTATAAAACTACTAGAAGAAAACATAACCATAGGGGAAATGCTCCATGGCATTGTTCTGGGCAAAGAATTTTGGATAAGAACTCAAAAGTATAAGAAACAAAAGTGAAAACAGACAAATTGGATTACATCAAACTAAAAAGTTTCTACACAACAAAGAAAACCAATTTTTCATTTTCTTACATCAATCAAAGTTCACCCGATTCCTGCTATGGGGTTGATGGGAGGTGCCAGGCCCTCTGGCTCTCCAATGCTCACTGCCTGGAACTGCTACTCTTCCCCTCTGGGAAAAGACTCAAGGAAAACTTGCCTATGGCATGGTCATAGCTCCCCCTTGACAAATGTAAACCGGTGGTTCCTCATCTTTAGCATGCATCAGAAATTACCAGAAGAGCTTGTTAACATACTGATTGCTGGACCACACTCCTAGGATTTCTGAGTCAATGGGGCCTGATAAATTTTTATTTCTAATAATTTCCAGGTGATGCTGATGCTGCCTGTCCAGGGACCACAGACAGTAAGTTATGTCGAGTTCCAAACTACCTCAGTGGTATTTAGACTTTTGAATATACAAGCATCATCAAGGAGTTATGAACGATGAAGATTTTAGATCATCGTCATCAAGAGAAATACAATGTAAACCACATATGTAACTGTAAGGTTTCTAATAGCCATGTTTTTAAAAATCAAAAGGAAACCATGAAACCAATTTTTAAGATATACTTTATCTCAGTATATTCCAATTTTTATCATTTCAACCTATAGTCAATATCAAAGTGATTAATAAAATATTTTCCTTATACCAAATTTTCCAAATCAAATGTGTATTTTGCTCAATGCACTTTCAGATGCTCCATAACCACTGGGCGCTCATAGCTCCCATCCCAAACACTGCCGTCCTAGCGCCTTCCCTTGGGAAACTCTAGAAGCTGCTCTTCTAGAAAGCCCTTCCCTGCCTCCCTCCCGCCCCTGAACTTCCCTCCAGCACCAAAAAATTCATACCAACTTTCTCTAATTCAGTGCTTCTCAACCCTGGCTGGGCACTGGAATCACCTGAGGGACTTTAAAACATCCTGAGGTTTGGGTTTCACCCATGTGTGTCCTGATGTCAGTGGTCTCTGGTGCAGCCCAGGCAATGGGATAGTTTTAAATCTCTCCAGGTAATCCTAATATCCAGCTCTAGTCATCTCGTGGAAGCCCTCTGACCCAGGGGGACTGTTAGCTCCTGAAGACAGTGCTCCTCACCTCCCGGGACCACGCCAGACGTTCTCAATCCCCGGCCCCATCCAGACCTGCTGAGTTCAATCTGGCATTTTTATAAGATTGCCAGGTGATTTCTCTGCATATTGAAGTTTGAGAAGCACTGCCTTAAGGGGAGCAATTAAGAAATTAATTGGGCAAATGTTTCACATTGTCTATGAGGGAGCCAAATACACCTTCTCTACCCTCTATGCTGGGGGCCAGGCCTAGTGTAACTCCTCAGTAGAAAGATGGAGGTTGTGCAAAGCGTTCTCAGAGGGGATGTGGCTCTGACTCCAGTCCAGTGGCTACACTTGCTGCTCTATGTTTGGAAAACCACTTGCCCTCTCTGAGCCTCAATTTATATAGCCATAAAATGAGGGAAATGGGCAGAATCAAAATGACAAAAATCTAGTTTACAGAACCATTTTTGTTGGTTAGTAATTTTCAAAAATCAAATTGGTTTCTACCATTTAAAAAAGGAAATTTACCATAAAATCCCCAAATTCTAGTTTATCCTAAAAAATTCAGAGATCTGGCACCCCCGGGTCCATATTTATCGTGGCCGACAGTTGGGTAAAGCAATGAACTCTCCAGGTGCTCACAACCTCACCCAGCCCCGCCGCTCATTGCAGTACTCACCTAGCCCTGGAGAAGGTTGAGTCTGAGAACTTGTACTGCAGCAACAGTATCTAAGCTGGAACTGTGTTTCCCAGAATTCTGTCTGCTGTATGTTTCCAGGCCAAAGTTGGCCACAAAACAAACCTGTGGTGAACTTGAAGGCAGAAGTGAAGGCACATCCAATAGGCTCAGAAGGGCTGGGCGATGTTGAAGCACCTGCTTCGTGTTGCTGATTAGGGGCCAGGCCTGCAACTCTTCCAGCTCCAATGAATCCTGGGCCAGGTGTGTGAGCAGCCTCCTGGCAGCTTCCTTCTGCAGGTCACCTGTGTTGTCGCATTTGGAGGGAGTATGAGACAGATCCGGGTTCTTCTTTTCCCTTGTGCATTCCAGGTTTTCCTTATTCTCCCCTACTTCCTTTCTCCCGAACTCTCAGCCCTGCTGATCTATGGTGACTTCAGGCCAACCACCAGGTGTGGAGTTTACAACAGCCTTCCATAGACTTCTCCACCATCTTCCATACTTGCTTAAGGTATAACCCTAGAAGAAATCTCTAGCTCCAAATCACTCCCAGGGATTGATCAGGAAAGCAAAACCCTTTATCAACCAGCCCTGGACTTCACAAGTCTGCAAAGCAGCGATTAAATTTTGTGGTCACAGGTCAACGGGAAAATCCCATGAGAACTCTGGGATCCCTCACAGACAATGCAAAACATTTTGCCCAGTGGATTCAATAGACCAGTGGGTCTCAAACCTTAATGTACACACGTATCACCTGGGGATCGTGATTTCTTTCTGAAGTGCAGATTCTGGTGCAGCAGGCCTGGGGTGGCGGCTGAGATTCTGCATTTCTGACAAGTTCCGGGGGATGCTGGTGCTGCTGGTCCAGTGACCACATGCTGAGTAGCAAGGTGTTCAAAGGTTCAGGAACCCCTCATAGAAGACCTCCCCTAAGGTCTCTCCTAATTAGAATGTGCAATTGTTTGCCCGGTAGTTTGGTTGAACAGATTGCCCAAACTGAGAGGCAAGTCTGGGGTGGCCTGTGCAATGTCTGCTAAACCTCATAATAAATTTCCCCATGGAGCCCCACAATGGAGGTGCAACGGGACAGAAACCCCCGCGGCGCACCATGGGCTTTGCAGCTGTTACAGGACAGCTCAGCCACCTTTGGTCAGCACAGCCTTGCTTCTGGAAAGGAGATTCTTGCCTGCCCTGCGCAGGGAGTGAGTTCAGATAAAGACCTTGGTGATGGGGACCTACCTGCCACCTGTGGTGAAGTGAGGCCTTCACCTTGTTCACTTTCTCATTGAGTTATGCAACCCAGAGCCTACCAGATTGCAGGTTTCTGTGGACTGTGTCATCCCTATTTACCTTTTTCTGTAGCTCCAGGTCCTTCCTGATACACATAGTAGATGCTCAATAAATGTATGCTGACTGAATGAAGGAATATGCAATTTTCACAATAGTTCATCTGAAATTAGGCTCCCTTGGCCATGCACACCCTCTAGGGCTTCCCACATGCCTCCCACTGTTCATTTGTGAGCGTTCAAAGTCCAGAGGCTCTTGCCACCATTGCCCTCAACCCAACAGAGTTAGAAAGGCAAGACGAGGCTCAAGGTCCCAGGCATGGCTTTCAGAGGCAAAGAAGAAAGGTTAAGAGCAGAGGTTCTCAAACTTCAGCAGAACTCCAGTCACCTGTGAAGAGTGTTAAAAATGTAGATTCCAGTCACCTGTGAAGAGTGTTAAACATGTAGATTCCAGTCACCTGTGAAGAGTGTTAAACATGTAGATTCCAGTCACCTGTGAAGAGTGTTAAACATGTAGATTCCAGTCACCTGTGAAGAGTGTTAAAAATGTAGATTCCAGCCAGGCGCAGTGGCTCACACCTGTAATCCCAGCACTTTGGGAGGCCGAGGCGGGCGGATCACTTGAGGTCAGGAGTTCAAGACCAGCCTGGCCAACATGGTGAACCCCTGTCTCTACTAAAAAAAGTACAAAAATTAGCCAGGCGTGGTGGCAGGCACCTGTGATCCCAGCTACTCAGGAGGCCAAGACAGGAGAATCACTTGAATCCGGGAGGTGGAGGTTGCAGTGAGCTGATCATGCCACTGCTCTCCAGCCTGGGCGACAGAGCGAGAATCCATCTCAAAAAAAAAAAAAAAAAAAGGCAGATTCCCAGGGTCTCAGCTCAGACCTGCTGAATAATCCTCTGTAGGTGGGACCCCAACATCTGCATTTTAACATACTCCCCAGAGACTTTGGTGCCTGGTAGGTTAGGTTCCACCCCTCATGACCTACTTCTGTCCTGCAACCACCCTTTGTTAGCATAAAACAGCAAGGGGTGTGTTCGTTCACCCTTTAGTGCAACACACATTGACAAAGGTTTCACCTCTCACCAGCACTGTGTTGAGTGCAGAGGCTGTAGAAGAAAATGAGACATATCACTGGCCCCCAGTGAGCTCGCCTACAGCCTGGAGGAGGGGCAGACAAACCAGGAGGCGGTGTATTTTCCAGTGGTTCTGTGAGGTGCTGCGGGGATCAGAGGAGAAATCTGGCCCCGTGATCATCCCTGCTGGCACCTGAGGGCTGAGAAGGAAAGAGCCAGGGAAACCTCAGTATGACTGGGACACAGAATTCCAGGCAGAGTGTGGAAGAGATAGACTTGAGGGTGTCAAGTGCAGAATCTGGCCTTCCATCCTGGGGACAATGATGACAGGAATGCAATGTGTGAAATCCACACTTCACAGTTAAACTCTGAAGCGATGGGCGTGGCGTGCCCACAGAGTGTGAATAAGAGGTGAGGTGCCCTGGAAACACCATCCATTCTTGAGAACCCAGGTGACTGTCTCCCATCTGAAAAGAGTCTGCAATAAAGTAGTCTTTACAGTTATTCAGAGTTTGCCCTGATCCTGCCAACCTCCGTACTTGATTTAAAATCTTTCCAACTGGAATTATTAGTCCAGAGCAGTTTATCAAAGAAAAGATGGATGGTGCAAGCCGACTGCTGCTGGCATTCAGAAAAACGGGTTCTCGCTCTGCCATTCAGCAAAAGTTCTTTAATCACAGTTGATTGGAGGTTACCAACCTTGAATTATTAGTTAATGGCATCTCTGCAAAGGAATGATTTATTGGGTGAGTAAACTTTGCAAACAAACACAGATCCTACATTGCTGGCTATTTCATCGGAAGCTGAAATGTGCATTATTTCAACTATCTGTCTTTCTAGTGGAATCAAAATCCGAAAAAGAGGCTAATATTTAGCCTTCATCTCAGATTTCTCTGCCATCGAGATGTTAAGAATATAGAAAGCCAAGGCACAGAGGAACCCCCAGAGTCGTTCTGTTTGCAGGGTTCACCTGTGTTCACAGGCTCCCTTGCAGCTGGCACCCCACCTGGGGGCAGCCTCCCTGTTGAGGATCACCATCGGGAGGGGAGCCTGTGGTCAATGGTTGTACCTCCGTCACCTTTCACCAGAACCCTATCCTGAAACACCAGCCAGGGCCAGTACCACTCACTGCTGGAGGATCCCTGCTCTGCCACCTCTCCTTGGTTCATTTGCTCTCAAGCAAATGACTTTGGAACCAAGAAAGGAATGTGCTCTATTTGTCAATTGTCAGGCAGGGGATACATCTTCCCTTTCTTCCCTTGAAGAGGGACTGGTTCAGCCTGAAACCCTCTGAAGGGCAAGATCGGGGGAAGCAGGAATGCTGGGGCTTCCTCCCCCCCTCCCCAGCCGTGTGAGTCACGGGTGCACCAGGCTCTTTCCTGCTGTTCCTCCGCTGGGACACTGCTCCCTCCAGTTCGCTGTTCATACTCACAGGCAGCTCGGGCATTTGTGGGGTTTCCCCAACCCCCAGACTACGTCAGACCCCTGGGGATACACTCTCCTGATGCACAAACCTTTTGTGTAGCACTGAATATAGTTATGATTGCATTTTTGTGTGTAATGATTAGATTAATTTCCATCTCACCTCTGGGAGGCTCATTGTTTTTTCTCCCTTCAGCACCCCTGGTGCCCAGTGTTGGAGCTGTGGTTGGTAACTAAGAATGACCAGTGGTTAGAATCACTTGAGAGAGCAAGAAAGCCCAGGGAGGTGGCAGGTGGAGAGCAACCTTTCCGCTTCATTACCCAGAGGAGGAGGCTGACTCGGGCATGTAGCTCATGGGCTGGCCAGCCCTTGCTGCTCCCTATGCCACCTGCAGCCAAGTCCCTGGGCAGCTCAGCGTCCTCAGCTGTTTGTTAACAACTCTGGAGGAGGTAAGCAGAGCACCAGCAGCCAGGGGGAGATAGAGCAAAATCTCTGCCATGAGGGCAAGGGGACCAGAGCCCACATGTGACCTGCGGTGGTAGACAAGGCTTCCTGTGCGAGGACCATCGGGGCGGCCAGGAAGGCTGGTGGAGTTTCTATAGGTAGAGGTGGGGACAGGTTTCCAGGACGAGGGCACAGAGTAAGCAAAAGCCTGGAGGGAGGCCCAAGATGGTGTCTGGGGTAAAGACCTGTAGCTGGGGTTCCGGGCTTCAGGCAGAGAAGGCAGGCTCATGGTTCGGAGGCCATTGAATGGAAATTCCCAGGCACTGGTGAGCCGCTGATGGGTTCTGATCCAGGGAATGGTTGGCGGGGGATCTTCTGGGGATGTTTGTACCCAATAGATCAGAGACACTGAAGCAGAGAGATTTGTCCAGAGGCCGGGGGAAAGGTGGCAATGGGGACAAGACAGAGCTTGGGGAGGTGATGCGTGTCCAACATGACTTCACAGGTTAAAGGTTAAGCAGGCGGGAAACAGAGGTGACAGTGACCAGGATGAGAGATGGGCTATCAACACACCACACATGAAACACATGGCCAGGTCAGGTTGCTGTGTTCCAGGGTCAAGTCTGGTTTGGTGAAGGAAGGTACCCAAGTTTCTTATCACCTCCTTTTCTCACCATTCAGAAATCAGTCTCCTCTTAAAGCCATAAATAAGAGTAATATATTTGACGCCTTTTTTTTTTTTTTTTTTTAGTTTTTGCATGGAAAAAGATACCAAAAACCAAAGGACAAACTGAAAAAAAAAGATAATATATATAACAAACAGAGCTAATATCCTCACATACTGTATTAGCCTATTTGCACACTGCTATAAAGAACTTCCCTGAGACTGGGTAATTTATAAACAAAAGAGGTTTAATTGATTCACAGTCTGCATGGCTGGGGAGGCCTCAAGAAACTCAGAATCATTGCAAAAGGGGAAGCAAATGTACCCTTCTTCAAAAGGTGGCAGGAGAGAGAGACGAGAAAGTGAAGCAGGAAAGAGCCCCAAATAAAACCACCAGGTTTCCTGAGAACTCACTCACTGTCACAAGAACAGTGGAGAAACCACCCCCCATGAGCCAATCACCTCCCTCCCTCAACACCTGGGATTACAATTTGAGATGAGATTTGGGTGAGGACGCAGAGCCAAACCATACCACATACCAAGCATTCTTACAAATAAATAAAAAAGACCACAAATCCATCAGGAAAAAAAAAAAAAAAAAAAACAGAAACGGGTAAATGACAAAAACGGGCAGTTCACAGGAAAATAAGTGGCTTGTAAACATAATTTCATCTGTTCCAGCTTCATTTATAATGAAAGTTATGGAGGTTAAGACTAAAATTACAAACCCTTTTTAAGTTATTTTACTTAGGCTGGTAAATATTTAAAAACTGATAATACACACTGTTGGTGAGAATGTTGAAAAACAATTTGTCAATAGGTATTAATATTTTAAACGTATGTTCCCATTCCTCTAGGAATTTCACTGCTAGGACTACATCCTAAGAATATGTTCATGCATGCATAGAAAAAAGGGTAAATTAGAATGTTCTCAGCAGGACTGTTTGTTGTAGCAAAAAGCCAGAAATCGCCTGAATATTCTCAGCAGAAAACTGCTTAAAGTTATAACACAATCATACAAACAATGACATGAAACCTCTCAAATGCGCAATAACTATACATACATTGATAGGGCAGGATCTCTTAGGTGGATTGTTAGGTGAATAAATTAAGGTATGGTTCAGTTTACACATTGGTATTAAAATTTTTTAATGATATGCATTTCTATTTAGAACACACTATGAACCATAATCACCTCTGCGAAGGAGAACCAAAGAGCTCGGTTCTGGGACGGGAAGGAGTCGAACTTGGAGCTGTTAGAGCTTTGATCCTGTCCGTGTCAGGCCTTCTGAGCCACTGGCCTTCCCCATCTGTGCTGGAGTCCCCACGTCAGGTTAAAGCCCACTGCTGTTGTTTGTGGTGTTCAGTCACCAACCCATCCATCTCTCAGACTGGCTCTTTCAGAAAGTAAAACAGACAGGGCCTTGGCTCCAGTCTCTGACAATGTCAGGAAAACTTGCTGAAAGTGGCCTTTCATTTGAGCCTGAAGACTAAAGGAGAACTGGCAGAAACACCCATCTGAAGGCAGCTGGGAGCTGGCTGACCTTTGCAGCTGGTGGGGGCCCTGGCACCCCCACCGCTGTCAGCTCTCCCCAGGCTGCCTCTGGAAAGCACTCTCCTAAATGCAATCTCTAGGCCCCTGACCAAGGTATTTTTAGCCACCCTCCGTGGTGGCCACGGCTCTGAGGCTATGAGCAGAGACTTCAAGGGCAGGGCCAGGGAACATTCCTGAACTCTGGGTCTCTGCTCGGGGCCTGGCTTGTTTCCAAGGCTAATTTAGAACTTTCCTGGCTACCTTTGTGACCTTTTGCCTCATGACCCTTCCTCCCGAGCACAAGCTCTGGCCCCACAGTTCCTGACGTGGCACACCGTCCTCTGGCCCCGCAGTTCCTGACATGGCACACCGTCCTCTGGCCCCACAGTTCCTGACATGGCACGCCGTCTTTTCATGGCGAGCAGTGGCAGAACGACGTTGCCTTCCCTTGGAACAATGTGGCTTTATGGACAAATGGAGCTGGTGACACTCTGTCTTGAAGAGCAGCACTTCTAAGCTGGAATGCGGGGAGACACTCTCTGTCCCAGGGTTCCTGAAACTTCAGCTCCCTAGGCTTCCCACCTTTGCTATATTGACGGTTCCTGGTTTTCCCCGTGCTGCCATCTGCACTGATTCACCCTCTTCACCTTTATATTCACTTTAGTTGCATCCTAAAACAGAGGATATATGATATCATGGGTTTAACATGCTAGTTGCTTTTTTAATGCATTAAAGGAAATTCTATTAGAATTTATAGAAAGGAAAAAAGAGAAAAAGTAATTCTTCCGTGCATATTGGATAAGCAGTGACCAGGCCAGTGGTGAGAAACACGGTGAACTGCCATCCACAGTTTGCAGAGGAAAAGTTTTTTATGACCAGGCCTTTGCACATTATTTCTTCTTCATGATCACACACACACACACACACACACAAACACAAACACACACATCTTGTCTACCTGGATAAATGCCATCTCCTCCAGGAAGCCATTTCCAAGGCCCTTGCCGCCAAGAGTAGGCCCATGCCCCTCCACTGTACTCTCTGCTCAGCCTGAGACAGCCCTGCAGTTGTGACCACCTGCCCATTCTCCTCTGCAGTCTCCTGGAAAACATGGCTTTTTGTTAAGGGGTGATGGGGAATGTGCACTCTGGACTCGAACCCCACCTCATTCATTTTTCAGCTGTGTAACCTTAAACAAGTGGCTCTTTTGCTTTCTCCCAGCCTTGTTTTCCTCATCTGCAAAATGGGGTGATAACAGAAAGTGAGAATTAAATAACGTAGGCAAAATGGTAACACAGGCTGATCATTCACTAAGCACTTGATAAATATTTGCCACGTGCATGCATGCGTGAAGGAGGGCAGCCTGTGTACACAAAGGAGGTTGAACCCACAGCTTCAGATCCACCAAAAATCGTATTACAAACACGAGTTCCCGGGGCAGTGGTGGTGGTAAGAGTAATAGCAATGACTTCTCAAAAAAACCTATAAGAGGGGGTTTACTATTTTCCCTATTTTACAGACAAAGCAATAAGGACTCAAAGTGTTTAATACAGTTAATCAAGCTCACACAAGGTGAATAATAGAGCCGGTATTTAGCCCTGGCTTCCTCCCAAACCAAAGCCAATGCTCTAAATGCTCACATCATGTGTCTTCCATACACTGTTTTTTGATCCTCTATGAGACACCAGGATTGGAAATGTGATTCTTATGTTAGGCCCACATTCAAATTCTTCATAATTCCATCATCTAAATCAGTTTTGAGTTTCATTTCTGACTAACAACAGTACAAATCCGTCTTACGTTGGTAGAGGAACCATATGCATCCAGTATCTATGCGTTCATTCTCATCTCCTCATCTCCCTTGCAAATAGATCATGGTCATGGGACTGGTTCTGGCCAATAGCATGTAACAGCCACTGTGCTTTCTTCGTCTTTTCCCCTGCCACAGCCAACCTACAGGCCCAAATTGTGCACTTACTGGACTTTGCCTGAATGAGAAATAAACCTTCATTGGGTTAAAAGCCTTGGTGGATTTGCCTGCTTCAGCTGCCAGCATTGATTTCTCCGACTAATACACAGATGAATTTCACGGTGAGTTTCTCACTCAACTTCCCCCACACATTGCAAAGCTTGGGCTTTATGCTACCATTTTAATATGATAGTTATTGAATTATAATACTGTTAGATTATGATTTTTCTTTACTATTCTTAGCCTGTTTGGCTTTTGAGAAACAGCTTGGTGTCATTTCATATTAAAAACTGACTTAAAGAAAGAGGCAGGCCTTCCACGCAGTGTCACCTGTGTCGTGAAAGCTAATAGAAGCAGACAGCTGCCTGTTGGGGTCTTGATTTACACATCGCATGACAGATGAAGTCCATAGGCTTCCAAAGTAGGAGGATGAAAGCTTTAACACACAAAACCAGAAACGGGGAAAGCGAAGACAGTGGCCATCACCCAGCTCCATGATCAACTCCTGAGAGGCTGTGAGCCAGCGTGGGAAGAACACAGCCTGCTCACTTTCGGCCACCTCAACTCTCTCCCAGACTCTCTATAAAGAACCTTCCACATTACACAAAGTCAATCAGCAAAATACAACACAGTAACATCAACTGCTCTGGAAATTACAAGCAGAATGCTGTGAAGATCATACTCCTTTCATGTAAAGAACCTGAGGACATTTTTACAAATAATTAATTCAATTGATTTAATTCTCAAGGATTAACTTGAGATGCCTGAATTCATAACTGAATCTTTTTTAAAAGGAGAAATCTAGTACATGCAAAAATACAGAGACTTAAACCTTCCTTGAGGTCACAAAGAACTTTCTTGAAAGAGGGTGTTCTGGCCAAAGCCCCGTGTTTCCGTTTCCCAGGCTGTGTTAGTCTCCGTGGCACCATCTCCTTGTAAATGCCTTGCGGCAGTCCTCGCCCAGCTGTGGCTCCTCCCTGGGGGATGATGCAGCCTCTGCCGAGGCTGAAGTGATTTCTCACTTTAGACTACACAAAGCAGGTGAGCGGTGCTCATGAGAAGTTCTCCCGGAAAGCTGGACTTCCAGTTAGTCCTCACTGCTACATTCCCGCCAGCGCCATGACAGGTTACAAATGCCATGGCAATATGAGGAAGTTATCATACATGGCCTAAAAAGGGGAGGCATGAATAATCCACCCCTTGTTTAACATATCATCAAGAAATAACCATAAAAATGGAAAACCAGCAGCCCTCAGGGCTGCTCTGCCTATGGAGTAGCCATTCTTTTATTCCTTTACTTTCTTAATAAACTTGCTTTCACTTTGAAAAAAAAAAAAACTTTTGAAGGAAATGTTTTCACTCGGGCTGGTTTCCAAAAACTTGAATCAAGCACAAAAGTGAATTCACTGGTGCAGGTAGTTGTCCAAGGGGAGTCACGGCTTCTTAACCAGGTGCAAGACTTAAGCAATGTCATTAGAACCCACCCCCTCCCTCTCAACTCACTTCCAGGCTGCCCACATCTGGTGGCCCCCAGCCACTCTGCCTCTTCCCCTCATGTCCTCAAGTGGCTGCAACTGCCCCTGCACTTACAGCCTCTCAGCTTCAAAGTCCATCCAAGGAGTGGGGAAGAGCCTGGGCCGCACTATCCCTGGCTCAGTTTGGGTAACATGCACATCTCTGAACTAGTCATCGTGGCCAAGGGGATGGGCTACATTCACTAGCTAAAATCTTCAGGGATCTGCCTCTGGAACTCACAGAAACAGAGGACGAAGAGATGGGGAACTGCCCAAAGGAAGTTCAGGTGTTTTCCTAGAAGAAGGTGAAGAAGCTGGGAAAATAACAAAACAAAAAAAACCAGATACTTAAAACACCAACAGACCAAAGTTTCTCTGCTGTGATTGACTTCAAATCACCCTGATGTCCCCGGAATGCTGAGGCTCTGGAGAGCTCGGGTGGAAAACCCACCAGTCAAAATGAATTCCCAATTTTTCAAATAGACACTGAGGCCCGACTGGGGATGTCACCCAGTAAAAAGGTAGCAGAGCTCCACAAAACTTGATTCTGGTGATGGTATACTATCACATCAGATTGTAGATATTCAATGTGTGTCTTTGTTATATTAACATATCAGTTATACCTCAATAAAACCAGGGGATTGTAGGGGGAAGGTGGCAGAAAGGATTCCCTGTTCAATTTCTCTTTCCCTTCCTTGTTTTTCAACCTCATTGAAGACTGAATCTCTTGTCTCTCAGTGACCATGTGTTCCTTTGCTTTTATGTATTATTTATTTATTTTTGATGGTAAGGACATTTAACATGAGACCTACACTCTTAACAAATGTTTAAGTGCACACATACATACCATGGAATACTATGCAGTCATAAAAAAGAATGAGTTCATATCCTTTGCAGTGACATGGATGAAGCTGGAAACCATCATTCTCAGCAAACTAACACAGGAACAGAAAACCAAGCACTGTATGTTCTCACTCATAAGTGGGAGTTGAACAATGAGAGCACACGGACACAGGGAGGGGAACATCACACACTGGGGCCTGTTGGGGGGTGGGGGGCAAGGGGAAAGAGGGCATTAGGACAAACACCTAATGCATGCGGGGCTTAAAACCTAGATGACAGGTTGATAGGTGCAGCAAACCACCATGGCACATGTATGCCTAGGTACCAAACCTGCACGTTCTGCACATGTATCCCAGAACTTAAAGTAAAAAAGAAAAAAGAAATGTTGAAGTGCATTGTTGACTGTGGGTGCTGCGTTGTTGACTGTAGGTGCTATGTTGTGCAGCAGACCTAGAGGACTGATTCCTCTTTTGTAACTGTAACTTTATGCCCATTGACCAATAGATCCCCATCTTCCCGTCCCCTAGCTCCTGGAAACTACCATTCTATATTCTGCATCTTCATCTGACTCTTTTCAATCACTCACATGGGTGAAACCTGCCAATCCTCATCCTTCTGTGTCCCACTTATTTCACTTAATAGAATGTCTTCCAGACCTATCCATGTTGTTGCAAAGAGTAGGATTTCCTCCTTTTGGAAGGCTGAATAATAGCATCCCCTTGTGTGTCTATATCACGTCTCTTTACTTGTTCATTTATCTGTGGACAATGAGGTTATTTCCATAGCGTGGGGACCGTGAATAACGCTGCAGCGAACGTGAGAATGCAGATACCTGTTTAAGATCCGGATTTCTATTCTTTGAATATATCCTCAGAAATGGGATTGTTGAATCATACGGTAGTTCCATTTTTAATTCTTTAAGGAACATCCATATTATTTGTTGTAGCAGCAGTACCATTTTACATTCCAATCAGCAGTGTACCAGGGTTCAAATGTCTCCACAACCTCACCTGCCATGTCAGCCTAAGACACGCTATCCTCACAGGCCAGGCTGCAGCCTCTCGATCGGCCCTGCTTCCCAGCTGTTGCCCACGCCGTGCCCCTCTGAATGTCTCCTGCCTGTGAACTCCCTGCTCAGCGTTTTGAATCATCTCCTTCTGCAAGCTCTTCTCTCCCTCCACTGCCCCCTCTGCATCACAGGGACTGGCATGTAAATGCTTTTTTATTTGGATTGCCTCTCGCTAAATCAATAAACATAGAGTGCCTACTACATGTCAGGCCCTGGGGATTCAGCCATAACCAGTTCCTTCCCTCAAGGAGCCTGCAGTCCCAGCGGGGAAGACAGGCTTTTAAAAATGTGGCAGATCAAAAGAAGTCAGTCTCATAGGATTACATACTGTATAATCCCATGTATATCACATTACGTAAATGAAAACATTTTTAAAATGTTTAAGGCTGATGGTCACCAGTGGTTGGGAGAGGGAGTGGGAAGAGGAGAGCAGGTGCAGTTACACTGAAGCAGCCTGGGGGTCCTGGGGGTGCTGCCCTGCTCAGCACCTTGTTCAGCATCAGCCAGTGGTGATGACCACACAGACCTACCCAGGTGGCAAAACAGTGCTGTGCACATTCCTTGGCTTGTGGCCCCTTCAAGGCCACTAATGGCAGGGTGAGTGCTTTTCTTGCTTCCAGTCTCTGTGAAGTCCCTTCTGCCTCACCTCCCTTCTGTAATGCACACACAGAGAGAACAGGTGAAACCGAGAAGCATGAGTAAGGTAGGTGGAGCATGTCGATATCAGTACCCTGGTTGTGATACTGTCCAGTTGTCTGGTCAGATGTTACCCTGAGGGAAAACCGAGTGAAGGGTATAAGAGACCTCTTTGTATTATCTGTTACAAATGCATGTGAATCTATCATTATTCCAACCACAATTTCAATTTAAAAGGTGGCAGGTCACCCACATAGAATACAAACTTAAATTACATAAAATTAAATAAAATTAAAAATTCAGGTCTTCCATCTTGGTAGACACATTTCCAGTACTCAGGAGCCACACATGGTGGCTGCTGAGCTGGGCAGCACCAATCATTTTTCATCACTGCAAATCCTGCTGTTAGCCAGCAGTAGTCTGTGCCTTTCTGGGATGTGGGTTACACAGTTGAATGCATTCGTCAAAACTCATGGAATGGTGAAGTTAAGATCTCCGCATTTCATTTGTAAATTTTACCTTTAAAAGTATCAAACTCAACACTACCTAGGCAAAAGTGTTTAGGGGTAAAGTATACTGATGTCTGCAACTTACTTTGAAATGCATCAAAGAATAGAATGAAAGAAGAAGAAAGAGGATAAAGAGGAAGAGGAGGAGGAAAAGGAAGAAAAGAAAAAAGAGGGATGGAAAGATGGATTGATGTATGTTAAAGCAAATATAGCAAAATGTTAACTACAGAATTGAGATGATAGGTATACATGATGTCATTGTACAATTCTTTCAACTTTTCTGTATCAAGGGAAAAAAACAACAGAGATCAAAATGTGACCCTGTGACCCCCACCCTACCACCACGGTCCTTCTTTTTCACTTGAGCCATATACAGTGACCTTGAGGCCTCCACTGGCCAAAGGAACAGAATCAGAGTCTTGTGATCACATCGGCACTACTTCTCCTCTGCCCAAGACCATAACCCTGTCCCCAGAATGCTAAATGACCACCTACTGCCCCTACCCTCCACATGCCCCTCGACACACACACATACACACTGTCCTGGCTCCATTTGCTGCTGTGGTCCCTCATGTCTTCTCCAGCCTTCTTGCAGGAGCCACATACCAATAGTCGCCACATCACTCATTCACTCAGTGAGCACTTAATGAGCACCTATGCTGTTCCAGACACTGTTCCAGGCACCGGAGATGCCTTGGCAAAGCTTTCCTGTGGCAGTTTACATTCATGCTAAGGGGAGTGTATTCGTTTTCTGTTGATGTCATACAGATTACCAGAAAATTCCCTGCTTAAAAGCAGCATAAATTTATCCTACAGAGTTGGTAGGTCAGTAGTGTGGGCACAGCACAATTCAGCTGGTTCTCTGCCAAGTTTCACAGAGCCAAAGTCAAGGCATCAGCCAGGCTGCATTCCTTCCTACAGGCTCTGGGAGAGAATCCACGCCCAAGTTCTTTCAGGTTCTTGACCGAATGCAGGTCCTTGTTTGTGGGACTGAGGTTCTTGTGTTCTTGCTGGCAATCACCAGTGGGGTGAGGGGACACTCAGATCCTGGAGGCCATGCACATTCCTTGGCTTGTGGACCCCTTCAAAGCCACTAATGGCAAGGTGAGTGCTTTTCTTGCTTCCAGTCTCTGTGAAGTCCCTTCTGCCTCATCTCCCTTCTGCCTCCTCTTCTCCCACTCTCTCTCTCTCTCTCTCTCTCTCTCTCTCTCTCTAACTCCAGCCAGAGAGCTGTCTCCACTCTTGTGGGCTCATAGAATTGCACCGGGCCCACCCACAAGATGCAAGATCAATGCCCGATTTTACAATCAGCTGGTTATTCACCTTAATCCCATCTGCAAATTCCTTCACAGCAATGCCAGATTCGAGTGTGAGTTGAAAGGCCTCGGGAATCTTGGGAGGATGTCTTCACCATTCTGTCGCCCATAGGGAAACAAACAGTAAACCCCAGAGCAATCGCAGACTTCCCAGAGGGGTTTAAGGCGACAGTCACTTTGTGGGACTTCACCTCCTACTAGATTCTAAGTCAGAATGAAGCCTTTTTTGGGCCATATGTCCCAGTGAGGCCTGGTGCCTGGCTCTGGGCTCTGAGAAAGCTAACACCACAGATTCCACATAAATGACATAGTGTCCAGCACATGAGGTTCATTTTGGTAGATTGAAAGCATTCAACACAGTACGCCGGATTCATTTTGATCAGGGGCGAGCAGCTCCTAATCACCTTTATTCTATTTTCAGACTCTTGGTTTAAGGGTGTTTTGATAAAGGACAGTGTCAGCTGGAGTCAATGCTTGGCAGTCTCGGTGCTGGGGAAACTGGCGGTGCCAGCCCAGAGTTGGCGATCTAGGTACACGCTTACTCCACTGCTTAATACTCCTCTCAGTTGGGCTGAGAGAGGAAGTTTTTAAAAACAGAGTCATTTAAAACAGGTATGCTCAAGGGCTCAAACCCTCTACAGGCCAATGTGGGAATGGCCTCGAGACTCAGGTGGTGAGTCCTTCTGCCCTTCACCACACCTGCTCCCAGCCCAGAAGGGTGTCGCTGAGGCTGATCACTCACCTGCCTACCCCTCAAGGCCCTGGAGGACTTCCGGCAGTTTCCAAAATTCAAATCCAAGCTCAAAAGGACTCTGTGACATTGTGAGGTCAGTGGAAAGGGATATTTAAAAGGCTATGCCATGGCGCAGTGACAGGCATTTTGGAAGAGAATTGTAGGAATCTGTTAAGCAATAGTGCAGCACGGTGTAAGGAGGAAACTCACTCATTGTACAAATACTTGTTTAAACATAATGGGAAAAAATCTGTTCACTGAACGCATTTAACTCATCGAGGCAATCACTCTAAAGCATAACACGTTTATGCATCAATGGTCTTCTGTTTATTGGTTTGGTTTTTAGGTCACATTACTTGGGCTAATTAGTATTAAGTTTGACGATGAATGACAGAACACAGTGCCCCAACAAATACTGGCTTACATTTATTACTCTTTTGTAAAAGTTTGGGGATCCAGGCCTTTTTGGCCTGCTAGTGTGAGGGACTCAGGCTTCTTCCAACACAGCGTTCCACTGTGGACGGCTCCCTTCCCAAGCTCTGCAGACAGTCCCCCTTCAGGTCTGTAGCAGCCTGCAGGACGCGGGAGGAGAGGCAGAGGAGGGCACACCCGCTGTCTGCAGAATTCTTCAGAACTTGCATGACCATCTCCGCTGCCACTACATGAATCCCATTGGCCAGAACTTAGTCACCTGGTCACAGCTAGGTCAAGGAAGGCTGAGAAATGCAGTGTACATTTGGGAAAGCCAGAGCCCTGGCTAAATGCAGGGTTTTATATCTCATGAATAAGGAAAGAAGAGATCATGGGAGGGGGTGGGGAGATAGCAGTTTCTGCTATAGTCCACTCCTTTGGCCACCCACAGACCTATGTGAGCCTTTCTTCCCACACACAGAATACACTCATCCCCTGCCCCCAAGAGATACATCTGCAAAATTCCATCCAATCACTGCATCTGACTCTAGATCCGGCAACCCAGGGTAACGCATAGTCCTTTCTCTGAGATATGAATGAGGATTTTAAAGGTTTGACAAACTACAAACTAAGTAATAAGTTACTTGTTCTCAATACCTCCAACATAAGGGAGATGAGTAAGCACAGAAGAGCTGTGATTAAAACTCCCACGTGGCAGTTGGAGGCTGATGAACACAGGCCTCACCATCCACACACATAAGCAAATCCCGGTGGGCAGGAAGAGTGGAGTCTCCTTCTGTAGCATCACCCGCCATGGCCATTGGCCTTGTGTTCTCAGAGGCTCTTCCCTACTATTATCTCCACTGCTGCACCCAGTGTAGGGGGCAGAGGGTATGCCCTTCCTGAGGCTACACAGAGTTCTCAGTTTGCTTCTTGTTTTGAAGATTGGTGCTTCCAACCCCTCAAAGGAATCACTTTGGGGTTAAACAATCACAAGCTTTTGCAGACCAACCTGCTGGTTTCTTTGGTGAAACAGTTTTTCAAAAACATAAAGACTTCAGATCTACTTGTTTCCAGTGAGCTCTGCTGTGAAGACACGTTTTTAATGCTGAAACTTCTGTTTTTTTCCTTATGGGCCTCCATGCTCTGCTGATATTTTTTTTGTCTCTCTCTCTCAGCATAATGGTACTCACCTGGAGCCATGGGACGCAAGGGCTTGGCTGGGAAGACAAAACCCTTAAAATGACTTTTGACACAAGGTTCCAAATTGCTGGGATGGGGCCCTAGTTTTATCTTCTGCTAAGCAGACTGCTTTGCAGAAACCATTTCTACGACCGATGTAGTTGGCGAAACACGGCAGTTGTTTTGTCAACCCCGCAAGGCTCCAAATTACCAAGCTTTCGGTCAACTTAAATTGCAGACTGCAGGTAGAGTGTCTCCATTAGCACACTGTGTTTCCTTTCATTCTTGCTCAGGGACTGGCCCGCAGTAGCCAAAGTCCAGCTCTCTCTTGTAGAATGTTGCTAAAAGCAGCGAGAAGCAGCTAATGCTTTTTTTTTTTTACATTATAAATTTCTCCTGCCATTTCCTGCCTCAGTCCCTGTTCAGGACATGGGTTGCTTTTCAAAAAACAATGGGCAGTGGTTTTTATCAAATGCTTTGTTTCTGCATAACAAGGGTCACTGGCTCTCTAGCTCACAATATTTGAGCACCTGCCACCTGAACACATCCATTAAGCCAATGCCACGTGCTTCAGTTCTGCTACTTGTAGCTCACTTCTCTTGGTCTCTATTTTGTATCAGTTAAGATTAGACCTGGCCATGAATGACAGAAAATCCAAAAGAGCACTGGCTTAAACAAGACACATTTAATTCTTCCTCACTTTGAGTCTAGAGGAAGGTAGTTCAGGAGTGGAGTGGGGCTCCCTGGTGCGCAGGCACCTCTGCCTCTTCTATGCTGCGCCACACTGTGTATCAGCTCTGATGGCCATGGCCAGGATGGCTGCCCCACCTCCAGCCATCACATTCTAATTCCAGGCAGTAGAAGAGGAGGGAGAGGAGACAGACACATCACCATCCTCTTCACGGACACTTCCTGGAAGTGGCCTCTCATTGGCCAGAATTTAGTCACACAGCCATGCCCAGCTGAAATGGAGGATGGGAAATGTTGCTGCCATTCTGCCTGACAAGTGCACAGCAAGAACTCAGGGTTCTTTTACCAGTAAAGAAGAGGTAACACATTTTAGGGCAATCAGCAGTCTCTGCAGTCTCATACTTGCATAAAATTTCAGCAGTAGAATGCTTGTGTTGGGAAAAGTGAAAGGACTGTTTTCGTGGCTCCAGAATTCTTTATTCTTCTCCTTCTTCATAGCAGATTTGTTTGGCCTTTGACACAGACATTTCAGAGAAGACAATGACTAGACAAGGATTGCGGGCTCTGCCACACAGAAAAACTCTCTGATGAGGGGAAGCCGTCTTAGAAACACCCTCTATCGGGCACTGTCTTGATACCCTTGACGGCTGCCACAGGTCATCTTTGAGGGGACCGTTGCTATGTCTACTTCACAGAAACATAAAATGAGGTCTCCTTGGTCAGTGTTTCACTTAGGAAAAGGAAAGTTTTAACAACTGAGGTATCTACTGTGTTTAGTAAATCATGAAAGAAAGCACAACGAGCATCTTAGATGAAAAGCTCCACAAAACCAATCAGATCGTTATTGCACATAAAAACCAAAATTGATGAAATACAAAATAAATATTTAACTTCTCAGACTGCAGCTATCTTTGGATTGCTAAGTAATTTGGAGGCCAATGTTCATAATAAAATCGCATTTTCTCTGAAGATATTTACTATTTCTGTTTATTGCCTTATTCATGGCCATTAGCAAGATTTAGTTTAATTCATGAGTATATGTGAATTCCAGTATGAGCTAAGAATTGTCACCAAAACCTCCTGGTGCTGATGTTTCTAATGGATCCCTTTTTTAAGCATGTAGGTAGACTTGAGAATGAACTTGTGAGGAGGACCAGCAGACACCCAGGAATGTTTCCTGCAGACATCAGTTGGGGAAGGTGATAATATATAATATAGACTTACATGTAAAGGGAAAGGCGGAAGTATCCCATGCCAGGGATACTTCATAAAGATGCCAACATGGCCATTTTCTTCACTGGACACTATAATTCCAAGACTGAAGGCCTATGAAAACAGTCAGGATCTGAAT
This sequence comes from Mandrillus leucophaeus, assembly GCF_000951045.1. Lineage (NCBI taxonomy): Eukaryota > Metazoa > Chordata > Mammalia > Primates > Cercopithecidae > Mandrillus > Mandrillus leucophaeus. The sequence continues at coordinate 1,700,804 of NW_012104365.1, read as the reverse complement.
ATACATACGAGTGTGTGTGTGTGTGTGTTTACAAATATAGATATCAGCTTCGAAATACACAAAGAAGACAGCAACTAAAAATTCATAAATGTCTAACTAAATATCTACAAAATATGACATTTTGTCACCTCATTAATTGTTAAATTTGTTGTTCATGAGTATTGAATGAATATTTTATTACAATTGAAAACAATTTGTCAGAGAGCATCTCATAATGCAGGAATTCACAAATAAGCAAAACTGCTGACATTTTGTAGCCAGTAATAAGTTAAATCAGTTACCCATAGTCCAAAGCAAATTTATTTAAAACCTTTCAAAATTTGTATGGCAATGTGTTCATTTTTAATGCAAGGTATGAATACATCTTAAGATGTTTGATATGATGTAGAGTTTCTAAATAGAATGCCCCAGAGAAGGAGTCAAGCACACTTTTTCTATGAAGAGCCAGAAAGTAAATATGTAGGCTTTGTGGGCTGTGGGGTCTCCGTTGCAATTACTCAGCTCTGCTGCTGGAACACAAAAGGAGCCATAGATAATACCTAACCAAATGAGCATGGTTGTGTGCCAATAAAACTTTATTTATAAGAACAGACAGTGTGCTATATTTGACCCATGGTAGTAAAGCAAATCTGGAAGGTCTAATAACCACCTATTGCCCTTGCCAACAATTCAAACTCAAAAGTATATGTTTCTGGGAGTGACATCAGCAAGATGGCTGACTAGAGATGTCTGGTGCTCCCCCAGACCCTCACCAAGAAAGAATCATGGCAACAAATAAACAACTAAGCTTTAACTGAAGTGTTGAAAAGAGCTGTCATGCAGCAGGGGAATGGAGAAGGACCTGTGACGGCTAGAAGCCCAGGAGGGCAGCGTGGAGGCACCGTGCATCTGCATTCCATCTCCCCTGCCTGGATCAGATCAGCCCAGAGACAGGAGGGACTTTCCACGGCAGGAAAAAGGTAAGCAGAAGATCCCTAACAGTCCCTATTGCCACTGCAAACACCTACAGTTCTGATGTACGAGACTTCCACAGTCTTCACAGAGCCCTGAGCCCAGTTTGGAGAACTGCCAGGATTTCACTGAACTGTATTGCTCCCGATTAGTAGCACAAGGTGCTTACTCCCACACCGTGAGCCAAGTTCGCACCCACCCTCACCACCCACTGTGAGCCAAGCTACTGGAGGACAGCACCATTCTGAGACCAGAGCCACACTCTGGAGTGTGTAATGGTCTGGAGATCAGTGGCAACTGTACCTCTACAGCACCAGGGCTCCACATTCATTCCCCAAAGCCCACATGAGTGTCTGAATGTCACAACCCCCGCTGTGTCGATTCCAGGCTTAGAGTTAGCTGTGACTCTGGATGAGCCCAGCAAAACAAACCCATCCTTCACCACCCACACTTGCAGCGGGACAAAGAGCCTTGCAGTCCTGCCCAGGGTAAACCCACTCTTAAGCCAGCCAAACCACTGCGTGCCCTACCCCAATTGGGAAAGGTCCCTGAGGCAGTAAGCAGCTGATATATCCCCAGGCCAGCTGAGAAACCATGTGCCCCTATCTCAGGCCAGAAAATAGCCCTGTGGCTGCTGCAGGAAGATACCTTCCAGGCTGGCCAAGAGGCCTTGTGCCCCTGTCCCAGGCCTGAAAAATAGTGCCATATGATGCTCCTGGCAGGCCTGATCCCAGGTCAGCCAAGCAATTGTGTGTCTGTGTCCCCAGCCAGAGTAATAATCCCATGGCCCCAACTCCAGAAAGCCTGATCACAAGTTGGCTCACCCACTGTGTATACACATGTGCCCCTGACCAGAGAAACAAGCCAACGCGCTCACCTCTAGCAAAGCTGCACCACCACTGCCATAAACTCTCTCAGCCCAGGCCACTGAGACAAATATCACTAGCATGGATTGTAGTTGAAGGCACTACATAGAGACTACACTACTGTGTCCACTTAGAATCAAAGCCAGTGCACCCCATCAAACCAACACCCCAAAACCCATCTATATAAATAAGTTTTTCCATATGAAACCTACTCCATAAAATTGGAAGAGGTGACTGTTTCACCAGATATGTATAAATCAATGCAGGGACATATCAAACACAAAAAAGGCAAGGAAACATAACACCTCCAAAGGAACATAATAATTCTCTGGTAACAGACCCCAATTATAAGAAAATACACAAAATTCCAGTAGAAGAGTTCAAAATAATAATCTTAAGGAAACTCGGTGAGATACAAGAGAATACAAATAGACAATTCAGCAAAATCAAGAAGCAATTTCTGACATGTATATGAAATTCAACAAAAAGGTGGATATAATTAAAAAGGATCAAGTGGAAATTCTGGAACTGAAGAATTCAATGAATGAAATTAAACAATACAATTGAGAGCTTCAACAATGGACAAGACCAAGCAGAATAATAAATTTCTGAACTCGAAGACAAGTCTTTTGAAATAACATAGGCAGACAAAAAAAGAATGAAGAAAGACTACAGGATTTATGGGACGCCATTAGGTGACAAATATTCACATTATGAGTGTTCCAGAAGGAGAAGAGAATGGAAAAGGTGTATGAAATATATTTTATGGAATAATACCTGGAAACATCCCAACTCCTGTTGAATAGATAGACAGATCCAGGAAGCTCAAAGAACTCCAAAAAGATTCACTCCAAATAGATTCTCTCCAAGTCACATAATAGCCAAATTGTCAAAAGTTAAAGACAAAGGAATAATTTTAAAAACAGCAAAGGAAAAGTATCAAGTCACACATAATGGAATCCCCCATTAGATTGTGGGTTTCTCAGCAGAAACCTAACAGGCCAGGAGAGAATTGGGTGATATATTTGAAGTACTAAAAACAAAACAAAACTTGCCAGCCTATAATATTATTACCAGCAAAGCTGTCCTTCAGAAATGAAGAAGTAAAATCTTTCACAGACAAGCAAAAGTTAAAAGAATTCATCGCAAGTATTCTGACCTTACAAGACACGCTCAGGGGAGCCTTATATCTAGAAGTGAAAAGAAAATAACCACCATCATGAAAACATGCAAAAGTATAACTCACTGGCAGAGGCAAAAACAAAGGGGAAAAAAGGAGCAAAAGCTTATCATTCCAGAAAACCACCCACCTGCAAAAAAAAAAAAAAAAAAAAAAGCACTAAGAGAGGAAGTAAGAAACAGAGGATATACAAAATAACAAGACAGCAATCAATAAATCAATAAAATGACAGGAGTAAACCCTCACCTATCCATAATAATCTTGAATCAGATTATATTCCTCATTTAAAAGATAAAGACCGGCTGGATGAATTTTAAAATAACCCAACTATACGCTGCCTTCAAGAAACTCACATAACCTGTAAAGACACACATAGACTGAACATGAAGGGATGGAAAAAGATATTCCACACAGACAGAAACCAAAAGTGAGCTGGAGTAGCTATACTTATATCAGACAAAGCAGACTTTAAAGTCAAATGCTACAAAAAGAGAAAAAGAAAAACATTAAATAATTATAAGGGGACCATGTCAGCAAGAGAATATACCAATTATAAATAAATATGTACCCAACACTGAACCACTTAGATCTATAAAGCAAATATTATTAGATCTAAAGGGAGAAATAAGCCCCAATACAATAATATTTGGGGACTTCAACATCTCACTCTCAGCACTGAACAGATTATTTAGATATAAAATCAACAAAGAAACATCAGATTTAAACTGAACTTACCAAATAGACCTAGGAGACTTTACAGAACATTTCACCCAACAGCTATGGAATACACATTTTTTTCATCAGCACATGAAACTTTCTCCAGAAGAGGCCATGGGTTAGGATACAAAACAAGTTTCAAAAAATTTTTTAAAATAAAATTTATATAAAGTATCTTATCTGACCACAAGAGAATAAAACTAAAAATCAAGAAAAAGATGAACACGACGAACACTCAAAACTATACATATACATACAAATTAAGCCACATGCTCCTGATGACCAAAGAGTGAGAAAAGCAATTAAGAATGAGATTTTAAAATTCCTTGAGGTAAATAAAAGTAGGAAACACAGCATAACAAAATCTACAGAACATAGCAAAAACAGTAGTAAGAGGCAAGTTTAAAGTAACAAATGACTAGAAATATTTCAAATATGCAATTTAATAATGCATCTTAAGGAACTAGAAATTCAAGAACAGGCAAAACCCAAAATTAGTAGAAGGAAAGAAATAATAAAGATCAGAGCACAAATAAACAAAATTGAGACCAGAAAAACAATACAAAAGGTTAATGAAACTAAAAGTTGATTTTTTGAAAAAATAAATGAAATCAACAAACCATTAGCTAGACTAAGAAAAAAGAGAAAAGATTCAAATAAATAAAATTAGAAACAAAAAAGGAGATATCACAATAGAGATCACAGAAATGCAAAGAATTATTAATTACTATGAACAACTATATGCTGGTAAGTTTGAAAACCTAGAGGAAATGGATACATTCCTGAACACATATAACCTACTAAGATTGATCTAAAAAGAAACAGAAAACCTCAATTGACCAATAACAAGTAACAAGATTGAATCAATAATAAAAATTCTCTCAAGAAAAGAAAGTTCAAGGCTGGATGATTTCACTACTGAATTCTGCCAAACTTTAAAGAAGCATTAATGCCAACTTCTTTCAGACAATTCCACAAAACTGAAGTAGAGATAACTCTTCCTTTCTTACTCTATGAGGCCAGCATAACTGATTCCAAAGCCAGACAAAGACACACAGAAAAAGAAAACTACAGGCCAATATCACCAATGAACATAGATGTAAAAATCCTCAACAAAAATATTAGCAAACCAAATCCAAAAATATATTTAAAAGATAATAGATCATGATCAAGTGGAATTTATCCCAGGAATGCAAGGCTTTCACATACCCAAATCAGTACACATGATACATCACATCAACACAATGAAGGACAAAAACCATATGATTATCTCAATAGATGCAAAAAAATCCTCTGATAAAATTCAGTATCCTTTCATGAGAAAAACTCTCAAAAAATTAGATATAAAAGGAAAGTACCTTAACAAATTAAGGCTATATATGACACACCCACAGCTAACATCATACTAAATGAGGAAAAGTTGGAAACTTTTCCCTAACGACTGGAACAAGACAAGGATGCCCACTCTCTCTTCTTGTATTCAACATAATACTGGAGGTCCTAGCCAGAGCAATTAGACAAGAGGAAGAAAGAAAGGGAATTCAAATTGGAAAGAGGAAGTCAAATTGTCCCTATTTGCAAATGACATAATCTTATATATAGAAAAACCTAAAGATGCTACCAAAAACTCTTAGAACTGATAAATAAATTTAGCAAAGTTGCTGGAGACAAAATCAACATACATAAATCAATAGCATTTCTATACATGAACAACAAACTAGCTGAAAAATCAAGAAGGCAATCCCATTTACAATAACTACAAAAAATTAAAATATCAAAGAATAAGTTTAACCAAGGAAGTGAAAGCCCTCTACAAAAAAAGATTACAAAATACTGACAAAAAATTGAAGAGGATATAAATAAATGTAAAGACATTTCATGCCTATGGATCAGAAGAATTAATGTTGTTACAATTATCACACTATGCAAAGCAATCTACAGATTCAATGCAATCCCTATCAAAACACCAATGACATTCTTCACAGAAATAAAAAATATATATATTAAAATTTGCATGGAACCATAGAAGGCCCTGAAGAGCCAAAACAATTCTGAGCACAAAAGACAAAGCTACAAGCATCACACTATCAGACTTCAAAATATACTACAAAACTATAATAACTGAAACTGCAAGGTACTATAAAAACAGACACATCAATAAATGAAACAGAATACAGACTCAACCAATTAATACATATATCTTCAGCCAACTGATTTTTGACAAAAAGACCAGGAACATTCATTGAGGAAAAGACAGCCTTTCCAACAAATGGTGCTGGGGAAAGTAGGTATCTATATGCAGAAGAATGAAACTAGACTCCCCTCTCTCACCCTATACAAAAATCAACTCAAAATGGATCAAAGACCTAAATGTGAGACCCAAAACTATAAGACTATTGGAAGAAAACTTAGGGAAAATGCTTCAGGAAATTGGTCTTGGGAAAAAAAATTTATGAATAAGACCTCAAAAGCATAGGTAACCAAAGCAAAAATATACAAATAGGATTATATCAAATGAAAAAAGTTTCTGCACAGCAAAGGAAACTACAGAGTGAAAAGTCAACTTACAGAATGGGAGAAAATATCTACAAACTATTTATCCAACAAGGGGTTATTATCTGGAATACACGAGGAGCTCAAATATCTCAAAAGCAAAATTAAAATAATCCAATTTTAAAATGGGTAAATGATCTGAACAGATGTTTCTCAAAAGACATAAAATAGCCAAAAAATATATGAAAAAATGCTTAACATCATGAATGGTCAGGGAAAGGCACATCGAACCCACAATGAGGTATTATCTCATCCCAGTTAGGATAGCTACTATCAAATAGTCAAAAATAGCAAATGCTGGGCCAGATGCAGTGGCTCACACCTGTAATCCCAGCACTTTGGTAGGCTGAGGTGGGCAGATCACCCGAGGTCAGTAGTTCGAGACCAGCCTGGCCAACATGGCAAAACCCCATCTCTACTAAAAATACAAAAAATTAGCTGGGCGTGGTGACTCGTGCCTGTAGTCCCAGCTACTTGGGAGGCTGAGACAGGAGAATTACTTGAACCCAGGAAGTGGAAAGGTTGCAGTGAGCTGAGATTGCACTACTGCACTCCAGCCTGGGCAACAAAGTGAGACTGTCTCAAAAAAAAAAAAAAAAAAAAATTAAATTAAATAAAGAAAGCAAATGCTGGTGAGGATGCTGAGTAAAGGGAACCCATACACTGTTGGTAGGAATGTAAATTACTATAGACACTTTGGAGAAGAGTATGGAGGTTCCTGAAAAACTCTACAAATAGAACTACAATATAATTCAAAAATCCCACTACTGGGCATTTATCCAGAGGAAAAGAAATCTGTATTTTGAAGACACATCTGCATCTCATGTTTATTACACCACTATTCACAATAGCCAAGATGTGGAATCAACCTAGCTGTCCAACAGCAGATGAATTCATGAAGAAAGTATGGTATATATACACAATGAAATATTATTCAGCCACTAAAATAAAAAAATTCTGTCATTTATGGCAACATGGATGAAGTTGGAAGACATTATATTAAGAGAAATAAGCCACTAGCAGAAAGTTGAAAACCACATGTCCTCACGCATATGTGGAAGCTAAAAACAAGTTTATCTCAGAAGTAGAAGGTAGAACAGAGGATACAGCAGCTGGGAGGGGTAGGGGGAAAGAGGGATAGGGAGAGATTTATTAAAGGATACAAAATTACAGCAAATTATTCCTAGGAAGAATATGTTCTAGCACTCTATCGTATTATAGGATGACTATAGTTAACAATAATACATAGTTTTAGATAGCTAGAAGGCGGATGAATACTGAATGCTCCGTCCTAATACAAAGAAATGAAAAATGTTTGAGCCAATGATTATGCTAATTACCCTGATTTGATCACTGTAAATGTGTTGAAACATGACTATGTACCCCATGAATATGTACAATTATTATATGTCAATTATTTAAAATAAAATAATAAAGTTTTAAAACCTGAGAGAATTTTTAAAAAATCTACAGGGAACAGAATGAAAGAGGTAAGTATAAGAAGGCAATTGAATAATGTGTTTATTTTGTTTCGTTGTTCAAACACATATATTTTTCTTTAAAAAAATGACTTTTATACTGAATTACTGAGAAAATGTCCTAGACTGTCCTCTGAGTCATGCTAGGATCAATACAGCTGTTGTACACTTCAAGCGTCCCATTCAGACATTCCAGCGCTTTAAATGTGGTTTTTCTTCTTTTTCAGCTTCCCAAAGCAGAGAAAGAGCGAGGTAACCAGGTAAGAAAGTCCAGATCTCTTTAAAAGAATTATTTGCACAGCTTCTTCAAAAAGAAGGAGAGCGTTTTAACTGTGAGCTGTAACTCACTGTTTAACATAATACTTCCTTGATTCAACAGCAAACATGTTTCTACTGATTTATTTCAGGGTGTGAGAGAGAGCATTTGCTCATTAATTACATAAAAATTTTATATGGCTGTAGACTTTTAGATATTCAATATGTGCATTAAAGTGTCCTAATAGCATTTTAAACTTTGCTTAGTCAGTCTCTTATCTATTACTCAGACTAGAAAACTGACTATTTTAGGGCATATGTCTCCATATTAAGATTTTTAAAAGAAACCATTTCCTCCCCTGAAACTGACATTAGCAGTAAGTGGACAAGTAAAAACCAATTAAATTTTGTGGTTTTGTTTAAAGATAAAATCTAATCAGAACTTTTTCATTCAAAGGCTCCTAAACTCTTTTACTTACATAACACATACAAGTTAAATTATGTCAGCTCTTCATTTTTTAAAGAGTGTACTGTTTATAAAGCTTTCAGCATAATCATTTCTCTCAAGATACCATATTTTATCTATTTATCTAATCAAAAAGTGAATAGGGATCAATACTTTTTTTTAAAAAATCACTTAAAATACTGATTACAAACATTATAGAAAACATTTCTCTATTTACCTAAGTTTTCCCTTAAAAGGAAGCAGAATCATAATCATAGAAATGTAAATAACGTTTTAAAATCTATTTGTATTTTTCTTCAGTATTACCTGCTGTTACCAAGTGACTGGGTAATCGATGGGTTATATTTTCATTTACCCTCAAAGTTAGGCTGCCAGTGGAAGCTAAGAATAACACAATTAAATTCAAGTTTCTCTAGAAAATATGACAAATCAAATTTTAAAAAAGCACAACTTGTGGTTTTGCTTTGGTTCAAGATGGCTGGTCTCAGAATATCAAAGCATTTAATTCAAACTAATAGTGTGTCCTCATCTAGGACTAGAAGGTGATTTTTTTTTTAAGGAGGGAAAAGAAGAACAGAGGGGAAAAATCCATGAATAGTGATTCCCCTCCATGAATTATTTCAATTCGCCAAAATACACATTTTTTTAGGAAGGACCACCTGACTCTGAACATATTTCCTCCAACTGAGTCGCTTTTGAACCCAGAGAGTCCAGCAAATCAGGCGGCAGTTCCTGTTCCAAGCTGGCCAGAGAGCTGAGGGATGAGGCCCCTCCACACTCCCCCTCCTGGCTGTAGACATGAGGTAGGTAGCCGGGGTCATCTTCCAGCACATCGGCAACACGGAGTTTCTGGGGAAAAGTTGGGGAAAGAGAAGGTAAATGCCATGTGCTTCCATATCCAGCTCATTTCTCTAGGTTTGATTCGAGGAACACCTCAGTGCAGTAGGAACGGCACTCAGGCCCCATGTCCTCAGCTGACACAGGAGTTCGTACAGTCCCAGAAGTGGCAGTCAGGCTAAGGGGAGACATCCCACTTTACAGTCTGAGAGGGAACTGTGACACACTGGTGGCCGCCCCAGGACTATGACAGGAGCCCTCAGGAGGACCTCCCACCCACTCCCACCCTCTTGCAGATTCATTTCTTGAGGCTAGCCCCTCCCTGTTCTGTGCTCTGGACACCTCCCCTTCCGTGACCCCCCAGACCCTCGTTTGGACAACTGTCCCCTCTCTCTTCATCTTTTCCTGGCCTCTTGCTGTGGGTTCCTTTCTTCCAACCCACAAATGTGCTCAGGTCTGTCCTTCAATCCGCTCATACCTCACAGCCTCCCTCCAAAAAAGGGCAGCCACCGCTTCCTGCCACCCCTGTCTCACCCACATGGCTCCTCAAACCACTGCCCTCCAGTCTCCCCGTTCACGCTCAGGCCATGGCTTCATCCATCCCTAACCAATGGTGATGTCCCAATCACCATCTCTGTCTGTGACACTCCCTGTGGTCACATCCAGAGCCAGAATTCCAACCAGACAGCTCCACAAGGACGTCCACAGAGACCTCAGACTCAACACCCTGGAAACCACTGTGGTTCTGCCCACAACCTGCATCTCCTCCTCCCTCAGCCCCTCCCTCAATGCTTGCCAAGTGCAGTGTGCACCCCCTGTTACAGGGGCTAGCTGGCTAAAACCCAGGGGATAATCCCCCACACTACCTGTTGTTGTAAATTAAGTTCTACTGGAGCACAGCCAAGACCTTTTATTTGTGTATCATCTGTGGCGGCTTTCACAGAACAGCAGGGCTGAGCTGTGGGAACTGGCCTTCAAATCCTACAAGATTTACTCTCTGGCCCTTTATAAGAAGTTCACTGACCCCTGCAGCATTAGATGATTTCAGCGGTATCAGAACACATATTTATTTGAGTCAATGGCCATTTTATCGTATATTTCAAAACATAATAACAAGAACACCAACTCCATGATTTCACAAATACCATTACATAGCTGATCATAAAGCCAAAAGCTAATTAACATGTGAGCTGCTTTACAGAAATGCATTAAATACATAATAGTGAGTGGGTTAAACACAAGTGTGACAGTCGTGTGAGAATAACCAAAGTTCATGAAACTCTAGCCTGGCCTAAGTCAGGACATCCCCAACAGCCCAGCTGCTCAACCTTGAAACCTAGAGTCATCGCCACCTCTCCCCTGCCCCATCCTCTCAAATGCTCGGCCATATTCCTAGTTCTGTCCCCTCTCCTCCAGCCCCATGACCAATGCCTGAGGATAGGTCCCTATCTCCAGTCATTGGGGCAAGAGTGGCAAGGAGTTCACTAAACTCATTTCTTGTTCTTCTGGTCACCCGGCAAGATCACATTTCCTGCCTCTCTGCTAGATGTGGCTACGTGACTGATGAAATAGGGATGTCAGGATCACATACCTGGCCGTGAAAACTTCCCCAAGAGCCTCCGTTCTCGCTCTTTCTGTCCTCTAGCCTCATTTCCAGTTCTGAGTGGTGGCAGAGCCACAGGGTGGGAGGACCCTGGGCAGGCTCCGGCTCGACACCCACCCTGATCTCTGACGTGAGCCAGAGGTACCTGCTCTGCGCATTAAGCCGCCCTGCTGTAGGGTTGTCATGGCTTTCTCCCTCCCAACAGCCGTCTTCTCACCATCTCTTCCTCTCCCCAGCCTCTCCTGCCTCAGGTCCACCCTCTGCACAAACCCCAGAAACATTTCCTAGGCTTCGTATCTGCTCATTCCTCTCTGCCTAGAACCCTAGACAGTCCTCCTCTGCCAATCTCCACCCAGCAAATTCCAGCTCAGTATTCAGGACCCAAGTCATCTCTCTGTGAAGACTTTCCTGGCCTGAGTGATACAATAAATAGGGGACAGGAAGGGAGGGGAGAGGAGTGGAGGAGGGTTTTAGCCTGTTTACCTTCTAATACCTGTAGAGAGTGCTATCTGAACCCAGAGCCAGTTCCACAGACCTTGGCAGGAATGGGTTTAGTGGGAGCCTGTCTAATCCGTCACTACTGATAGTAATTCTGAGAGGGTGAGCTCATGTAGAGCATGAAAACAGTTGGAGTCCTGGGGCTCAAGCCCAAGGTGGGAGGTGGGGAGGGCCTGGAAAGGGCAGCTCTGGGACCCCAGGGACCCCATGCATGTCCCCATTCTGATGGGACCCCTGGGCTTCCAAGCTCTTAACTATGCCCCCCACCCTGGCCCGCCCAGTGACTGTAACAAGCTGTCTCCAGCCTCCTCTGATTCTCAAGAGCCCTGCCTGGGCCCTTGTTTAGTGGGAAATGCTGTCTCCCCAGCCCAGTCTACTGCTATGTCAGGCTTGGTGCCCACCGGAAGCATGGGAACGCTCACCTGCACATCTGGTCCATTAACTGGGTCTGCTTATTCAGGGACTGTGGTCGCTGTCTGACCATATGGCATGGGGGAGCTGGGGGCAGCGGGAGGAAAGAAAGTTTTTACAGCAAAACCAGCAGATACACAAGCTTCAGCCTAGGTGTTAGGAGTCTGTTCACGTTCTTGCAGTGAAGCTGAACAGACAATTAGCGACGGACATGGTGTGTGCAGAGCAAGACAGAATCTGCAGTGGGGGCTGCACGGGGTGGATTCAACTTCAAAACCCCCAGGCTGACAGCAGAACAGCGGGTGTCTGCACCCTGATTCAGCAATTTTGGAAGCCTCATCAGATCAATAATTCATCATACACCACCATCCAAGTTAGAGGGCTCATGAGGAAAGAACAGGGCCCTCTAATCTGGTGTTCCCTCCTCTCACACCACCAAGCAGAGCTTTGAGCTTCTATTGAATTAAGCTGCCTCCCTCCCTGCAGAGGAGGAGGGGGGCCCGCAGCTGGAACACATCCCCCTCCTGCTCAGCCAGGCAGGACCTGCGATACTGTCCACATGGTCCACTTGGCATGAGCGGTACGTGTGCATGGACATGCATTCATGTGTGTGTGCACAAATGTGAAAATGGGTAAGCCGGATACTATGTCATGATCACCACATCCTACGTTTTACGTAGAGACATGATCTCATCTGCACAAAGCTTCACCCGAGAGTGTAGCAGAGCTGCCCAACTCTACTTTGTAGATGAGAAATTAAGGCTCAGAGAGGAGACTTCCTTGACACTGCTCAATGATCAGGTGGGCCCGTCTGTAGTCGGCCACTCTGCACCCCATTTCTGGCTCTGTCCTTCATGCCTTTACCATTGGAGCAACTTGTCTGAGCCTCTGTTATTGGATTCATCTACCACATTGGGTTATAGTGAAAATGGTTCTTTCATTGGTTCTTCAGTGACCCCTGTGCCATCACCAGTAATGACACAGCCTGGCCCTCAGGGAGGTTACAGTCAGCTCAGGAGAGACACACAGAAATTTCCCCGCAGCTTATCCTTCATCTTCCTCACCAGCAGTCAGGGCCTGGGGAAGTGCCCTGCAGCCCTGACTCTGTGGGTACACAGCCCCCTTCTGTAGGAGCCTGGCTTGCCTGGCTTTAGACAAAGCTTCTAGGCTCAGAGAAGATGTCTGTGTTCTCTTGAAGTAGGTGCCAGACAGCACCCATTCTGCAGGGCTAAGGAGTGGGAGTGAGAAGGCGCCAAGCCTATAGCACCTTTGGGGCTGTTACTGGGGCACAGAGCTGGAGCTCCCACCTGTGGACTGTGACAGGAACCAGAGGAAGCTGACACTGGGGAGACCCCAGGCAGTGACTCTACATCCAGACACAGTCTGGGCTCACTTCCTCAGGCCACAGTGTTCACAGCCCTGTCTGTCATCCACTCTGACAAGCACAGCAGGAGATGTCCAGGCTCACCAATGTGTTTCACAAAACAGGATCCCAGGACCTCAAGTCAGAGGCTCAGATGTGCACCCCAGACCCACTACAGCAGGGTCCACAGAGTTGGTGCTGGGGACTGCTGCCTTTTAATGAGCCCCCCAGTGACTAGACCCTGGAGCCCAGTTGCCTGTATTTGAGCCCCAAATCTACTGCTTTCTATGGCTGTGACCTTGGACACATCACCCAACTTCTTTGTTCCTGGGTTTCCTCATGTTATAAAAAGGTGTATGACAGCACCTCCCCCAGTAGGCTGATGTGCAGACTGAGAGTTAACATCTTTCAAGTCCTCAGAACAGAGTCTAGAACAAAGTGAGTATCATACATGTGTTTGTCAAAAAAATAAGTCTAGCCTGACAGAGACTGTCTACATTTATGTCTTCCTTTGTGCTGATGATTCCACAGACCTGAGTTCCCACTGCCCTGCAACAGGAGGAGCTGCTTAGAGTCAGAACAGCCCGGGCAGCTTCTCGGTACATCCTTCCCCAAGCAGGGGTCATGCAGAGCCTCCATGACATGAGCAGTGGACTGGCTCTGCCCTATCCATGTAAACCTGCCCATGGGTTTGCCCAGCTCCCAAGCTGCTTTCCAATCTTCCCAGGACTACACAATGGCTGTGCTGAGGGACCTTCCAGGATATGCCTAAAATCAGAATCTCACCCCATAGACCCCTTCAGAGCAGTCAAACTACTTCTTTCACAGTTTTGCAGGAAAAGACCCTTCATTCTGAGGTAGGAGGCCAGCAGGTCTTGTTTTCTGGTCACAACCCTGCTGACCAAAACAGGATCTGGTCCAGATGGGATGAAGTTAAAAAAACAAAGACAAACAAACACACACAAAAAAAACAAAAAACAGCAGAATCCAGCAGATGAGACGAAAGTGATCCTGGTTGCCCTCATTGCTCATTGGTGCAAGACACTCACACCAGTGCCAAGACAGCTTACCAATGCCATGGCAGTGACCCAGAAGTTACCACCCCTTTCCTAGAAAGTTCTAAATAACCAGCCCCTCAGTTTGTATCAACCTGCCACTTAATTCGCATGAATTGAAAGTGGATTTTAGTGAGTATAAATACAGTTGCCAACATCCCATACATTTCTGACTGAGTATACTGCCTACGAGTTAGCCCTGCCTTGCAAGGAGCAGTAATGTTCAATAAAAGACTGCTGTCTAACACCACCACCTCACCTTTGAACTCTTTCCAAAAACCCTCCTGGGCTAATCCCCAGTTTGGGGGCTTGCCTGTCCTGTGTCAATTCTGTCTTCAGTTGGGTTCTGCAAAGCAGCACTGGATGGAGGATTCCCATGAAAGTGATTGCTATGGACTTAAATGTGTTCTCTCTCCAAATTCATATGTTCAGGCCCTAACCCCAGTGTGATGACATTTGAAGATGGAGCCTTTGGGAGACAATTAGGTTTAGATGAGCTCATGAGGGTAGAGTCCTCATGATGGAACTGGTTCCCTAATAAGAAGAGATACCAGGGAGCTTGGTATCTCTCTCTCCATCCCATGTGAGGACACAGCTGGAAGGTGGCCATCTGCAAGCTAGAAAGAGAGCCCTCACCAGAACCCAACCATGCTGGAACCCTGACCTTGGACTTCTAGCCTGCAGAAACATGAGGCAATACATTTCTGTTATTTAAGCCACCAGGCAGGCTATGGTATTTTATTATGGCAGCCTTAGCTGACTAACACAGTGATTTAGGAGGAAGTGTCCCCAAATCAAGCCTGGAGCACAGTGGGGATGCAGAACCCATAGCCAGTGCACAGGACAAGGGGAGCCCTCCCTACCTGATTCAGTGTCTCTGCCATCCTTCCTTCCACCAGAGCCAGGAGTTGTCTGTGCACTGTGGCATCTGGGTAAGCCTGCAAGCAAACCAGTAGGGTTTCATACCACAGCAGAGCCCTTGTCCTACCCTGCAACCCCTGTGTGTCAGTGGCCCCAGCACAGATGGGGCATACTCAGCACAGTTCTTTTGGAGGTAAAGAGCCAGGCCCAGGGCAGTTTGTTCACGTTTCCTCTCTTTGTGTTGGGGCAGAGAGGGTGGCCCTGCAATCTCTCATGGCTAGACCTTCCAGTGCCTGGGCTGAAACACACTTTCAGTGAGGAAGGAACCCGAGTGAGCCCAGCCAGGAGGGTTTGCTCCTGCTGACAGCCTCACTCATACCCCCCTCAATTACACTGCCCCTCCTTGCTCATTTTGGCTTCTCTTCCTCTGCACCTTGCCCACTGTTCCCCATGATGGGCTACTGGCAGTCACCTGCTCATCTGGTCCATGTCTGTGGATCTGGGTCTCTGTGCTATCTAAGGGCAGAGGGTACAGTGGTAGGAAACAGGCTTGGCATCTACCGGGAGGAGTGGCTACCTGGGGACCCGCAAATCCCACCATGAAATCATGTGAGTCAGGCTGGCCTGGAGGCAAGCAAAGCACCCGGGGCCTCACTGCCGGGCTCATGCAGGTGCAAGGCCAGCACCCAAGAGTGGCGGTAAACGTAAGACTGATCACCAAGGGAAGATCAAAATTTTCTTGATACTTTAAAAACCAATTTATAATAATGTGAGGCAATGAATTAGGTGCTATGTTAACATAATTTTGCAAACTATATATACAACATTCAACTTCCTTTTGTTTACATCATAATCATTATTTTATTGGTAATAGGTATCTGTTATTAATGTCAATGCATACAAAATTAGTACTTAGATATTTTATTTACAATGGAGTTATTTGTAGGATCTCATTTGAAAAGAAGAATTCTGCTGCAAAACATGTTTAGAAAAAAAAAATTGATTAGATGATCTCTAAGACCCCCTTAGCTTAAAATTTCTATAGGTCTGTGACAAAGCACAGCAGAAAACTCAGCCTATGATTGAGATCTTAGCAACTCAACAGCAAAAGAAATTTGCCAGGGACTGAAAAGCTCTTATGCTCTCAAGTCACGGGATAAATGTGCCTTAACTACTTCCAACCTCTCCTCACATTCGCTTCTCCTTCAGTTTGTTTGGATGTTGGGCATATTTTTTTTTATCACCTCTTTCCTTCCAAATTTCCCATTGTCAGGGCTTTCCACAGCTTTTAGACAGAACAATAAGGTAAATTTTTTCACAGTAACACCTACATCTGTACTTACAGGAGTAGAGTACATGTTTTCCACACCTCTTGACTCAAAGAGCTCGCCATAACCCTTAAATTAAAGAAAGATGAAAGAAATATTTTCTGATTTCAAATAAATCACCAAAGGATGCAAATACATAACTAGAAATTCTTGCAGTCATATTGCCTTTCATTTTTGTACTAAAGATATAGTAATTCTAAAGACTATAGATATTCATAGGAGAAATTCATGAATAAGTTTTGTAGTTGCTTTGTGAAGAAGGAACATGAGAATATTAGATTTGCAAGCTCTGTCTTGGGTCCATGAACACCCAGTAAGATTTCCTTTGTGCCATGGCCATGCCCTGAATACAAACAAATGACACACATCCACTCCTAGGACCCAGGCCCAGCAGCACAACTCTCAGGGCTCAGTGCAAGATGAAAGTTGGGGGCCCTTTGTTTAAAATTAAGAATTTCAAGATGGTGACAGTAGAATATTAAACCAAGGAGGGGTTCTTTAGAGAGGGAGGCCCTGTGCCATGGTGTGGGTTCCACGTCCATGCAGCTGGACACACCAGGACCAGAAGGGTCAGCTGCATGGACATGGAACCCAACATTCATCAATGCAGGAGCCCTTTGGTGATGGATTTGTGGCACCATCTTTGTGCAAAGTAGAACAGCATGTTTTCATCTTTGCTCAGATACTGCCTGTGCAAAGATATGAAATTATAGAGATCTTGAATTTATTTTAGAATCTCTCTCTCGTAAAAATTGGATATGATTCTATGGCTCTTTAGACCCTGAATACCTCTTTTAAATTCAATATTGGAAAAGTAAATTTCTGTTAAATAATGGCTAGTTAAACTGGTGAGGTCCAAATAAGGTCTGTGATTGAGAACTGTATTCATAGTGTTGTGCCAAAGTCCATTTTCTGATTTGATCACGGAGTAGGGTTACTTAAGATGGTATCTTTGGGGGACCCCCAAGAGCTCTCCGTACTATTTTTGCAACTTCTAGTTAGTGGAAAATTATTTCAGAAAACGTCATTTCACAAAGCAATAGTCCTAGAATTTGTATGTAGCATACATGAAGACACAACACACAGGGGAAGTCAGACCTCCCTTTCGCTGGAAGCATGCAGTCACTGGGCTGGAATTTAGTCAGGGTCAAAGTCCTGTGCTCTTAATATTATACATTATCTCCGGTGCCCTTAGAAGGACATGAGAAAATGTATCTATTTGTGGATGTTCTAAAAGTGTCATATTTGATCAGGATTATAAAACTCTAAAAACAACAGCCACCACCAATGACCGTAATACCTAGTTCTACAGATGGAAATAGAGTTGCGTGGGAAAAGCCCAACTTCTCAGATTTTCATTGACTATGTGTCTTTTTCTGACAGTATCACAAAACCTTCTACAAGGGGCCTCTCTCAGGGGAACCAACTGTTAGTCACTAGCGAGATGGCCGCAGCAGGGAGCAACCTTCTGAAACTCACCCAACTCCCCAGAGCAGAGCGTGCTTGGGCTGCCCTGCTCGCCGCAGATGGAGGCACTTCCTTGAGATCCTAGGGGGAAAATGCTGATTTACTCAAAGGAGAATGGATTTCTCTCCAGCTGGAAACAAAGTGGGCATGTGTGACCTCCCACCACTTCCCCTTGCTCATATACTCATAGGCAAACACGAATTAACACGATGAGAGGGAGGGCGCAGTGGAGGGGAAAGGAAAAGGAAGAGAGGCAGGGAATAAAAGGGCAGGTGCAATGGAAATGTGTGGCAGGAGGAGGCTTGAACCTGAAGACGCTAATGTGCTTTCCATGACACAGACACCTGAAAACTGCATAGACACACAGACGAGATCTAGAAGGTGACACTCACAGGTGAAACTGTTTAGATTTAGGGATGGGATCGTGGGCATTTTCTGCTTTGGGTTTCTATTATTTTAATAGCGATGCTTCAATAATGAAGTTAAATTTCAAAGAAAATAAAGCAGGCAATGGACCTTGACAATGGTCTCAGTGACGTTATTTCATGCTACATGCAGCAGCTTTTAAAATATCAGGTTACCCATAAATCATAAGTGATGGCTTCACTTCGAGAAAGTCTGTGAATGGCAGTTCATTTAAGCAGTCACCACAGATGTACTTACTAGAATATTCGCAGGACACTGAAGGGAACCCAGAGATACACCAAAACCTAGATGGTGGAGGCTTTGGTTTCCTCCCCTGTACAACAGGGAAGCAAGACTGCGCTCACCACACACACACCCCTATGGGTTCTGGTGAAAATTCAATGAGATGGGGCATGCAAAGTGCATAGTGTGCCCTTCAGGGCAACGCCTAGGCCTCTAGAAGTTTGCAGACTGGCTCAGAGGAAGGAAAGAGAAGGCTCCTGCCAGCCCAGGAGGCAAGTTTGTAGGAACTAGAAAAGGGAAGCCCTTCCCCCAGGAGCACGGGTTAATGGTCAGAATGCACAGCGGACCCAGCCCTGCTCACTGCCCTGGCCAGGCACGCGCTCATTTATGGCAATCCTGGGTCAACTCTGTTTTCAAAGTAGGGGACACCTACTACTTATGGAATGGAAGATTTAGCTACTTGGGAAACAATTTTAAATAACACTGATTTGCCTGGTGAGAAAATTATTCCCTTTCTAATTCTGTTTCCACACCCTAATGACATCCAGGAGGAAGTGTCACTCTGGTGCTAGCCTGGCTTCCATGCTCTGCCTTCCTTGTAGAGGGGCCCCGGGCCTTTGGCAGTGACATCGTCCACCCAGTCATTGTGCCCTACTTCTTTCATGGCTATTTTCACACTTGCCTGCTCTTTATACAAGTAAAACTGTGTTTTCATTTACAGTTGAAATATAAAGTTTCCTACTTAAATAAATGTACTTAATGTGGACACAAGCCCATTTTAAGAAAAAAGTGTCTTAAGAAATACATAGTCCAAGTGCCATATGCATATGGCAAAAAATCACCATATGGCACTGGACACAGTGATATCTGGAAGCACTAGGTCATCTGATGCCATAGCAAAGATGAAGGAACTTGGCCACAGAAAGGCAAGGGTGTGTTAGGCTAAGGGAACCATGGGGCTTTGCAAGTTGGGGATGGGGTTGCTGACTTGCAGAAGGACCTCCCTGGATGTGGCAGTGGGAGGAGCATCCCAGGTGTTCCTTGTGAGGGAAACCGTCAGGAAAGTCACTTCTTTGCAATCCAGAAGCAAGTAAGGAGCACGTTACCTTAGCTCCCTGCTTGGGTCCTGCTGCAGCTATGCAGACGAGCAGAGCCGGCCTCTGGCCTTCAACATCTGACCATGTCTGTAGAACACAGAGAAAGAAATATGACAAGGGCTGAAATCACAGATAGCAGAAATAAAAACAGAAGGAAAGGAATGACATTTTCTCCAAAACACATTGTATCTATGCCATCACAGAAGTCCAGACTGTAAAAAATACACCTCTCCTATAAATCTGGATGACTTATGTGGGAAAAGAATGTTATTTCTGTTTGCCTTTTGTAATTGCTCGCTGGGAGGTTGAGCTTCTCATGGTTCAGTGTTCCATGTAAACTGATGGTAAAAGGCTCGCTTCAGGAGCCCTCAGAATTGAAAAGCTTGTCTTTTTCTAGGGCTCATAGTGATGGCTCTTGGGGTCACCACTGTTGCATGGTATTCTGTGCATTGTCCTATTCATTTACCAACCAACATACATGTTCACTGAGGGACTCAGGTTGATGGATGCTGGCTTTCTGTTGGCCAAGGGCTCTTAGCTTCCCCACACGCAGGGAAGGCATCTATGCAGTTCCACAGACCATCACCATCAGACAGCATCCCTATAGTTTAGCAGCAGAATGTGACAACATGTGTGCACCTAGTGATGATGTCTTGCGTGGAGTTTTCCCAAGAGCACACAATGTTCCTGGTGAGTGGATGTGCAATGTAGGCTGGTATCTTTGTGTAAGATGTATAGAGGGAGACGTGCACCTAGAGATGGCCTTATTTACCAAGGTTACAAAGACATAATCAGTAATTACTGCTAATAATGCTAATATTGGCAACCACCCTTTATTGCATGACCGTTAGTACTGAAAATTTGACATGTGTTATTTGATTAAAGTGTCCAACAAACTTAGGAGACAGAAGACTATCAAGTTCACTCTGTATATGAAAGTCAGAATCAGTTAGATTACGTAATTGATCAATCACAGGTTTGGAATCTACACTCAGGTCTGTTGAATCCCATTTCTCAGAGCCCTAAGATACTGAAGCAGGAACGGAGATGCGCCTTTAGTTGTGAATGAGAAACAAGAGGAAGATTTGTTGGTACAAGAAGAGAACAGAGCCCCTTGCCCAGCATGAGGTTCTCTTGTCCCTCTGGCATAGCTGGTCTTTGACCAGTGCCACCATGTCATTAAGCCCCCTCCAACCCTCCTGGTCTTAGCATCACAAGGGCCAAGGTTCCTTTCCACCCACACTGCTTCTACAGCTGCTTCCTCTTTTCCAAGAGACAATCACAAAGCTGCTGGGAAAGAAGGGTAACCAGGGCATCCCCACTGTCCCTTCCATCTCAGCTACAACCTGAACCAATGCTCAGGAAGTGCGACATTCCTGCCAGTCTCCTCCAAGCTCAGCAGCTTTCACGCTCTCCTGCCAAGGAGGAGACTGAGGCACAGCCCCTGGGCCTGGGAACCATTTCTGTTTCCCTTCATGGTTGAGCCTCTGAGCCACTGGAACTGTCCAAGGCAAGAAATTCTACTGTTACACAAAGACTGCTGTTTGTCCAGATGGTTTTCTTCTTAAAATTACACAACAAATCAAGTTTGCTGCTGCTCTCACATTTGGGATGGGGAGATTCCTTCCAGGGGACTTCACAATCTGGAGAGTTTGGACCTCGCTCCTGTTTCCTCACCCAGGAAGCACTCACAGGAGGGTGCACAGGCACGTACCTGCCAGGGGAGCCTAACCTTCCTTCCCTCCTTCACACCACAGGGAAGACAAAATGCAAAGAACCCTGGGAGCCTCAGGCAAACACCAGCTTCTTCAATCACATATTTTTGAGAAACTCTCTAATTACATGAGCATCACATCAAAGTTCATTGGAATATCTTTGCCCTAAAGTGTCTCACTTCATTCAGCAAGTCTCTCCCTTCCAGGAAAGAACCACTGGTGGAGGCGTAAGATGGGGTGACCGAATCCTCTGTGTGTGTTTCCTTTGGACATTTGTGTTCATTTTCTAAATCAACCACTTAATTCTAGATGAAGACAAACAGGAGAGCTCACAATGCTTTCATCTCTTTGTCTGTCTAATCCTGGCCCAGAGTTGCTGCAAGGGTGACTAAGATAACGTAGGGCCCATTTCAGAAGCAGCCGGTTTGAAAAACCAGTGGCCATTGGCCAGTTACTTTATATGGTTCTGCCTTGTGTTAGGTGCCTTCATGTGTTAGGTGCCTTCAAAGAGGATGTGTTAGACATCTTCTTTGATCCACAACCTATCTGAGAATTTGACTTTATCATCCCAGTTCACAGATGAGGATGTAGGGTTAAATGATGAAGCTAATGAGATGTGAAGGCAGAAACAGAGCCCAGGCCTTGTACCTCCAAGGGCAGTGAGCTTTCTGGTTGGCCTCTGCCGGACAATGGTAGAAGAGGAGGTTCTGCCATGATCTACGGAAAGCCATGGCCAAGAAGCCAGCTCAGACTCATTTAACCAGTGAGCCTAACACAATCCCATTTAGGGAACGTCTACCTAATAAAAATCACTTTTTCCCTAAGCACAGTTTCTCAAACTCAGCACTTAGGGGACTGGGGCAGATAATTCTCTGTGGTAGAGACTGTCTTGTGTGTTATAGGATATTTAGCAGCATCTCTGACCTCAACCCACCAGACACCAGTAGCACTCCTAACTGTGACCATCAAAACTGTCTCCAGGCATTGATGAATATCCCCTGTGGGGCAAAATTGCTCATGGTTGAGAACCATTGATCTAAAACAATAAATTCATTTATCTGAGTTAGTTTTTCCAAGAATTTTTTCCCACTTGCTACTGAAACATGGGTAAGAATGAAGAATTAAGAGGTGGTACAGTGGGTGAAAAAACACATGCTATATGTCTGTGTATTATTGAATTCCTTGCCATAAGACACAAAGCATGATATTCCACTACCTGGGCTGAAGTGGCTTTGCTCTCCTCATTATACATGACCAGTGTTTGGTGGCCTTCATCATTGGATATAGAGCATCCATGCCTCTTAGGTTCAAGCACAAAATAGCGTCGCAACAGGAAAAGCAGAGCTACTGTGATAAGACAAAGGGGAAAAACAGATTAGACAAGCTCACCCATATCAGAGGTTTCATGAGGATCTTGTTCTGTTCATTTATAACTCAGTCATGAACTGGCAAGGTCAAACTGCATCTTCGTCATCTGTGTAGCTCTAAAGTTTAGCACAGTTCCGGGATATAACTAGATGCTACGTACTGTTTGTTGAATTAATCAATAATACTATCTGGCCGGTAATATTGTATTGTTTCTTGGAAAAGCTGCTTTCTCATTAGCCTTGCCAAGTCCAGAAGCCTGGACATCTGTACGTTGCTGTCTCCATGGTTATTACAAAGGACCACTCCTTGACTATGTTTACCGAAGGAGTCCATTGTGAGTACAGGCTGCTTTGGCTGGCCAGGGATCTTGCCTGGCCAACATGGCAACCTCTGATCTGCATCTAGGAGCGTGAGTACACCCAGAAGTCATTCTCAAAGCCATTCCACCAATCCTGCCATCGGCTGTCCCCTACCCCAGCAAACCCCATACCCTTGGCCTATTGCCTGGGGAGAGGAGCCATAGTCCCAGGACACCCCTACAGACCACTGACCTGCCAGAGCCACGAATGCTGCACAGACAGGGGACAGGGTCCCCACAAGAAGCCCCACTCCTGCATCTGCATGCTCCACACACGTGAACCCACTGGCACAGGGGCAGATCCTTACACGGACAGTTTGCTTCTGGGAAAGTCCCTGTTTGTCTCCAATGAAGAGTGGCACCAAGTAATTACCACGTGGCAGGCTTCTCAAGGTTAAAAGTTCAACTGACTGACCTGCAAAGGGAAAAAGAACATGGCATGCATTGACTCACTCATCTGCTCATCTGCTCAATGCACGCTTACTAAAGCTCTGTATGAACGTAAGCCAACTGCAGAGTTAGAGGGAGGGGTCCCCAAGGGCACCCTCACTTCTGACACCAACTGCAAGTTCATGGATTCCCAAGACCACCCTCAGGTTCAACAATTCTCTAGAAAGACTCACAGAACACACTGAAAGTTGTTACAGCGATGGTGCCGTTTTCTACAAGGAAAAGATACAGATGAAAATCAGACAAGGAAAGAGGCACCTAGGGCAGAGTCCAGAAAAGCACCAATGTCAGAGCTTCTCATCATGACCTGACTTCTCAGGTCAGCACCAGTGAGGGACAGCACACATGGGATGCTGCAGTCAGGGGCGTTCACCTGAGCCTCAGGCTCCAGTGTTCTCCTGGGGCTTCGTCAGGCAACCTGGTGGGCCTCCCAGGTGGGTGGCCTCAGTCTCCAACCTCTCTGGTAGTCGACTGACACTATGTGACTAGAAGTCCCCAATCTAAATCACATTGCCCCTGTCTGGCTCAGCTCAAGACACCCAGGTAAAGAGACACTGGTGTCAGACATGATATCCCAATAGAGATCACCCAGACCCCAAGGACAAAGACCAGACCTCTCTTTGGGCAAGGCGAAGTTCTTTACCATACACTCCAGGTCTGAGCTGAAACCGTGCCACAGTCTACAGATGCCATGGCTAGAGGCACAGAGGAGAGTGTTGACAGAGGGTGCCAGTTGCTTTTAACCTGCTCAGCAGGTTCATGTTCTGATAACAGTGCCCCAGTGTTTCTTTAGGGAAGCCTACACTTCCCAAATTCTCAGTATGAATCAGGAGAGGCTGAGCCCAGATCCCAACAAGGTCCAGGTGTGGGCTGGGAACCAGTCAATCAGCACGTCTGCCCTCCTAAGTCCCACCTGCAGTGATTGGCAGGGCAGCTGACCCAGGTCAAACTGTGACATCAATCCTGGAGCTTCCCGGGAAACACCCTTCTTGCCAGATGTTAGGATATGTCTCAGGGACTCCCAGCAGCCTCCTACCCCCTGATGAGGAGAGGTTCCTAAAAGTGAAGGAACCCAGAGAAAAGCAGACCGTGCGTGGGAAGGTGGCTTCCAGGGATATCCTTTGAGCACCTAGAGCCAGCTCTGCCAGAACAGACTTCTCTGGCTTTTTAAGCTAATAAAGTCCTTTTTTGCCTAAAACTGTTTCAATTGGATGTCTGTCATTTTCCACTGTTTGCCCGTGACCAGTACAAACACTCACCCCAATTTTTCCCCAACTTCCATGTGTCCTCTGCGTTTTGCAGGGTGTTGTCCAATTCAAATGTAAATGGATCAGAGAAGGGCTCCAGGTCCGGATCCTCTGCCTCGATGTGGAGGGGCTGATGCACGGCAGACTCACAGACCTCCACATAGCGGGAATGTGGCCGGAGAGTCGGGGCGTTGTCATTGATGTCAGACAGGAAGAGCATTAGCGTCCCTGTTGCAGTCTGCGGGGGGAAGCCTTGTACGGGCAGGAAGTTTCAAGAGTTGGTTATCTCGTGCACACAGAGCCCTGGAGAAGGAGCACTCTCCGTCGCTCAGAAAACAAATACTCCTGAAATACTAGAACTGTTTCCCTTTCAAATCATAACTCTCCTGGCATGCATGTGATGATCTGTTTTCCTGCTTTTATGAACATTCAGAATATCTGGGTAAGGTAAGCTAATAAAGCACTTACCACCTCAAATCATTTGTAGAACAGGGTAGAATGTGGCATCATTAAACAAACAAAAGGTCGATCAATGGTGCCAGGCGTTAAGGATGGGTGGGGTGGAGGAAAATGGGTGTGACTAAAGAAGGGCCCCATGGGGGTCCCTGAGGAGAGGCAAATGCGCTGCATCTCCGCGTTGATGTCCCGGTTACGAGATTACACTGTAGTCCTGCAAGGTGTTGCCCCTGGGGGAGACTGGCAAAGGATACGCAGGATCCACTAGATTATTTCTTAAAACTGCAAGTGAATCTACAATTATCTAAAAGGACTTTTTCTAATTTAAAAAGTGGCAATCATCAATTCACAACTGCAAATATATGAAGCCAACCTAAGTGCCCATTGACACTTAGTGGATAAAGACAATGTGGCATATGTATACTATGGAATACTACTCAGCCATAAAAAAGAATGAAATAATGTTTTTTTGCAGCAACTTGGATAGAGCTGGAGGCCATTCTTCTAAGTGAACAATTCAGGAATAGAAAACCAAATACTGTATGTTCTCACTTGTAAGTGAGAGCTAAGCGAGTGATATAAGGAACTCTGGAGACTCAGAAGCAGGGGAGGAGGGAGCCAAGGGATAAGAAACCTCACACTGGATACAAAGTACACTACTCAGGTGACCAGTGCACTACAATCTTAGACTTCACCACTGCATAATTCATCTACGTAACCAAAAACCACTTGTACCCCAAAAGCTTTTGAAATACGAAAAGCAAAAAATAAACAGAAAAAAAAAGAGTACCCATCATAAAATCATCCATAACAGAATGAGGGAGCCCTGAAACACTGGCCCCACTTTTTCTCCTCCCTTAATACTGATTAGGAATCCGTGTTTCCTATCTCCATTGCCCCCCACCCCCAATATTCCACTAGTTAATTACAGAGTGGAACGTATAGCGACATATCACTTGGAGCTTGGGTTTTAGTTCACAGACTTTCTTAAATACAATGTTAAAGTTATTTGAACATTTTTATTTCTTCAACTTTGTTTTGGTGTGTTTAAAGATTCAGCCTTAGGAGAGCGTAGAGAAAAGTGCTGAAACATGCTCATAAAACCTCCCATCCTGGTTGATGACAAATGTGTCCCTTACTGTCCCATTTACCTGAGCTCGTACGCCATCCCAAGCACAGGGAAGCTGTGCTACATATCACACACCATCGGCTTTGACAAAGAGCTAAAGAGTTAGCTCATGAACAGATGAAAAAGATGTTGGGTTTGATTGCAGCCTCCTTGCTGATTTAATTGTCTCTTCTGAATGAATACTGCCCTCTTTCGATGGTATTGGTCCCTTGTTTACCATTTCGAGAATTACTACCAAAAATAATCACCAGCATGGATGCAGAGTGATAACAAGGTTTATTTTATCCTTTTCTTAGCTGTGCTGAAAGACTCTCACCAGGATTACTTTCCCGCAGGAAGCAAGAATGAGCATTTTATTTTTCCAATTTTGGGTAAACACTCACCATCATCAACAGCGTGAACGATGATTATATAAAAACTGTCATTGACATGAGGGGATTCTCGGTCAATTGGCTCCACGGTGGTGACCACTCCGGAGTTTTCATCTACGCTGACCCAGTTTGCTGGGTCATGAACCCGTTTATATCTTGTAGAAGGAAAACGGATGGCAATTTTTAAAATTAAAAACTTACATCAAAAGATGTAAAAAGTTACATGAAAAAAACAAAATATGTCATAGAAACACTATTTCTACCACAAGTAATTTGAGAAATTCTAAGAGAAATTAAACTATGAGAGTGTTAAATTCACAAACGGAATGGAGGCGCAGGAAGGACAGCCTAAAGACGCTCCTAAGTCTGTGGAATCGACATTCACCAGAACACCAACTGTCCCCCTCCTTGTTGGACTGAACATAGTTTTGTCTGCCTTGGGGAAATGTTTCATCCTGGAAAGGAACCCATCTTCAGTTGCCTGTAGATGATGGTAGCTTAGTGTGAAAAACCAAACTGCCCTTGCAACAGAAGCCTAGGACTTTACCCCTGGTGTGTTCCCTTTGCAGAAGAGCCCCAGTGGTTCACAGGTGGGTAACCCTGTTCCTCAAAGTGGTCTTCTACATCCCCGTCACCTCTGTGAACCTGACACCGCTTTAAGGGGTGGGCCATGCCAAACCCTCCAGGATTCCTAAGAGCTGTCAGCCATCGTATGGCATCCTTTGCAACCTTGCCAGGTTGCCAACCACAGCTACCTGCTGCGGCCCCACAGCAGGAACATCCTGGACTCAGGCAAACAACAACAACAAAAAGTGCAGGTCCCAGAAAGGTGCGGAGAGGGGCAGTTTCTCCTTACGCTTTTCCTTCATCCTCTGGGCAAATGCTTTTCAAAGGGTCAGCAAGGATTCCTCTCTCATGTTGGGTGGGTCACAGTTTTTAAAGGGATTGAAGCTTTTTGTGCTCTGCTTCACCTCTTAGGGAAAGTTCCAGAAGTTCCTTAGAAGCACTGTGATTTTGCAATGTTTACAAACGAGGGGAAGAAACTCAGAGTTCCTCTGTGGATTATCTCAGGCCAAAAGGCAGCTCCCTCAGCTAATGCAGATGAAGCAGAACTAGAGGAAACCAGAGCTGCACCCCACCCAGATCATGCCTCCGCCCTGTCACAAAAGACACTCGCCCTGCCTCCTGGACAAAGCCATACTGAGGCTATAACGATGGACTGTTTAGTTCTTGATTTCAGCACAATCCAAACATTTACTGAGACCTACATATGAGCCAACCATCCCCAAGAGACAGGAAGACAGCAGCGAATTAGGAAAGGCTCCTATCGGTGGTGCCAAAGGGAGCCCCAACCAGCATCACGGGCATCCCTGGGAGCTTCTTAGAAATGCAAATCTCAGTCCTGGCCCCAGATCTCTCAATCAAGTTCTAGGGGTGGGTTGGAAACCAGCCTGGCCAACATGGTGAAACCCCGTCTCTATTAAAAATACAAAAATTAGCCAGACATGGCAGCACATGCCTGTAGTCCCAGCTACTCAGGAGAATGAGGCAGGAGAATCACGAGAACCTGGGAGGTGGAGGTTCAAGTGAGTCGAGATTATGCCACTGCACTCCAGCCTGGGTGATAGAGAAAGACACTGTCTCAAAAAAAAGAAAAGAAATTCTAGGAGTGGGGCCCAGCAATCTGCATTTTAACAAATTCCCCCAGAGATTGATATACACTATAGTTTGACAGTTACTTCTTAAGAGCCATGCTAACTCAAGGTACACCATTGTGTACCAGAAGGGGTCTGTGAGCTGTTGGTTGGCTGCTCATAATGAGATAACTGCAAAAATGAAGGGCAGGTGTTGAGAGGCTCTTAGAGTTGTCAGCATTGCTGTGCCCCCCAGTGCATGATAATTTTTCTAGTAATTCAATTTCATTATATTTTGCAAACTTATCAATACATAATGAATTGTAAATTAAAAAAAAAAATCTAGCCTTTCCCAACAGATAATTTGAGAAGGGTTGCTGTAAGGGGAGGAATCTCACACTGAAGTGTGGACAGGGGCCACGCAAGCATGAGAAATGAGTGAAGCTGGTGGAATGGAGTCTGGGGTCAACTGCTGAGCTTGACCTGGAGAGAGAAGGGGCATGACTCATGATCCCATTCTGTCCCCATGATCATGGTCTCATGGAACACAGACCCAAAAATGCCAAATTATTTCATTCCTTCAAGAACATCAGGAGATTCAGGCCATATGCTACCCAAGTGCCCATCGATGGATGAGCGGATAAGCAAAAATGTGTCAATACCACACATGCTTACTCAGCATCAAAAAGGAAGGCCATTCCGATACACGCTAGACATACTTGAACTTTGAGGACATTATACAGAGTGAAATAAGTCAGTCACCTAAAGACAAATATCATATGACTCTACTTTGACGACCTGGAGTCGTCAAATTCAGAGAGACAAAAATTCGAATGGTGGGGGCCAGGGCTGGAGAAGGGGGAATGAGGAATGAGTGGTTAATAGAGACAGAGCTTCTGTTTTGCCAGATGAAAAGAGTTCTGGAGATGGATGGAGGTGATGGCTACACAACGTTGTGAACGCACTTAATGCCAAGACCCGTACCCTTACAAATGGATAAAATGGTAAGTTTGATGTATAGTTTACCACAATTTACAAAAAAACCCCAAAACAAACAAACAAACAAAATCTTACTTTTGTTGCCCAGAAGCAAGAGAGGTGCTGGTTTATAACTTCTGGTATAGAGCGGGGAGATAGAAAAATATAATGAATTATTCTAACACAAAGGAAAGAATACAAAAGGAACACATGGAAAATGCAAAGGAAAACTAACAAGTGAGTTCTCCTGGTGGGGTCAGAAAAAGCTATGGATGGAAGACGACATTTAACCCAGGCCAGTGGTCATGCACTGTGGCTTCTTGTATTTTCGTCACTGAGACTGAGGCAACCTCGTGAACACGTCCAGGGAGTTGGTTTTCTAACAGGAGCCCTCTTGGTTATGTGGCTATTTCTACTTAACCGCCCTTCCTGGCCCTCTCTTCTCACCTTATCTGGCTGTCTGGATCCGTGGCATTAAAAGTTCCCAACAGGGTCCCAGGCCCGGTGCCCTCCTTTTTACTGACAATGAAGCTCTGGGGGTGAAAGGTTGGTGGGTCGTTGGCGTCTGTCACCTGCACACTCACAGTGGCGCTTGCTGCTGCCTTCCTTGGTGGCTGAAGCTTTCCTCTCTCGCAGTAGAGGAGCCTCTCCTCATTCTCCACAGCAATGACGAGGCTTCGCGCTGGGCGAGTCTCATAATCCAAAGGCTGGAACCCCAGAGAGAGGATATCATTAGCACCTGCTGCTCCTCTGGCCAGAGGAAGCCCAGCGCCGAGTCATCATTGTGAACTCAGAGCTTGTGGCTTTTGCACTTCATTTATTATTTATGTTGTCTTTGATAATGATCAAAAGACAGTCTTCAGCTCATTTTCAAATCATTTATGGAGTTCTTTTCTCTTTTATTTTCCCCTCCTCCTCCGCTGGTTGAAAAGAACCACCATCCTTCAGAGGGTAATGAAAAATGCAACAAAAACCATAGCCTAATGAAACATTAATGAGACAACCATGCTGCAAAAAAAATCAGGGGAACTTAGGGAAATATAGATATTAATGATCATAGTTATTCAGGGTACAAAGTGGTCAGTTGACTTAAAAGGATTAAAAGGCTGGGAATATTTTGAAAATTCAACCCCAGGCATCTGGTGCAACGTCTACAGAGCCTTGCTATTCATAGCATGGTCCGCAGGCCATCAGCATCCCCTGGGCGTTGGTCAAATGGGCAGGCGAATCTTGGGCCCTGCGCCAGACCTGCTGACTCAGGTCTGCCTTGTGCCCAGGTGACTCACCTGCACTGCACTGCACTAGAGGCCCTGGTCACTCTAGGTCTGGTTGTGAGCAATGAAGCCTAGAGGCACTGGGGTCAGACTACCCCAATGGGATCCTCCACTCCACCATTCAAGCTGTGTGGCTTTGTGTAAAGGACCTAACCCCTCTGGGCTTTGGTTTCCTAATCAGTAAATGAGAAGGTAATATTAATACCTTCTTCCAGGCCAGCTTCTCCATTAGGCACAGTGCTAGAGGCTCTCCATACTCTTAGGGGCCACATAGATGCACTCCCATTTGTTTTAAACTTTAAAAGTCTTAAACATTGAAAATTCAGATGAAAAGAAAGAACTTTTAGTGTCGAAGAAAATAGTTTCATTTTTTAAATCACATCTGAAAAAGAATAATCATTTTAAGGCCTATGTAAATCTATTATGTTATGCCTACAACAACAAAAAATTAAATGGTGAAGTATTAAGTCATATCAGAATAAGTTTTATTATTGATATTATTTTGGTAGGAGGAGTCCTCAGCCCATACACAGAAGTGGCACTGAAACCCTACCTTCCTTGCCTGGTGACACATGGTACGTAATGGTCTCAGCACCCAGTATCCACGGGCGTTAGCTCCTAGTTCATTCTGAGTGATCCTACAGCAGAGGCCTCAGCGTCTGCCACCACCTGGTTGGTATATCACTAGTATGGTGTTACCTTGATAACATTTAATATCCCTTCGTTGGTCTCAGGGTCAGTCAAAATGTCAAAATGTCCTTCTTCGTTGCCATGCAATATGTTGAATTTTGCTCTCCAAGCTGATGTAAATGGAGAATCTCGATCTTGAACCAGGAGACGCACCACGCCCTTGCTGACTCGGCCTTCAGGAATCTGAATCTTATACTGAAAGAGGCAATCACCATGTGCATGTCATGGAGACAAAAACACAATTGAAAAGGCAAGCAGAGAGGAAGAAGGGAGAGACGCAGAGAGCGAGCGAGAGAGAGAAGGAGAAAGAAAATTTCCTCATCACAACGTCCTGGATATTCCTCATGCTGCTGAACCTGCACAATACCCTGGATATTCCTCATGCTGCTGAACCTGCACAATACCCTGGATATTCCTCATGCTGCTAAACCTGCCCTAAGGGATTTGCAACCTGCCTGTTATAGCAGAAGGTGCATCTGTTGGAATATCTGCCCCTCCTACCTGTGACTTGCTAAATAATTTTTAAAGTACTCTTAAATCCAACTCAATGCCCTATTTTTTCTAAGAATTTTAAAAATAACAATACGCAATCCTAGTTTATGCTCTCTAAAAATCCTAGCTCTTCCCCTAAAATAGGACACTTGCGGTTATTCAGATTAATGTGATCGTTTTTCTAACACATGTAGATCTTCGAAATAGCTTGTTATTCAATATTTTTGGAGACAATGTTTCTAGACAAGCACTTCAAAATAACACGGTATATTTTTTTCCAGCGTATTTTTAGAGCATTGGTTTTTACCAAGCCAGGAAAAGATTTTGAAACAAGGTTCAAGCATAATATTATTTTGTAGTTATTATATACTTCTGGTGAAGTGCTTTGGTTTGCAAACATTTCACTTTGGTTTATACAGGTTTTTTTTTTCCTAATTAAATGACACCTTTTAAAAAATAATTGTTTGCATCATTTATTCAACAACAGCTTCTGTGTGCCACATTCCATTTCAGATGCTGTGAATAAGACGGGCAAAAATTTCGTCCTTGATGGAGCTGAGAGCTGAGTGTGTGTGTGTGTGTAGGAGGACTTATAAAATAAATAAAGCTAATTGATTAAGTAGAACACTACTAAGCAGAAGAAAGCACAAAAGGGCTAGAGTGTGTCCCAGGAAAGAAGTGGAAGGGTTTTAACTCAGTAGTCAAGAAAGGGCTCACTGAAAGAGTCAGGAGAAAGAAGGAAATATGGTGGATATTTACTTTTTTAAAAATACATATGGAATAGTAAAAAATAAAATATTGGAAATAGATCTTGAGTGATTCTTATTTTATCTCTTAGCCATCTCACATGCCTTAGGTGGAGCATCTATCCCAAATCATCTTACACAGTGGGTTTCAACACTTTCTTAGAGGCTGGGAGGCTTGCAGCCTGGGAAATCCCACGTGGACCCTGACATACAACGTTTTTAAAGGGTCACTGCAGTTACTTCTGTACTTGGATAAGGTAAGATGAGGAGGGTGAGGCCAAAGCCTACGTGCTCACCTTCTCTCTAGAATCCTGAACGTGGTGTGAAAACCTTGGGTGCAGACTTCTTACCCAAAGGTGATTCTTCTCCCGAGGGACATTTGGCAATGTCTGGTGACACTTTTGGTTGTCACAGCTGAGGGGCGCTACTGACATCTACTGGGCAGAGGCCAGGGATGCTGGTGAATATCCCGCAGCACACAGAGTAGCCCTCACTCCAAATAATCATCTGGCCCAGTGTCAATTGGGCTGAGCATAGGAACCCCTGACTCCAAGTAAACAGGAATGCCCTGTCTTCCCCTAGACCTCAGTTTTCCCATCTGTAAAACAGAAATCATGTCGTAGTTTCAATAATCAAAAATGAAAAAAATGCATGTAAAAGTTCTTAGCACAGTTTCTGGCATACAGCAGTCAAAAATCTAAGCTCATGTGACCATTATGAAGTGCTTCTATGTCAACATGATTTGGCTTCTTGATTCCAGCTTAAGTCACTTTGGAGAATTGCACATATCTTGGGTGACTCCCCGATATAGTTTGGAGATTTGTCCCCACCCAAATCTCATGTTGAAATGTGATCCCCAGTGTTGGAGGTGGGGCCTGGTGGGAAGTGTTTAGATCATGTGGGCAGATCCCTCATAAATAGCTCTGGCCATCCGCTTGGTGATAAGGAAGCTCTGGCCCTGAGTTCACATGGGATCTGGTCATTTAAAAGCGTGCGGGCCCTCTTACCTCTCTCGTTCCTCATTCTCGCCCACCCACACCCTGTATCTTGCATGCTCTTGCTGTCACCAAGCGACATGCCTGCTCCCCCTTGTCCTTCCGCCATGATCATAGACTTCCTGAGGCCTCCCTAGAAGCTGGTCGGTGCCAGCACCAGGCTTCCTGTAAAGCCTATAGAACCATGAGCCAATTAAACCTCTTTTCTTTATAAATTACCCAGTCTCAGGTATGTCTTCACAGCAATATGATAACAGCCCAACACCCTCCCCAAGAAAAACTGAGCCTAGGACCCAGGGGCTACTTGTTTTGGGGCTTAGACGTCGGGGCGGCCCCGGTGGCTCACGTTCTCCTGGGTAAATATGGGCCTGTGGTTGTTGTTTTCTTGCACATCCATGTGAACGGTGGCCGTGGATGACAGTGACGGTTCTCCACAGTCCCTGGCACTGATTAGCAGTGTAAACTGAGGAGCAGTCTATGTGGGAAGGAAAAGGAAAGTTAAGCCCCTCAAATATGGGAAAGGAAACTATTAATAAACATATTAATATTTTATAAGACATATTCTGTTTTAGCAATTTCAATAGCAAATCTAGCCACAGAGGGTTCCCCACTACAAATGTAGAATCTAAGCCTGGGGCTCAAGGATGGGCCACACATTTCATTTTAAAAAATAATAAAATCCACATAACCTCATAATCTAAGCACCCGGAGAGTCGTATTTCTCCACTAATGCGATCAACCTGGAAACCACTTTCTTTCAGTAATGGTGTTTGAGAAATGAGGAAGTAAAGGACTTGAGAATTTGGAGTGTTTTCTTCATCCAAATCGACTGCTAACATCTGAAAAATAGGTTGACCTAGAAAGAATTTTTAAAAACTGTTACTATCGGATAAAGGTAGCCTATCAAACCAGTAAAAGGATGAATTATTTGCTAAATGGCATTGGGGCATACACCAAAATGAGTGAAATGTTTAAATATAAAATAAACTGTGGACATACTAGAAAAGATAAGGATGAATATTTAATCAGCTATAAGATCAAGAACTTTCTAATCATGACTGCCAATGCAGAAGACTTACAAGACAAAACTGGCAGATCAGATTACATTTTTAAATTTGTGGCAAAAAACTATGGACAAAATTTAAAAGAAAATGATAAAGCAGGAAAATATATTTGAAACATACATGGCAGGCAGATATTCTTAATATAGACTGCAGAGGTTAAAATCAAGAAAAATGACAAACACACTAACAGAAAAATGAAGAAAAGAAAGGAAACAGCAACTGATAGAACACGGAAATGGCCAAGAAACGTAGCAAAATGTTCAAGCACACGGTTATCAAAGACCAACAACACACCAGGCACCTTCACGGATTGCAGGCAGGTGAGCAAATGAGGACGCTTACATTGTATGTGCAGGGCGAATCAGCAAGTCTGCATCTCTGAATTCATGCTAAGTAAACAATGCTTGATTGGGACACATATTTAGCTTAAATTTTATCATTGAAATATATTTTATAAAAATAACAGAAAGTGGCAAAAAAAATAAATGTTCAACAATAGGAGATCGGTCAAATACTTTAAGGCATATCCATAAAATATTACACAATAGGGTATTTTAGAAAAATATCAAGTTACAAACAGTAAAATTGCACCTTTAGAGAGGAAATTTATAAATATGCACATGTGAAAAAGCACATCAAATATGTGTAAATATTTACTATATACACATATACAATGCGTACTATGATAAAGATGAAAAAATGTATGTATATACAAATACACATTTGTAATTATATATAAAAATGTGTGAATGTATATACATATATAATTTTAACATACAGCACGTGTACACACAGACAGAAAATGCAAAGAAAAATGCTGAAAGAATACAAACTAAAACCTTAATGGTTGTTATTTCTCATGGGTAGCATTAAAGATGCTTTCTTTTTCAGTCTTTTCATTTCTTGGAATTTTTTAGAGAGATAATTATACAAAAGAAATGGTTTTTGTTATTAAAATAAATCCACATTCTAGTAAGAATAGGTTGGGTTTAAGAATGCACAGTATCTGTAACTAGGAGGCTTTAGATGTGATCGTGTTGCCATTTTACAGACAAAAAATTTGCAGAGATATGCAGAAGCTCATCATCCAGCT
This sequence comes from Mandrillus leucophaeus, assembly GCF_000951045.1. Lineage (NCBI taxonomy): Eukaryota > Metazoa > Chordata > Mammalia > Primates > Cercopithecidae > Mandrillus > Mandrillus leucophaeus. The sequence goes on along the minus strand of NW_012104365.1, from coordinate 1,665,110 downwards.
CTTTTCCCCTCACTGCATGTGGCTTTATTTTTAGAATGGCATTTACATATCAGCCCTTCCCACTGATGTAATTCCCACATCATTTTATTGCCGATACAAAACGAGGCTTACAGACCTCAAAGCATTTCGCTCAGATCCAAGTCCTGCGACCTTTGAGATGTGAACAGTAAAAACTCTCCCTGAAGATGACTAGGATCAAGCTCCTCATCAATATTAATGAAAAGGAACAGAGCAGAGACAGAAGGAAGCACAGCAGCCCCCCAACCGCACACACCTGCAGTTTGGTTTTCTTGCACAGTGATGTTAAATTCCTTCTCTGGAAACTGGGGTGCATGATCATTCACATCACTGATCCTAATGTTGAAAATCAAGGATTTATCCACAATTTTTCCTGTTGAGCGCTCCGCAACATCAAAATAAACCTAGGAAGCAGAGAGCTGTAAAAATCCTGCAGAACAATTTATTTGATAACACTCTAATAAAATAACTGTTATTCTAATTATGGGTTTACATCTATCTCCTCCTCTAGACTGAGAGTTCCAAAGGGCAGGAATCAGACTGCCCTCATTCACCACGTACCCCAGAGACCCAACACAGTACTGGCACAGACTAGGTGCTCAGCAAATGTGTAGAACAAGCCAATGCTCTGGCTTGGAAAAAAAATGATGAGTTATTATCAGGTTCAAATCTCAGTCGCTCCACTGGGTAAACACATGCAGGTTGCTAGTGAGCTTCCGTTTCTACAACCTATCAGTATTGTCATGAGAAATAAATATATTAATTGAATATTACTGAAACATCACAGAGAGCAGACACTTAAAAATTTTGGGGAAAGTGAACATTTATAATAACTAGCACAGCTACTGACATACTATGCTTTCAAATGGCCACTGTACTTCTGCACTTCTGTACTTAGATAAGTCAGTCCATGTCAAATGTGTATATGTGTAGTCTTTCACTTCAAAAGGTCTCAAATCAATTGTTTAAGCTTCTGCCTTAAGAAGTTTTAAAAAGAGATCATAATAAACCCAAACAGAAAGCAATAGTAAAGATAAGAGCATATATCAATAAAATGGAAAACAACAAAACAATAGAGAAAGTCATGTAACCAAAAGCGATTCTTGGAAATGATCAATAAAATGAACAAACCTCTAAGAGGACTGATGAGGGAAAATAAGGAAGTGGGGAGAATTATCAATAACAAGAATGAAACAAAGGATATCACTAGAGATTCTACATATATTAGAAGAATAATAAGGACTATTATGACTAAGTTTATGCCAACGAATACAGCAACTTAAATGAAAAGGACCAAATTCTTAATAAAGAAAAACTACCAAAACTTTCTCAAGAAGAAACAGAAAACCTGAATAGTCCTATATATATTTTTAAAGTGAAATTTGTAGTTTAAAATCTTTCAAGAAGTAAAAACTAAAAACCCCAGGCCCAGATGACTTCAATGATAAATTCTAGCAAAATATGAAAGAAGAAAGACCAATTCAACAGCCTCTTCCAAAAAATATAAAAGGTAGAAAAACTTCTCAACTGATTATATTTTGTAAATTTTATAAATTACAGGGAAAACTACAGAACAATATCTCTCATGAATCTAGAGTTAAAGTTCTCAACAAAATACTAACAACTAGTACCCAGAAATATATTAAGAGGATAGTACATTATGACCAAATGAGGTTTATCCAGAGAATTTTAGGCTGATTCAACTTTTGAAAATTAATTTCAGCAACGTCACAAGATGTAAAGTTAATCTACAAAAATCAACTACATTTTTATAAACCAGAAATGAATACTTAGAAATAAATATTTTAAAATAGCCCCATTTATGAATCTAAAATATGTACAGGATCTATTTAGTGAAAATGTTATAACACTGATGAAAGAAATCAAAGAAGACCTAATTGAATGAAAAGATATACTGTGTTTACAGACTGAAAGACTCAGTATTGCCAAGATGACAGTTCTTTCCAAATTGACCTATAAAGTCAGCATGATCCCAATCAAAAGACTAGCAGAATATTTTAGAGATATCAACAAGCTGATCTGAAAATTATATGGAAAGGCAAAGAAATTTGAATACCCAAAATCATTTTGAAAAAGAAACAAAGTTAGCGGACTCACACTATATAATTTCAAGATTTATTATAAAAATGCAGTAATCCAGAGAGTACAGTATTGATGAAAAGATAAATATATACATCACTGAAACAGAATAGAGTTTAGAAATAGGCCCACACAAGTATGGTTGATTGATTTTTGAGAATAGTACGAAGGCTAGCCTTTTCAACACATGATTCTGAAACAATTAGATGTCCATACGCAAAAAAAAAAAAAATGAACCTGGGTCTATATCTCACACTTTAGACAAAAATTAACTCAAAATGGATCACAGACCTACACATAAAAAATAAAACTATAAAACTTTTAGTAAAAAAAAAAAAAAGGAGGAAATCTTGATGACAATGTGTTAAATGTGTTAGATACAACACCAAAAACATGATCCAGAAGAGAAAATATTGATGAATTGGATTTTATCAAAATGTAATAACTTTTGCTCGGTCAGAAATGTTGTTAAAAGAATGAAAAGACAAAGGAAAAGAATGAGAAGACAAAAATGAAAAGACAATTGCCTGAGAGAAAATACTTGCATTTCATATGCTGACAAAGGATTTGTATTCAAAACTCAATAAGAAAACAGACAATACATGGCAGATGGCTCAGGCCTGTAAACCCAGCACTTTGGGAGGCCAAGCTGGGCGGATCACCTGAGGTCAGGAGTTTAAGTCCAGCCTGGCCAATATGGCAAAACCCAGTCTCTACTAAAAAAAATACAAAAATTAGCCAGGCATAGTGGCAGGCACCTGTAATCCCAGCTACTCAGGAGACTGAGGCAGGATAATTACTTGAACCCAGGAGGTGGAGGTTGCAGTGAGCTGAGATTGCACCACTGCACTCCAGCCCAGGAGACAAGAAAGAAACTCGTCTTAAAAAAAAAAAGACAATAAACAATACAATTTTTAAATGGGCAAAGGGTTTGAACACATTTCTCCAAAAAAAGAGATGCAGATGTTAAACAAGTCATCATTTTTCACTAGGGAAATCCACATTAAAACTGCGATGAGCTATCATTACACACCTTTTAGAACAGTTAAACTGAAAAAAACTTGACAATACCAAGTTCAGCCAAAGATTCAGAGCAATCAGAATTCTTATACATTTCTAATGAGAATACAAAATTATTCAGTTATTCTGAGAAATCGTTCGGGAATTGCTTATCAAATTAAACATACACTTACGCAATCCATCTAAGCCACCCCTAGGTATCTACCTACAATAAATGAAAACTGACATTCACATAAAAACCACATGTGGGCTGGGTACGGTGGCTCACACCTGTAATCCCAGCACTTTGAGAGGCTGAGGCAGGTGCATCACCTGAGGTCAGGAGTTCAAGACCAGCCTGGCCAACATGGTGAAACCCAGTCTCTACTAAAAATATAAAAATTAGCCAGGTGTGGTGGTAGGTGCCTGTAATCCCAGCTACTTGGGAGACTAAGGCAGGAGAATCACTTGAACCCAGGAGGCCGAGGGTGCAGTGAGCCGAGATCACACCATTGCACTCCAGCCTGGGCAACAAGAGTGAAACTCCATCTCAAAAAAAAAAAGTGCATAGCAGCTTTAATCATCACTAAAATCAAAAAGAATCCAAGCATCCCTTAGTTTTATAAAGTGAGAAGTGAGATACTACTCAGCAATAAAACAGAACAAACTCAGCCAGTGCAGTGGCTCACACCTGTAATCCCAGCACTTTGGGAGGCCCAGGTGGGCAGATCACAAGGTCAGGAGATCGAGGCCATTCTGACCAACATGGTGAAACCCCATCTCTACTAAAACACAAAAAATTAGCCTTGTGTGGTGGTGGGCGCCTGTAGTACCAGTTACTCAGGAGGCTGAGGCAGGAGAATTGCTTGAACCTGGGAGGCAGAGGTTGCAGTGAGCCAAGATCGCACCACTGCATCTGTCTCTTATACACATCTAGATGTGTATAAGAGACAGGAATATAAGATTCATTATGCAAAGTGAAAAAAATCTAGACTTAAAAAGCCATGTATTGTGTGATTCTGTCTCTATGATGTTCAAAACAAGGTAAATTTATTGGGAAGGAAAAGAAATGAGTGGTTTCCAGGGGTTAAGGGTTGAAGGAGGGTTTGTCAAAACTCTTAGAACTATACATCAAGAGATACAAATTTTACTGTACGTAAGTTTTTAAAATAAATTTTTAAAAGGAAAATACACACACATTTGGAAGGAATAAAGGCAGTTAAGGGTTCTCAGGTCATTATATTGTCAAAGAAGTTATTAAGAACTTTATATCAAATCTAATAAGTGAAGAATGAATGTTGTAATTCCTCTGTAATTATTTTTTCCTTCTGTGGAATTAGACCAGAGGGGAAAGTTGTGGGTGGGATGAGATTTTTCATATATTGTATAAAATTTCATAAGAAGCCCTTATTAATTTTATATGTAAAAAGTAAATATAAGGTTGAGCGTGGTGGCTCACACTATAATCCCAGCACTTTGGGAGGCCGAGGTGGGGGGACCACCTGAGGTCAGGAGTTCAAGATCAGCCTGGCCAACATGGTGAAACCCCATCTCTACAAAGATACAAAAATTAGCCGGGCATGATGGTGGGTGCCTGTGATCCCACTACTTGGGCGGCTGAGGTGGGAGAATCACTTGAACCCTGGAGGCAGAGGTTGCAGTGAGCCGAGATCGCGCCATTGCACTCCAGCCTGGGCGACAGAGCAAGACTTCATCTCAAAACAAACAAACAAATAAAAAGTGAGTATAAAGAATAGGAACTCTCATTTATTGCTGGTGAGAATGCAAAATGGTGCAGCCACTTTGGGAGACAGTTTGGCAGTTTCTTACAAAACTAAATATACTCTTGCTACACAATCCAGCAATCACCCTTCCAAATGTGTTGAATATGTATGTGCACCCGACAACCTGCACACACGCGTTTATAGCAGCTTTATTCATGATTGTCAAACTCTGGAAGCTACCAAGACGTTTCTCAGTAGATGAATAGGTAAATAAGCTGTGTCTATCCATACAATAGAATATTATACAATGAAAAAAAGGCATAGAGGAACTTTAAATGGATATTGCCAAGTGAAAGAAGCCAGTCTGAAAAGGCTACATAGTGTATGATTCCAACTGTATAACCTTCTGGAAAAGGCAAAAGTGAGGAGACAATAAAAAGACCAGTGGTTGCCAGGGGTTCTGGGGGTAGGGAGGAGGGAATGGGCAGAGCCCAGAGAATTTTTAGAGCAGTGAAACTATTCCCTATGACACTGTCATGATGGACACATTTGTCGAAACCCATAAAAGGTAAGATGCCACGAATGAACCCTAATGTAAACTCTGGGTTTTGGTTAACAGTAATGTAAAATACTGGCTCAACAATTATAGCAAATGTAGCACATAAATTATAGCAAATGCAGCACACCATTGCAAAATGTTCATAATAGGGGAATCTGAAGGGAGGGGTGAGGGGAGGGTAGGATGGGAACTGTGTGCCTTCTATTCTGTGCTTCTGTCAATCTAAAACTGCTCTAAAAAATGAACTCCATTAATTTGAAAAATATGATGTCCCTACTTACAAAATAAATATATATATCTTAATAAAATGTAATAAATATGAACCATAATAAAATACAAACTGGTGTATTTTAAATAAATATACATATTTTTACTCCTGAATCTCTCATTGCTCTAGTATAAACGGTGCTTTTGTTTGTTGAAGGCTGAAAAGGCTGTGGGGAAAGCAGGAGTTCAGAGTCACAGAAAAGAGAGCGGGAAAGGGCATGAATCGTGGCACGAGGGTGGTCCAGGCAGGTGCCTGTTCTGCATCGAGACCACTGGATTCTCAAGGACCAGCTGGTCGCCAGGTACAGTATCCTGCTTGGGGTAAAAAGGTTTATTGCAGAAGCGTGGCCGCCAGCTTCAGCCAGGCCCAGGGCGGACTCACCAGCACTAGCCCTTCACGTAGATGGTCTCCCTTCATCCTCGCGGAAGCCCTGGAGGAAGACACCCTTGCTGTCTAGCTCTGCACCATGGAGAGACTAAGTGACTATTTCACCTTCAGCTTGGAAGTAGAGTAGCCCAGATCCAAGTCCAGTCAGGGATCAAGACTGCACCTTCCGCCGATTCTTCCCCATTTCACTCTACAGGCTACTCAGTGCCCAGAGTCAGTGGCCCTCCCAGGGGGCCTCTCAGGGCCTTGAAAGCTTTAGGCAACGCTGTCTCCATCCCCTTCCTCAGGGGCCTAAAGGTCTTTCCCTCTGTTTTGTTTCGCGTGGCTGCTTGAGCCCCCTTTCCCTGCAGACTTGCGGCTCACTCCTCAACTCCATCACCGCGGTCCCACCAGGTATCCTAGAACAGCAGCCCCCACGTCTAGCGCAGGTCAGCGCTCCTCCTCCTCCACAGTAGGACTGAGGGAGCCTTCAGGGCTTCTACTACTGAGCTAGTCCGCTTCAGGGACTTCAGGGACTCTAGCATACATTTTTAAATTTTTGTGCAAATAAATTGGCTTTCTCACACACCATCTCTACATTCTCCTCCATAATTTATGACTGTGCTGGCAACTCTTTGCTCCTTAATCACCCTGACTTCTGGCTGTAAAACCGTGCCAACCGTACTCCTTCCATTTAAAAAAAGAACCACTTGTGTGTTTCATGTTTATTATTTTATATTTCATTTATTATCCTAAAGCTACATATGAGACCTTTAGTTCCATAAGACGCCTGAGAAACACGAGTGCTGTTTATTCTTTGGCAAGATGCTAAGAATTTCTAGGATTTCGGATTACAATGGTGAAAAGAAATGTCATGGACATTTTCTGCACTTGGAAAGTGTTTCCAGCCTTTTGTTATAGCCTCAAGATTTATACCTTTGGATAAACAAACCATAGTGCGTTAACTGGATGCATCACCATATGACTATTTGAAATTACAGGCACAAGATCTATGGCCTTACACACAAATGAGCACATGGAAACACCTTCAGGACCAAATGAACAATACCAAATCGCGAATGCATAGGTTAGACTGTGTGGTGATAAAAATTAACACATAATTATTCTGAGAAATATAAAAGGATGGCTTTGGGGGTAGCTTTGTATTCTACAAAAATGAGCATATTTTGATATAAATAGATAAGGTCCATACACAGAAAAAAATTAAAACTTTTCCTGTTGCTGTCTCTGTCTTAAATCTTACAGTAATTCTCAACTAGTGTTACTGCTTTCTTGTAGACGCATGGAGTTAATAAAAAGTTGGCCTCCCCCACACACTCCCTGAGCACAGTTTTGCTTTTGGTTGGTTTTAGAGACCCTATCAGGATGCTCAAGAGTAAAGAAGTGCTACTGGAATGTCTTTTTGCTGCTACATTAGGCTTACTTGATTTTTAATAATGTACTATCTTGATGGACTGCCAAAGCCAATAATAATCGTTCTCTCACAGGAGCGGATGGTTAAGCTAGGATGCTCAATTTGTGTCGTGTTTAGGATATGTCCTCATTTATAGGACATGGCTTATACCACCCTTCCTGGTTGGTAATCCTTCTCATTGGACCATTTCATATGCTCCTAAATAGTGTGTAAGCCCCTGGCTGTTAGTTTCCTGTGGCTGTTGTAACAAAATACCACAGACTCCATGACTTACACTAGAAACTTATTCTCTTACAGTTCTGGAGGCTAGAGCTGAAATGGTGGAGTCAGCAGGGTTGGTTCTTCTGGAAGCTCTGAGGGAGAGACTATTCCCTGCCTCTCTTGGCTTCAGGTGGTTGCTAGCAAGCCTCGATATTCCTTGGCATCACTCTAATCTCTGCCTCCACCTTCACCTGGCATTCTCCTCTGCATCTGTCTCTGTGTCAAAGATTCCCTCTTGTTCTAAAGATACTGGTCACTGGGTTATGGCCCACCCTAATCCAGTATGACCTCATTTTAACTTGATTACACCTATAAAGACCCTATATCCAAATAAGGTCACAGGCGTGGGTGCCATGAGTTAGGACTTGAACATCTCTTTTTGGCAGGCACAGTTCAACTCACAACACCCAGCAAGGCCGAGGCTACATTTTACTGTGCTCGCTCATTCATTGACTCCTTCATCTAACATGATTAAGGGAGAATCTATTATGTGAGGAGCCCTGATCTTGACCCTGGGGCAATGGCAGACTTTCCCCAAAGTCAAGAATAAGGCAGAGTCTCTCTGCATTCTAATGGACCAGCATTCTAATGGAGGAGATCAACTATCAACAGAGAATTAAACACGAAGTTCACATTTCAGGTGATGAGTGGTGTTGAGGAGAAAATAAAACAGGGTCATGAGATGGAGAGTGACGGGCAAGGTTGGGACATGCCTCAGAATCTCCACCTTGTATCTTTCCCTGTGGAAGTTCGTAGTTAAATGAGAGGGCCACGGATCAAATAAGTACATAAATCAATATTAAAAGACAACTGTGGTCAATGTTTGGGGAATCAGAACAGGGATTTGGCCTAGCCAGGGAGCTCCAAGCATAGGGCCCTGAAAACCTGACATAACAGAACTCGGGGATGCCATGTGTTTCCCCCCACCCCACACTGTCACTGTTTGCTCTAAATGGTCCCTGGGATCTGTCTGTGATGTGCCAAGCATTTCCAACTCAACTTTGAGTTTCAGGAAATGCTCTTAGATATTTGGCTTTAGCATTATCAGCTTTTAGACACAAAGTCCCATATTAGACATTATGAATGCCAACCCTTAATACATCATTTAAAATGTTAAAAGCATCGTTCGCAAAAATGTTCTCCCATTCTGTAGGTTGTCTGTTTACTCTGTTGATAGTTTCTTTTGCATCTGAAAAAGATCGAATATCTAGCATCTATAAGGAACTTAAACAAAATTACAAGAAAAAAACCCATTAAAAAGTGGACAAAAGACATAAACAGACACTTTTCAAAAGAAGATATACTTGTGGCCAGTAAGCTTATGAAAAAAAGCTGAACATCACTGATTATTAGAGAAATGAAAATTAAAACCACAAAACCATAATGAGATACCATCTCACACCAGTCAGAATGGCCATTATTAAAAAGTCAAAAAACAACAGATGCTGGTGAGGTTGCAGACAAAAAAAACAAAAGGAGCATGTATATACTCTTGGTGGGAGTGTAAATTACTTCAACCATTGTGGAAGACAGTGTGGTGATTCCTCAAAGAGCTAAAAACAGAAATATTATTCAACCCAGCAATCCTATTACTGGGTATATACCCAAAGGAATATAAATCATTCTACCATAAAGACATATGCATGAGTATGTTCACTGCAGCAGGATTCACAGTAGCAAAGACATGAAATCAACCTAAATGCCTATCAATGGTAGAATGGATAAAGAAAATATGGTACATACATGCCATGGAATACTATGCAGCCATAAAAAAGAATGAGACTGTGTCCTTTGCAGGAACATGGATGGAGCTGGAGGCCATTATCCTTAGCAAACTAACACAGGAACAGAAAACCAATACTGCATGTTCTCACTTATAAATAGGAGCTAAATGATGAGAACACATGGAGGGACACTGGGAACGGACACTGGAATCTCTCAGAGGGTGAAAGGTGGAAAGAGGGAGAGGATCAGGAAAACTAACTAGTGGGTACTAGGCTTAATACCTGGCTGATGAAATAATCTGTACAGCAAACCCTCATTATACACGTTTACCTATATAACAAACCTGTACCTGAACTTCAAATGAAAGTTAAAAATAATAATAATAATAAAAGGAAAGGAAAAAACAAAATATTAAAAGCAAACAAGCAACAACAACAAGTGAGCACTGAATGTGTGGCTCCATCCCTGCACAGATCATGACCATCACTACGTCCTCCCCACTCAATGTATGGAAGCCCGAGGACAGCAGCATGAGCATCACCTGGAGCTTGCTAGACATGCAGGCTCTCAGGCTTCACCCTGACCTACTAAAACAGAATCTGCATTTCTACCAAGATCCCTAAGTGATCTGTTTGCTCATTAAAGATTGAGAAGTGCTATCTCAGTGTCTCCTTGTGACGACTCTCTACTCCTTCTTTTTAACAGACACTGCGAAGTCTACACAGAAGGGAGGCATGCATTCATATGGATAAGGAAGACCTAGAGAGTCATCTTTGCCTGTTCATTGGAGTTTTAGGAGAATTTTCACCTATTTAAAAATTAGAGAGTCAGAGCCTATTAGTGAGTTAAGGGTTTATCTTTTATTGTGTATATCAGTACATTGAGATCACTGGAGAAAAGCTTCATATATTACTTTTCTTGAATGTTAATCGACATCTTTCCACCCTGAAAAAGTTAATGAACAAATGTACAGCCAAGCAGGCCCGAGAACCAAGCCCAGTTCCCGACAGCTCCAGTCCACTGAAGTCAAAATAGAACACATTTTGACTACCTAAGGACTCCCTATTATGTTAGATGGGTAACGTGATACATGGTTTAGGGCTTTTTTCTTTATGATTTCTTTTCCTAGTTTAGAACCTGAATTTCAACTTCATAGTAAACCACAGTGTTGCAGTGATGAAATCGTAAAGAAAACCTGCACTCACAATAAGACATCGTCAACAGGTATGCGATTGCTCATGCACCAGTTATTGGGCCACCCACTGGGTCTGTTATGGCTTGTCTCCATATTTCAGAAGTCACTCATAAAAAAATAAATTAGGCCACGCGCCGTGGCTCATGCATGTAATCCCAGCACTTTGGGAGGCCAAGGTGGGGGGATCACAAGGTCAGGAGATTGAGACCATCCTGGCTAACATAGTGAAATCCCGTCTCTACTAAAAACACAAAAAATTAGCTGGGCGTGGTGGCGGGCGCCAGTAGTCCCAACTACTCCGGAGGCTGAGGCAGGAGAATGGCATGAACCGAGGAGGGGGCGGAGCTTGCAGTGAGCCAAGATCGCACCACTGCACTCCAGCCTGGGTGACAGAGCAAGACTCCATCTCAAAAAATAAATAAATAAATAAATAAATAAATAAATAAATAAATAAATAAGCCCATTTTATAAACATTCTGTGACCCTATCCCCAAGTGCTTTCAGACATCCCGATCATGCTAGGACACTAGTCATTAGAATAAAGACTTACAGCAGCTCACATCGATTGCAGAAATCATTACAAAGCCAAAGCCCACAACTCTAAAAGAAGATTACAAAAGTCTCAGGCATACTCGTAAAGCTTGTCACAAGGCATAATTTCTCAGTCTCCCGGAACCTGGCACATAGTCAGCTTAAATAATGCTTACCAAATACAACAGTCTTGCAAGAGCTTTCAAATCCAAGCTTAGAATATATCAAATTTTAGATACCGTGAAAGACGGTGTCGTTTCTCGATCAACAGGGCGGTGAACATATATCCTTCCGTTCTCATGATCTTCAAGAGAAAACAAACCAATCTCTGGATATTCATCCACACCAGGTCCACTGAGTAGATACATGAGTGACATGTTATCAGACATATTATTGAACAGCTAGAAGGAGGAAAAATGAAAAGGAGGATGAGAATAAGCCACTATGATAGTCAAGTATCAAGGCTAAGAATCAATGGCATCTTTAAGAAATTATACCCAGCAATGGCACATCTGCCAAAGAAATAAACAGATGGGCAGAGATGCAGGAGCAATGGTGTTGAACTGTTGGCTGCAGTTTGGTCTGTAATAGTGACAATTTGGAAATAGCATAAATGTTCATCGACATGAAAAAAATAATATAGTGATACTTCCTTCACATAGCATGGGATACTCTGTAGCCTTCAAAGATGTATTTACACTGCCATAGAAAGACGGAAAGATGAGCAGGACACATCGCTCAACAAGAAAGGCAAGCAGAACAACACACCAAGTGTGATCTCATTTCTTTGACGCAGATTCACATCAGAAAATCTGTAAACAAATATCTGGAACCACACATACCAATTTATTTAATATTGATTATCCCTTGAAGGAAAGAGAAGTAGTGATCACACAACTAACATTTAGAAAGAGTTTAGAATGAGTGGGCCTACAATATGCCTTGCTTGCCTTAACCTATTTAATCTTTAAAACATCTCTGAAATGTAGGCAATATCATCGACCTCATTGTACAGACACATTAAGAATCTCTAACTTACCCAGCAAGGATGTGGTGCAGTAGGAATATGAACCCACTCACTCCCCCTGACTCTTAGGAGTATATACTTTTAACCACTGAGACTTGAAAACTTTCTGTACTCTTTATATTTGTTTTTTAACAGTAGGCATGTACTGTTTCCTTTTTCTAAGAATCACAGAATGTCACAGAATGTCAGAGCTTAATCAGTATATAATTCGAAGGGCCATTGGTACCAGGAAGGTAGCAGAAATAAACAACATGAGCCTGGTGGAAAGATTCTACCATTCCAATACCATGTGACTTTTTCAAGGCGGTGCTTGCCCTCAGCAAGAGGGAGGAAATAGGGAGTGGTGGAAACTGTGGTATTCGGAGTAACTCAAGCCCCACCTAATTGTTGTCATGTGGGAATGTGGGTTCCATGTGGCCAGAACTTTCCACTTTTAAAAAGTCTCTAGAAGGGCAAAATTTTTAAGACAGTGTCCCTATTTATTTATTTATTTATTATTTATTTATTTTATTTTATTTTTTTGAAACGGAGTCTCACTCTGTCGCCCAGGCTGGAGTGCAGTGGTGCAATCTTGGCTCACTGCAAGCTCTGCCTCCCGGGTTCATGCCATTCTCCTGCCTCAGCCTCCGGAGTAGCTGGGATCACAGGCGCCTGCCACCATGCCCGGCTAATTTTTTGTATTTTTAATAGAGGTGGGATTTCACCATGTTGGCCAGGATGGTCTCGATGTCCTGATCTCATGATCCGCCCTCCTCTGCCTCCCAAAGTGCTGGGATTACAGGTATGAGCCACTGTGCCCAGTCGACAATCTCCCTATTTTAAAATAATATTAAAAAAAAAAAAAACAAACAAAAACAAAACAAAAAAAACCCTCTGCATGGGCCAAATAAAGCAGACCTGTCAGTTGGAATTAACCACCCTGTTGCTGTATGAGATTCTCATCAGACACTCACACGGAGAAGTGACTCGCTCAAAGTCACATACCCAGGTAGAAGTAGAGTGAGTTCTAGAACGCAGGCATCCTGAACCCCAGGCCAGTGCTCTTTATGCTCTACTTCACTCCCTGGCCTCACTAGCACAAAACCTTTCGAGACTTAATCTTCCTGGCCAAAGGGGCATGCTGACTCAGAGGCCATGATGGGGTCATTCCTTAAGAGTAGGCACCTCACCTCACCAATCAGTTTGGGAAAGGGTCCCGGGTCTTCCTCCTCCAGCTCCAAGGTGGTGATAACCCATCTTCTCTTGGATCGCCGTAGAGGCTGGTAGCTCTTTCCCTGGAAATTATAGTGACAATGATGACAATAAGGATGGCAGTGATGCTCACAGCCAGGATTTATCACACCCTTGCTTCATGTAAAGGCCCTGTGCTGACACTTGGCCTGCATTCTCTCATCCCCACAACAGCCACCTAAGCTTGGAAAATCCAAGTGCCTGTCTTCTTAAGAAGCTTAAGAGTCATATTCAGCTAGTACCAATGGCCCTTTGAATTATGTACTGATTAAGCTCTGGTATAGCTGTGACACTCTGTGATTCTTAGAAAAAAGAAACAGTACACGCCTACTGTTAAAAACAAACATGAAAAGTACAAGAAGGTTAAGAGTCAAGCTTCTTAAAAAGCTGTAGAGTCACCTCTAACAATGGGGCAGATGCCACCCAATGATTTGACATGGTTCTTGAGATAATTTTAGGAGCTATGAAGACATAGCATTAAAGATGACTGTCTGCTATGTGCCAATGGCTGTGCTACGGTAGACATACAAACCATTGTTGAGAAAGTTTTCCTACTTCCATTTATCTCTCAATCTTCCTGAAATTATTGATGATTAGGTGCTGATGGAGCTTTCATGCCTCTCTGTCTACGAATACCCCTTTTAACAAATGTGCAGACATGTACACAAACAGAAAGAGAGTGACTTAGACTCAGATCTTGG
>NW_012104365.1:1638235-1649126 GCF_000951045.1 Mandrillus leucophaeus | reverse complement strand
AAGGAAGGAGGGAAGGAGGGAAGGAGGGAAGGAGGGAAGGAGGGATGTAGGATGGGGAAAGGCCCTGCAATGTATGGTTAGAACCAGCAGCAAACGAAAGTGTGAGAGTGGGGAGGGAGAGAGACAGTGTGCAAGCAGGATGACTAGAATAAAGCGAATGGGGCAAAAAGTATAAACAACTGGTGAATTTTCACACAGGGTATTTTGGAATTCTTTGTATTTTCCTTAAATCTTACAAGTTTTATACCAAAACAAAAAGTTATCAAAAAAGACAATTTCATGAACTAAGATTGGGTATTCAATTTAGCACTAAGATTCTTGCCAATTAATATAAAAAGGGAAAGTCTGTCTTTAAAAAAATGAAACGTTTTTAATAAAACCTTTTCTTGTTATACAGTCTTCCTATTTAAAAGAAAATTTGATAGCAAAATGCTTTAAGCATACAGAAAGAAATAGAGAATGGCATAATGACGCCCAACACCTAGTTCTATTAAACCTTAATACTTTTACCCTATTTGCTTCGAAGTGTTGAGATGTAAATTGTTACAGATAAAATGGAAACTTCCTGTGTACCCCTCCCTCATCTCACTTTTTCCTCAGAAGTAACTCTCATCCTAAATTATATTTAGCATTTCAATGCATGTTTTTAAACCTTCACTATATATCTGTGTGCATAGATATAGCTATATATTCATAACAGTGTGTAATTTTTATGGTTTTAGATTGGACTTTTAAATAATGGTTCACAGTAAGCATCATCCCATAACTTATTTTGTTTTTTTACTTATCATTGATTTTTCATTTTGGGGGAGGATATGTGTGTTAACATCTACAGTTCTAGTTCATTCATTTTCATTGCTGTAGAGCATTTCACCATATGAATAGGCAATAATCTATTTATCTATTCTCCTAGTGATGGTCATTTAGGTTGGTTCCAGTTCATTATCAAAAATGCTATGGTAATAAACATGCATGTATATGTGAAAAGTTTCTCTGTAGCAGCAATTTTCAAAGTATGGTTTCCACAGCCCTGTAAGAGAGTCCACAAGGCCAAACGCTTTCCTAAGAACACTAAGGCATTGTTTGCCTATTTCGCTGACTGACATTTGCACTGATGGTGCAAAACAATAACATTGGTGGGTAAAATTGCTGATGCCTCAACACAAATGAAGGCAGTGGTACCAAACTCCCAGTAATTTACTCAATTACTATAATTGCTTGAGAACTGATGAAGCAGTAAAAACAATATTAATTGTTCTAGGCCTGGCGCGGTGGCTCACGCCTGTAATCCCAGCACCTTGGGAGGCCGAGCGGGCGGATCATGAGATCAGGAGATCAAGACCATCCTGGCTAACACGGTGAAACCCAATCTCTACTAAAAAATGCAAAAAATTAGCCGGGCATGGTGGCGGGCGCCTGTAGTTCCAGCTACTCGGGAGGCTGAGGCAGGAGAATGGCCTGAATCTGGTAGGCAGAGTTTGCAGTGAGCCCAGATCGTGCCACTGCACTCCAGCCTGGGTGACAGAGCGAGACTCCATCTCAAAGAAAATAATAAATAAATAAATAAATAAATAAATAAATTGTTTTAAATTGCAACACTTGAGTGCACATCTTTTAAATACTCATTGTGAGTGGATGGGAAGTATGTACAAAGCACTGCTGCTGCACATCAAGGCAGAAGGTTTATCTCAAAGAAAAGTACTTGCGTGATTGCTTGAGTTTCCAGCTGAACAGGCCACCTTTTTTTTTTTTTTTAGTGGAACACCATTTTACTTGAAAGAACAACCAATAAACTGATGATTCATGCCAGGGTACTTGATACATGGTTCCTTGATCATGAGCAAAGTGAGGCTTTCACTTCAAGAAAATCAATCAACGTACAGTATCTGCTCCCACTGACAAATGTAAGCTTTCAAGCAAAAATCAGAATTTTAGAAAACTTGTGTCTGCCAATATGAGCATGAAAGCTTCCTAATATTAAAGATTTTTATTATAATAGCAATTTTTTTTAATTTTATAGGCTGAAATATGTCCACATAGGAAATATCTGCATAACTCAATAGCCAATAGCTTCCTAATGATCAACACATCATGTTCTAAAATCACACACAGGTAAAAGAGTCATCCAGAGTGCAAGAGAGACCAGTGGATTTTAATGGAACAGAGTAGGGAAAATTCATTGATATGGTTTCAGATTCTACACAGTAAATAACTGTTAAGACATTACAGTGTATTGAGTTTTGGTGCAATATCAAAGAAAAATATTCACAATTTTCTGTTCCAGGATATTAAAATATTCCTCCGTTTTCAAATATCTGCATGAGGCCAGAATTTCTTCATATACTCCAACCAAACAAATTCACAACAGACTGAATGCAGAAGCAGAGAGGAGACTTCTGCTGTCTTCTTTAAAGCTGGACATTCAAAATATTTGCAAAAATAGATAGATAGTGCCACTTTTTCCACTAAATGGAATTTATGGAAAAATATGGATATTTTCCAAAATATGTGCTATTTTTATTACCATAGAATGGGTTTATTATGGTTATGTCCAATGAATTGAGAAATATGTTTAAAATTTCCCTGTTTTAATATCTACCATGGTATCAGGAAGTATAACCCACATAAGCTAAATCTCTAGGACTGATACCTAAATCACCAGGGACAGAGCTTCCACCCTGGTTGCCTTGTCCTCGTCAGAATCTATCCTTATTTATCCTTATTCACATTACAATACAAGAGGCCATGGTGGGTGGTGGGCGGGTGATGTTATTGGGCTGTATTGTTAGCATCAGGGCTAGTGATAATATTTGTTTCCTGGCCAGGTTATATTTCTATGTATTTACCTGAAGGGAAAGAATGTTTAAACTCTTTGAGTTCTGAAATCTCAAACTGAATTTTTTAGACAATGAATGCTTCTTGATTAATGTCAGCAGTTTTAAATTAAGGGCCTACGCAGGTGTATAATTTTTAAATGGAGAAAATTGTAGTTTTTGTAAAAGATAAAGAAATTAGGCCGGGCGCGGTGGCTCAAGCCTGTAATCCCAGCACTTTGGGAGGCCGAGACGGGCGGATCACGAGGTCAGGAGATCAAGACCATCCTGGCTAACCCGGTGAAACCCCGTCTCTAGTAAAAAATACAAAAAAATAGCCGGGCGAGGTGGCGAGCGTCTGTAGTCCCAGCTACTCGGGAGGCTGAGGCAGGAGAATGGCGTGAACCCGGGAGGCGGAACTTGCAGTGAGCCAAGATCCAGCCACCGCACTCCAGTCTCGGCGACAGAGCGAGACTCCGTCTCAAAAAAAAAAAAAAAAGAAATTAATTCTGTTTCTGAAACAGGTGTATTTCCAGGTGGCCAAGGTTATTAACAAGGAATATATTGAGGTTTCTTGTTCCCTCTGGGCCTCAGTTTCCCTTTCTGTAAATTGAGGGTATGAGACAAGGTGTCTTTAAGTGCTCTTTCAACACTGAAGTTCTGTAAATTCATTTTATTATGATAACACATAAACGGCACAGTTGACAGTCATGTAAGAGCTGGCTGAAGTGTTCAAAAAGAGGTTTGAAATGGTGGATGCTTATACTTTGCCAGAGATGCCTTAAATTTCACATCGTTGTGTGTGTTTCATTTCTCCTCTCTTTATGCAAGCCTTAGAAATTAACTTGAGATCTCTCATCTGGGTGATGCAGGAAGATGGAAATTGTTATATTTTCTGTAATGATTTTATAAGTGCTCTTATTATATTTCTCATCCGTGCCAATTTTAGGCAGTCTGTCCGCAGAGAAAATCTTTCCAAAGATTTGCATAATGCTTGCTAGAATGCGGTGCGGTGGGCCTGGGGTGGGGTGGGGGGCAGTTCTTTCTAGTTGCTTGTTCCCTCAGCTACCATGTCCACCAAACCACGTTATCAGAGGGGGCCAGGAAGACATACGATTGCATGGTCCACCCTGCACGTGATTTGACAGATGGCTCTGGACCTGGGGCATGTAACCAACATCATTCAGGCTGGCCTGGCTGAGCAGCCATGGCATCTTTTGGGAGAAAATTCTCTGAATGAATGAAGATGTAATCTGTAACTATACAGGATACTAAACAGCTAAGAGGTCTAGATAGAAATCATTCTTTCCCAAAATGCTTGGAAATATTTCATTTTTAAATGCAAGCTTTTATTTAAGCAGAATTCGGGTCCTAAAAATCAGCAGAATCTGGATCCAGGACTCTGTTCTGCAGGTTTATGTCTTTGTCCCAGATTCAGTGACAAGTAATGAGAAGCCATAGGAAAGGAGTTTTTCTTCCCTCTTTGGTCATTTCCAGTCCTGACAGCCGATGAGTCCTCAGCGTGGGGCTGGGGCAGGCTTGAAAGACCAGAGAGGAGAGAGGTTTTAAAAGAATGAAATCGGACAGTTAGGAAAGTCTCTTTTTTGTTTGTTTGTTTTTGGACAAGGAGAAAAGCCTCTTAAGCTTTCATTCAGGGAGAATTTGGATCCTAGAAATCACAGAATTTCCTATGAGAGATTCCTCTAGAGATTCTTTTAATCCGTACCCAATATCTCTATTCTGGGCTCTAGAGCAGAGCAGTCCTGGGAAAATCTCTGTGAATATGAGAATGTCCCTGCTGTACTGGCCAGTGTGGTAGACCCTAGCCACATGTAGCTAATTGGGCCCCTAAAATGTGGCTAGTGCTAGTGTAGAACTGAATTTTAAATTTTGCTTAATTTTAATTAACTTAAATTGCCATATGTGACTAGAGGCCAATGCAGATAGTATAAAGTATTGGTTAAGCATGTGGATTTGTAAGTTTAGAAGACCTGAGTTTAAATCCTGTTCTATGGGCAACATGGCAAAACCCTGTCTCTACAAAATATATAAAAATTAGCCGGGCATGGTGGCCCGTGATATAGTTCCAGCTACTCGGGAGGCTGAGGTGGAAGGGATCGCATGAGTCCAGGAGGTGGCGGTTGCAGTGAGTGGAGATCATGCCACTGCACTCCAGCCTGGGTGGCAGAGCGAGACCCTCCCCCCACAAAAAAGTCCTATCTACCCCTCACCAGCTATGTGGTTTTGGGCAGGTAATTTATCCTCTGGAGTCTGCATTTCCTCATCTGTGCACACACATGCACAGCCCCTACATATGTAAATGTATAAGTGAATGTATGTATTTGATCCTCACAACAGCCCAATCATGAAGGTGCTATTATTATTCCTTTTAACATACAACACTCACATGCAAAGTGCTCAGGATGGCAAAGGCTACGTAACTATCTCCTCTTTTTCCTATTCAAGTCTCTAGGCAACATTTCCACTGGCATCTCCCACAAGCAACTCAAATCCTACATGTTCCAGACTGATAGCATACTTGTGTTCTCACAGACCTGCCCATCTTAGGGGCTCTCTAACCACAAAAGACACTTACCTACTCATTCCAAAGGTCATCCTTGATGCCTCTGCTTCTTTCATCCCCACCTCCAAGTTCTGTCAAGTTCACTTCCTAAGGCCAGCTCTTCTCTGTCTCCACCCCAAACAGCTAAAGTTTCCACCACCTTGAGAACCCACAGGATTGGTCTCTCCTGTTCATTCCATCCTTCTGTGGTGGGTTGAATTGTGTCCCTAAAAGCATATATTGAAGACCTAATCCTCAGTACCTGTGAACGGGACCTTATTTGGAAACAGGCTATTTGCAGATGTAATTCTTAACTGAATTACAGTTAAGATGAAGTCACACTGGGTTAGAGTGGACCCTAATCTAGTGAGCAGTGTCTTGATAGGAAAACACAGACACAAAAAGAGGATGCCATGTCATGACAGGGGTAGAGACTAGAGTGAAGTAGCTGCAAGCCAAGAAATAGCTGGGATTGCCAGCAACCCACCAGAAGCTGGGGAGAGGCCAGGGAGTGTCCTCCCAGTTTCGGACAGAGTTTGGCCCTGCTGACACCTTGATTTCAGACTTCTGGCCTCTAGAACGGCAAAAGAGTACATTTATCCTATTTTAAGCCACTGAGGACACTAATATACGTTCCTAACACATTCTCTGCACAGAGGCTTGAGTGATCTTTAAAAGTACAGATCTCACACCCCTTTTCCCCCAGGGTTTTTACTTCTCTTAGGACAGAATCCAACCTGCTCTGTCCCCTTCTGACCCTCTCAGCTTCACCTCTGACCACACTATCCTCACCTTCTGCAACCCCTCACTCTGTTGGCCTTAAATGAAGGGCCGAAAGAATAATTCAGTAAAAGCATAAATGCTAACCATTTATTAAAAGGTAACTCAATTCAGAATTTCCCAGATTGGTAACAACGCCACCACCACCACCAACAAAAAATCGTAAGTGGCTTTTCTCACTGTACAGTTTCATTCTCTTAAAACTTCCTTCCTCTCTGGTCTTTGAAGCCTGCCACAGCCCAAAGGTGAGGACATATGAGCTCTCAGGCCTGGAAATGACGAAAGGGGAATAAACTACTCTTCCTTGGCTTGCCATTACTTGTCACTGAACCTGGAACAAAGACATAAGCCAGCAGAACAGAATCCTGACTTGGTGATTTGGCTTCATGTCCAAATGACAAAGAAAGGGTGTGGGGATTTCAGAGGAAAACTACCGTGGACACAATAGCGCTCCAGCAGAAATGGTATCAGCTTGTAAATACGGAGAGCTGAACAGGGGGACGTAGGTATCTCTTATAGATGTCACAGATGGCAATAAGCCAATTCGGGGGGCGGGGATGTAAAGGAATGGAATGGAATGTTACTTATAGCCAATTGGACAGTTATTGAGCACCTGCCAGGTGTAAAACTCTTTGCGAGTTAAAGGTCCAGCATTTGGATTGCTAAAAACTTCTTATATCTATTGAATCATGTTCTCTTCATCTGCCTTGATTCCCGGGAATCCACATAAAGCCGCTGTCATCAGTAACTGAAGTACAATCCACAGTCCCATCACACTGCCCCCCACCCGACACACCCTCAGAAGTCAATTCATTTGCTTTGGCGCTGCACTCATATGCCAGAGGGAAGAGAATTCAGGTCTGTTTCCTGATGAGACTCATTGTGGGTAGGAGCAGGAGCGAGGGAAGGATGGGGCAGGATTTGATTTGGACTATATTCAAATCCATGCAAACATGGGCTATTAAAAAGGACTTCTACAAAGTATTGGAGATCAAATTAATGTGCTGTCTGACTAAGGAAACTCTTAGCTCTTGACATGGCAAAATGTGACCAAGAAAATTCTCCAAACCTCAAGCAACTGGTATCAAACAAGTTATCCACTTTCAGACAGGGTTTTCCCCCTATTTTGTTTATTGGTGTATTCCCAGTGCCTGGCCCAAAGCAGGTATCCAGTAAATAGTTTTAGCATGAGCTCTCCGTGAATATAGCCAACCATTTTCACTGTGATGAGAAAAACAGAAAGACACAGACATAAGAGCACATTGACTGGGCCCTTACTGAACTGTGAACCTAATAGTAGAGAGAGATTCTCTAAGAGAAGATGACGTTTATCTGGGAAAGGACATTGCCATGGGAATACGTGTGTCATGGTAAACGATGTGCAGAGTCAGGGCAGTAAAGGAAGATAAAGGTTTTCAAAGGGAAAAATAAAAAGGATTATATCATTGTTTTGAAATAATTGTCATTGGCTACAAAGATCAATAGCAAGGGTGACACTGGTCTGAGTTTGCACAAAAAGTTGCTGGGAAGATTTCTTCAAAAAAGTGTTTTTTGTGTAAGGTTTTAATGGCCTTTGTGCAAAGTTGTTATTTGTGCAGTTTTTGTGATAGTTTTAGTTATCAAGCCTACAAATGTGAGAACCCCCTTTGCATAACCTTCTTTGTGTCTATATATCAGGCTTTGTGCCTGTGTGTGTGTGTGTGTTTTAATATAAGGAACTCCATTTTAATTCTGACAACTTTCGCAGTACCAAGGGCTTTTACGCATTTCCTCATTCATTGTCACAACCACTGGCTCAGATAAATTCAATTATTAGCTCTGTTTTCAGGTGAAGAGAAATAGACTTAACAAGGTTATGTTAAAAATCCTGACACCCAGCACACTCCCAGATCAGCTCAACCTGAACCTTCGGGGGCAAAACCCAGGCACTGAGATCCCTTGAAGCTCCATAGGTGAGTTCAACTTGATCCAAGGTAAGGACCAAAGTTAAGCTGGCCCAGGTCCCCAGCTGGCTGGGAAGGAGCCTAGGTCAGGACGCCAAGCAGCCCAGTCCGGAGCTCACAGTTACCAACCACTGTGCTGCTTCCCGCCCTCGGCTGATATTCAAAGGAAGAAATGATTCCCTCTCCCTAGCTGCAGAAAGCCAACGAAGCAGATCCTAACCAGCAAGCACATGTCCACTCTAAGTACAAACAGAGCAAGCCCATAGGTTTCGAATCCTGACTCCAGTAGCTTGTATTCCCATTTAAACAGTGGCAACTGGGGGCAGTGGATTTAGCCCTCCCATCCCCGTGGGTTTGCTCAAATTGCCTTGGATCCAGACAACTGAGATTTCCGCAATCTTATGTAAAGTGTGAACAGAAGTATCATTATAAAAATTGGCAGAGCACAGTGTCTCACTCCTGTCATCCTAGCACTTTGGGAGGCTGAGGTGGGCAGATCACCTGAGGTCAGGAGTTTAAGACCAGCCTGGTCAACATGGTGAAACCCTGTCTCTAATAAAAATACAAAAACTAGCTGGGCACGGTGGCATGCGCCCGTAGTCCCAGCTACTTGGGAGGCTGAGCAAGGAGGATTGCTTGAACCTGGCAGGAAGAGGTTGCAGTGCACTGAGATGTCACCACGCACTGTAGCCTGGATGATGAGACTCTGTCTCAAAAAAAAAAAAAAATTGTGTGTTGAGTGGGTGAGGTGGCTCATGCCTATAATCCCAGCACTTTGGAAGGCCAAGGCGAATGAATCATTTGAGCTTAGGAGTTCGAGACTAGCCTAGGCAACATGGTGAAAATCCATCTCTATAAAAAATACAGAAATTAGCCAGGCATGGTGGTGAGTGACTGTAGTCCCAGCTACTCGTGAGGCTGAGGTGGAAGGACCACCTGAGCCTGGGAGGTTAAGGCTGCAGTGAGCCTTGGTCATGCCACCGCACTCCAGCCTGGATGATGAAGCCAGACCCTGTGTCAACAAAAGGAGAAAGAAACAAAGAAAGAACTTGTGTGTGTTGATGTAAATAATCTCACTAAAAATAGTGTGAGCTATATAAATTAGTTTTAAACAAGTCCCTTCTCCTGCTCCCACTGTTGCCCCAAACAGCCTAGGACCCTTAACTTCCCTTTATATAAATCCAGAGCCCCTGCTACCTAAACCGTTCTCAAGACAGCCAGCCCTGGGTCCCAGCAGGTCACACTCAGTCCCTCTCACCTCCCTTCTAGAAGGGGCAGGGCCAGCTTGCACTTTGCTTTCAGTTCCCTGCACCTGAGCACTAGGCTCCAGGCTCAGCTCACCAGCTTACCTGCAGCAGCCACAGCAGCAGTGCTAGAAGCAGCAGCAGCGAGGGGTGACTCCCGGATCTCATGGCCATATGGGAATACCCAAGACAGACTCAGAACGTGCAGCTGCTAACCAGTCCTCCAAGCTGGGGATCCCACCAGAGCCACACACCTCCTTCTCAGTCAGCAGCTTCTTCTCCAGTGGTTTCCAGGTCACTTTGGCCCAGACACTTTCATCCCAACTTGCTCCTCCCTTCTCAGCTTTTCTTGCATTTATCAGAGTGGGGAGGGTGGACTTGTAAGCTGGAACATCCGTTTGCCACAAGTAGAGTTCCTAGGAAGGGTGGGGTAGGAACTGAAGCCACCATGGTCCTGCACGTACACAAAAGACTGGCTGGGGTCTGACCTCAGGAACAACAGCTCAGCCAGGGGAAGTGAAACCAGCACCTATTGGAAGGTAGAATTATTTATTTCTTTGTTTCCTTGTTTGTTCTAGTTTCCAAGTAGAAGGCCCAATCATCTCTTTCTATAGGAGGATATGTTAGTGACTCTTTTCTATAACCCCCATCCTCTTGAAACAAACAAACAAAAAAACTAGAAAATGACTGTAAGAATGATAACTTTATTAAGGGGAAGGGATGAGGAAGAATGAAAGAAAAGAAAAAAACAACTTTTACTTTCCAAAGCACTAAAAATCGTTATTCCAACAATATCCCAGGGCTCTGGGGTTTGCAAATTATTTCTACTAAAACCTCTTTTAAGCTTAGATTAATCTGCCTTTTTGAGTTTGGAATTAAAGTGGGAGGGAGGAGAGATGGGAAAGAGCCTCCCTGTGGGCAGGGATCTCTGTGGCAACCTGGGAGTCTTTGCATTAGAATTCTGAAAAAGACAATTTGAGATTCTATTATACCAATACTTAAGGTTGCAATAAGCAAGTTTTAAAACACAATCTGTGATACATTAACCCTAATTACCTTAACATGACCTTTTTATCACATTACCTTGTTTAAAGTAGTAAACAGATAAAATAAAAGGTAAACTTTCTTTGCTTATTCTAGATGTTGGCTTAGGCAAGGATTTCATGACTAAGAACCAAAAAACAAATGCAATAAAAACAAAGATAAATAGCCGGGACCTAATTAAACTAAAGAGCTTTTGCACTGCAAAAGGAATAGTCAGCAGAGTAAACAGACAATCCACAGAGCAGGAGAAAATCTTCACAAGGCGGGGTGCAGTGGCTCACGCCTGTAATCCCAGCACTTTGGGAGGCCGAGGCGGACGGATCACAAGGTTAGGAGATCAAGACCATCCTGGCTAACAAGGTGAAACCCCATCTCTACTAAAAATACAAAAAAATTAGCCGGGTGTGGTGGCAGGTGCCTGTAGTCCCAGCTACTCGGGAGGCTGAGGCAGGAGAATGGCGTGAACCCAGGAGGCGGAGCTTGCAGTGAGCCAAGATCGCGCCA
>NW_012104365.1:1631421-1638185 GCF_000951045.1 Mandrillus leucophaeus | reverse complement strand
AGCCAAGATCGCGCCACTGCACTCCAGTCTGGGTGACGGTGCGAGACTCTGTCTCAAAAAAAAAAAAAAAAAGAGAAAATCTTCACAATCTATACATCTGATAAAGGATGAATATCCAGAATCTACAACGAACTCAAATAAATCAGTAAGAAAAAAACAGTCCCATCAAAAAGTGGGCTAAAGACATGCATAGACAATTCTCAAAAGAAGATACACAAATGGCCAAGAAACATATGAAAAAATGCTCACCATCACTAATGATCAGCGAAATGCAAATCAAAACCACAACGTGATACCACCGTACTCCTGCAAGAATGACCATAATTAAAAAAACAGCAGTTGTTGGTGTGGATGTGACAATCAGGGAACACTTCTACACTGCTGGTGGGAATGTAAACTAGTACAGCTGCTCTGGAAAACAGTGTGGAGATTCCTTAAAGAACTAAAAGTAGATCTACCATTTGATCCAGCAATCCTACTACTGGGTATCTTTCCAGAGGAAAAAAAGTCATTATTCAAAAAAGATACGTGCACACACATGTTTATAGCAGCAAAATTCACAACTGCAAAATTGTGGAACCAACCCAAATGCCCATCAATCAACTAGTGGATAAAGAAAATGTGTATATACATATATATATGATGGAATACTACTCAGCCATAAAAAGGAATGAATTAACAGCATTTGCAGTGACCTGGATGAGATTGGAGACTATTATTCTAAATGAAGTAACTCAGGAATGGAAAACCAAACATCATATATTCTCACTGATTTGTGGGAGCTAAGCTATGAGGACACGAAGGCGTAAGAATAATACAATGGACTTTGGGGACTTGGGGGGAAGAATGGGAGGAGGATGAGCGATAAAAGACAACAAACATGGTGCAGGGTATACTGCTTGGGTGATGGGTGCACCAAAATCTCACAAATCACCACTAAAGAACTTACTCATGTAACCAAATGCCACCTGTACCCCAATAACTGATGGAAAAATAAAATTAAAAATTAAAAAATAAAAAAAAATCAAAAATAAAATATAAAAATCTCCCAATTAAAAAAAACTTTCTTTGCTTAACTGAACATTCATATCTCTGAGATGCTGCTGAATATTTTAATTTGAATAGCTTATTTTCATTGAAATTAATAGCTTATTATTGAAAAGAGTAATAAATACAACTTTAAAGTCTATAGATATTTCCTATACATAAAGAGAAACTGAATACCTTGTGCCTATTTTCAAAGTGGATATTTCTATAAGGATAGCTTATTTTTAAAAAACTGATTAAGTCAGAAGCACTAATTTAGAATATATAAGTCAGGTTAGCTAAACCATGTTAAATATTTGGGAAAAAACCACGTCAGTTGAGCACCCCCTGCTGCTAGAATAGCTCTGGGGACTGAAACATTCTTGCTAGAAAGGCGTTAGCCTCACAAAGGTCTAGTCTGGGAGGAGCTGGGGGACAACAGTGAAGGATTCCACTTTCACATTCATTTTAACTTTAAAAATAATTGGTATTTTAAAATTAGCCGGGCGTGGTGACAGGCACCTGTAATCCCAGCTACTCGGGAGTCTGAGGCAGGGGAATCCCTTGAACCCGAGAGGCGGAAGTTGCAGTGAGCCAAGATCACATCACTGCACTCCAGCCTAGGTAACAAGAGTGAAACTCCATCTCAAAAAACAAAAAAAAACCACCATAGCAATTGGTAATACATTAGAAACAACTAAGTTTTCAACATTCTCAAGCATTTAAAATAACTGAGCAGAATGCCAGTTCCCCACATGGTAACCCTTCTTGGGTAGGCCATGGGGCCTGGAACTCAGCTGGTGATTCTGGGCATCACCTGCCACACATCTTGGGTGAGCCTGAACTAGAAGATGTCCCCATTCTGGGCATCACCTGCCACACATCTTGGGTGAGCCTCAGCTAGAAGATGTCCCCGTTCCCTTTCTATTCTGAGCATGTGATCATAGTGACAATAGTCTAGCGCTCCTTTCTGTGTACTTGGAAGTACAGTAATATTTTATAGCCACATGGTGGCAGCTCCTAGCTCCCTGTAAGCTAACAAGTGAAGAATTGAGATTGCTCATGAGATAAAAGTTACTTATGATGGCAAGGGAGGTGTGAGCTACAATTACCTACCCAGGGTCAACCTTCTTATCTTTTCGAGGGGTGCCTCCAGCCACCTCCAGTTCTCACTGTTCTTTTTTTAATAATGATGATTGCATCATGAGGACATCTCCACCCGGCTTGGATTTCTGCGTGGACAGTGGTCTGGCTGGCCAGGCCTTATGCCCAGCTGAAAGGAAGGGAACTGAGGTGGACAAGTGGGACTGAGGGAAGATAGCAAATGCACCTGACTCTGCCTACGTTTGGCATTTTCCATATGGATCAAGTAAACACCAGAGAAGTAAAGCGCTGGGCTTGAGCCTTCTTTCCTGGCTGCGGAGGTGAGAAGGCTGGCATTCGATGCCACCTCCGCAGAGGTGAGCCAGCCGCAGCGAAAGGCTGCGAGAGTGGCCTGTTACGGAGGACAGGCCTTAGGCTCTCCCTTTAGTCTGTCTTTCTGTCACCAACGCTGGGGGAGGCAGAGCCTGGAAGAGGGAGGGAGCAGAGGTGTCCTGATGGCAAAGCACCACCATGCCCTAGGATCTCAGTGCTGGGTTGGAAGGTTAGGAGGGGCTGCCCAAGCCTCCCCTGCCAACACACCCACCCGGGAGTCCAGCCCACCCAGGGCGGACGGAAGAGATTAGATTTCCATCAAGGCTGACATTGAAGTTTTAAGCTGGACTGGTTTTACTGACTGACGTGACTGGGTAATGATGAACCCCAGTTGTAACTGAGGGATTGAAATGGTTTGGGTGAAGGCTCAGATTAAAGAAGAATAAAATGGCTCATGCTTATATGTCCCCTGAGTCAAGACCTTTCTACGTTCACTAACACAAAAATCATTTTCCAGCCAAATACTTCTGAATTCAAGGTCGTGTTTCTTCATAGTCACAAGAAAAGTTTAATTTCTCAGAACACTCTTGAGAAGGGTTTTTAAAATAATCAGGGAAGAGTTCTGCTTCCAGTAGTGGTGAAGTAGCTTCAACTCTGCTGTAGACATGATAGCTATTAACAAAATATAAAACAGGGCCAGGCGCGGTGGCTCATGCCTGTAATCCCTGCACTTTGGGAGGTCGAGGCAGGTGGATCACCTGAATTCAGGAGTTCGAGACCAGCCTGGCCAACATGGTGAACCCCTGCCACTACTAAAAATACAAAAAAATTAGCCAGGTGTGGTGACACATGGCCAGGTATGTGGGAGGCTGAGGTAGGAGAATCGCTTGAACCCAGGAGGTGGTGGTTGCAGTGAGCCGAGATCAAGCCATTGCACTCCATCCTGGGCAACAAGAGCAAAACTCTGTCTCAAATAATAATAATAATAATAATAAAATATAAAACAGCTACCCAGAGTGGAGGCCCTGGAGGGTGAGCACGGCAGGCAGAAGCTGGAGGGATTCCGATGCCTGGAATAGGCCATAGCTGGGACTACTAGGTGGCTAGAGGGATGGATGGAGCAGACAGAGCTAGGTGGCAACTGTCTGGTTGTGAGAGTAGGCATGCGAAGCTGTGAAGCTCTTTCCACTTTCCTGTATGCTTGAATTTTTTTTTTTTTTTTTGAGACAGAATCTCACTCTGCCCCCAGGCTGGAGTGCAATGGCGTAATCTCGGCTCACTGTAACCTTTGCCTTCCGGGTTCAAGCGATTCTCCTGTCTCAACCTCCTGAGTCGCTGGGATTACAGGCGTGTGCTGTCAGGCCCTGTTAATTTTTGTATTTTTAGTAGAGACGGGGTTTCACCGTGTTGGCTTGGCTGGTCTCAAACTCTTGACCTCGGGTGATCCACCTGTCTCGGCCTCTTAAAGTGCTGGGATTACAGGTGTAAGCCACTCCGCCTGGCCTGAAAAATTTTATAATGCCATATTGGGAAAAAACCAGAAAGGTGAATTTGACTCCATCAAGGAAAACTCCACCAGCACTTTACTTCTCTGGGGTTTACTTGACCCATACGGGAAATGCCAAATGCAGGTAGAGTTGGGTGTGTTTGTCATCTTCCCTCAGTCCTGCTGTCCACCTCGGTTCCCTTCCTTTCAGCTGGGCATGGGGCCTGACCAGCCAGACCACTGTCCAAGCAGAAGCCCAAGCCAGGTAGGGGTGCCCTCATGAAGCATTCATCATTATCAAGTGAGCTACACTACACTTATTTTTAAGTGCAGTTATTTTAAGTGAGCAAAACTACACTTATTTTTAAGTGTAGTTTTACCCAATACTGGATAGTGTATCTCTAGTTGCACCCCAATAGCTTGTCACATATATTAAGAGCTGAAGTTCATTAGACTTCACATTTGAATAAAATAATTTATCATTTGTGTTTCTGGGTTTTTTTTTTTTCAAGGACTAAGAATTTTGTTTTTCAATTCTGATTACTAATCACATGGGTTGATTTGAGAGTGCAGTTTCTTAGGTTTTAGTATGTTGTCAGTCACTGAGAGCTGGCCAGAAAATTACCTTGGAGAGATTTTAATCTCTTACCCCAATTTTTTCAACTAATATGTAGTTGCAGATACGCAATTAGAAAAACAAACAAAAACACTGCCAGATATAACATATTGAAGGCGTTTTCACTTTTTGCAAGTATATTCCAGTGCTAATCATACCAATGGTATGAATCACAGGCTCTTTCTTCTATCATTTATGTTTGTAAATCAAGCTTGTTCAACCTGTGGCCCAGGATAGCTTTAAAAGTGGCCCAACACAAATTCATAAAATGTCTTAAAACACTGTAAATTTTTTTGCATTTTTTTAGCTCAATAGCTATTGTTAGTGTTAGTGTACTTTATGTGTGGCCCAGGACAATTATTCTTCCAGTATGGCCCAGAGAAGTCAAAAGAATAGACACCCCTGACATAAATTGTTTATGCTTCTTTAGGAAAGGAGAAAAAGAAGGGAAGGAAAAAAAAGGGGAAGATTTAAACAGCTGTTTTTATCTTCCTGCATCAAAAACTGTTCTGTTAAGGTGAAAATACATACTTTAAAAAATCAGAACATCTTCAATTAAACTTGTTAAGCTATTTCAATATTACATAAATTCTACAAACAAAAAGCACTTCATTCCAGCATTTAGAAAACCGAAAACACCACACGAGAAAAGCAAAGCCTTCTTTTTCTTTCTCCTTACTTTATTTAGGCAGAGTATCTCAAGAGATAGGTTTAGAGGAAAAGCTTGCTGACAAATGGTGAACACTCTTCTAATCCTGGACAAAATGACCAAGTGAGTGAAAGGAAGGGGACAAGGGAAGGTAGAGTGAATGTTCCACACCTGGAGTTCAAAAATCTAAGAGTCTGAATATAAGGAAAATGGAATGAGGTGGTTAGGTGACCTAAGA
This sequence comes from Mandrillus leucophaeus, assembly GCF_000951045.1. Taxonomy (NCBI): domain Eukaryota; kingdom Metazoa; phylum Chordata; class Mammalia; order Primates; family Cercopithecidae; genus Mandrillus; species Mandrillus leucophaeus. Next base: position 1,632,754 of record NW_012104365.1, on the reverse strand, counting down.
AGCCCGAACGCTTATATTTTAAGTCTTTGATCCATCCTGAGTTGGTTTTTGTATAAGGTAACAGATAGGGATCCAGTTTCGTTCCTCTACGTGTGGCTTGCCAGTTTCCTGATCTACGTGTGGCTTGCCAGTTTCCTGAAACAATGAAAATTCTGGAAGACAACACTGGAAAAATTCTTCTAGACGTTGGCCTAGGCAAAGAATTCATGACTGAGACCCAAAAAGCAAATGCAACAAAAATAAAGATAAATAAATGGAACCTAATTGAACTAAAAAGCTTATGCACGGCAAAATAATCAGCAGAGTAAACAGACAACCCCAGAATGGGAGGAAATATTTGCAAACTACACATCTGACAAAAGGAATAGTATGTAGAATCTACCAGTAACGCAAACAAATCAGCAAGAAAAAACTAAATAATCTCATTAAGAAGTAGGCAAAGGACATGAGTAGACAGTTCTCAAAAGAAGATATACAAATGGCCAACAAAAATGTGCAAAAAGTGCTGAAGATCACCAATCATCAGGGAAATGCAAATTAAAACCACAGTGAGATACCACCTTACTCCTGTAAAACTGGCCATTATTAAAAACTCAAGAAACAATAGATATTGGCATGGATGTGGGGAAAAAAGAATGCTTGTACACTGCAGATGGGAATGTAAATTAGTACAACCTGTATGGAAAACATATGGAGATTCCTTAAGGAGCTAAAAGTAGATCTACTATTTGATCCAGCAATCCCAGTACTGGGTATCTACCCTGATACAGTTTGGCTGTGCCCCCACCCAAATCTCATCTTGAATTATAGTCCCCATAATCCCCACGTCATGGGAGGGAACTCTTGGGATGTGATTAGATTATGGGTGTGGTTCGCATGCTGTTCTCCTGATAGTGAGTGAGTTCTCATGAGAGCTGATGGTTTTATAAGGGGCTTCCCCCTTCACTCAGCTCTCATTCTCCCTCCTGCCTCCCTGTGAAGAGGTGCCTTCCGCCATGATTGTAAGGTCCCTGAGGCCTCCTCAGCCATGTGGAACTGTGAGTCAGTTAAACCTCCTTTCTTTATAAAGTACCCAGTCTTGGGTATTTATTCATAGCAGCATGAGAACAGACTAACACATACCGAAAGGAAAAAGAAGTCATTATATGAAAAAGACACTTGCACACGTATATTTATAGCAGCACAATTCACAATTGTAAAGATGTGGAATCAACCAAAGTGCCCATCAATTGAGTAGATAAAGAAAAAGTGATATATATGTACGCACACTCACACACACACATATATATATAAAGTATACCATGGAATACTACTCAGCCATTAAAGGGAGCTA
>NW_012104365.1:1628059-1630291 GCF_000951045.1 Mandrillus leucophaeus | reverse complement strand
GAGAATGTTCAATGAATCAAAGAGAATCCTCCACAGCACGTAACTGCACATAATAAACCACTGCATTCTCTGATGGCAGAGTGAAGTTAAATAAAGAACATGCTTTGGGCCTGAAGTCAAAAAGTCTTTTTCTCTCCACTTCTTTTTGATTCCAGTGAAAACCTTTTAATTTGACTAGAAGGCACTCAGGCCAAATTCTCTGCTATCTGAAAGGGTTTAGTCGCCACCTTGTGGATAATAAAACAACAACATCCCCAAATAATACATTTCCTGTACACAAAAAAAATTTTTAAACCTCCAGCATGGTTAATTTTCAAAACATAGCCAAAAACTTACTTTTTAAGCCACTGAACATTACTGCCACAATTTGGTAGACTCCAAAGAATGCACCCTATTGTCAGAGTGAAGTTAGAAGAGCAACGGGCCTTTCAGAATGCTTGCAGCCAGAGCTGCTCAAAACTGCCATCTCCTAACCAGGCCACTTCCTTGAAAGAGACCTTACTCATTTCCGGATATGTACATAAAGATGCAAGTTCATTACATCACAGGTTACCTTAATTTATGCTTACTGTATTTGCATCCTGCTCCCCTAATTAATCCTCAACACTTTTTGTGGGGTAATAAGTGGAAGAGCGACTCAAGAAATGTACTGCAATGCCTCTCAAATATATCTGGTAATGTTAATCTGTGCTTTGGCCACCCATGTCGCTTAGTGTTAAGACAGGAGTTGGAATAGCATTTCATCCTGGGCAATTCTTTTAAATAACCAGGGAGAAAATAAAGGCAAGCTTCATAAGAGAACTGCATGAAAAGCAAAACAAAACAATACCAGAAAAATCCAGACAATATTTTTCTGCTGTTTAATTGATCTCAAGGAAGGAGAAATTCAAGTCCACAAAAACTTACATGAATTCTGTTTATCACATACAAAACTAAACATACAATACAACAGCAAATAACAAACATGCTGAATATTTTCAGGCCATTTTGAATGGTGTCCTGTACATGTACATACATAAATAATAAATACTGCTTCTGAATTACCTTAAAATACAGTACCACCAAGAGTTTTACATTTCTATGTGACTACTCAGTAAATGAGCATAAAGGAATGAGGAAGTAGACAATATCCATATCAGATAAAGTAGAAAGTCTTATGTCCTTCTGAAAAGCAACACAATAGGCCCAAGAACAACTACATACCATTTTCCTTTTAGCTAGTAGGTATATGGCAAGACTAATGATATTCTCTTCCCCATCCTTTTTGTCACAGGGTATGAAGTCTACCCTACTCAAGTTAGTTACAAGTCTTTAGCCCATTTAGTCATTTAAGTTGAGAAAGTCTAAACCTAAATAATCATAGCAAATACTGCAAGTACTGATATCTTTTTAGTCCATTTTTGTACTTTTTTACATTTTTTCCATTAGATAATTCTAAGCCTGAATTTTTTTTTTTTTCTGGTTCTTTAAAAAAAAAACAAAAAAAAACTTGGCTTGTTTTAATTAGTTTAAATGCAGGGTATATGTAAACAACTCCCCAGAAATGAGAGGCACTTCTTGGAAATACAATGACCCATGTCACTAGACTAGCAAAACACTCAGTGCTTTTGATTTGATGAACTGAATGAGTTCATGATTCAACTTTCCAATGTTGTCTACTTGAAAAATAGCAAGATTCTTATCTGCAGCATTTAGTGCATTAAGATGTATTAGATAGGTGTATCAGATATCATAAAATTAAAATTGTGCTTATGTTAATTCTGTAATAGACCTAACTTTAACACACTTCATGTTATTTACTAGGAGCTATGATCTAGTCGTGATAATACTGGTTAAAATAGTCAATCTGAGGCAGAAAGTAAACAAGCAAAGTCACTTTTGCAGGCTTTTAAAACTGTTTAACACATGAAATTCTGACTCTTCCCCAGATTATGCAACCAGCTTAATTAAAAAAGCTGAGAAATTTAGAAGTATGAGGCATTACTTCTAAATTTCTTTTTTTTTGAAATGGAGTTTCACTCTTATTGCCCAGGCTGGAGTGCAATGGCGCGATCTTAGCTCACCACAACGTCCGCCACCCGGGGTCAAGTGATTCTCCTGCCTCCGCCTCCCGAGTAGCTGGGGTTACAGGCAAGTGCCACCATGCCTGGCTAATTTTGTATTTTTAGTAGAGATGGGGTTTCTCCATGTTGGTCAGGCTGGTCTCGAACTCCCGACCTCAGGTGATCCACC
>NW_012104365.1:1622676-1625419 GCF_000951045.1 Mandrillus leucophaeus | reverse complement strand
CTTTATAAAGTACCCAGTCTTGGGTATTTATTCATAGCAGCATGAGAACAGACTAACACATACCGAAAGGAAAAAGAAGTCATTATATGAAAAAGACACTTGCACACGTATATTTATAGCAGCACAATTCACAATTGTAAAGATGTGGAATCAACCAAAGTGCCCATCAATTGAGTAGATAAAGAAAAAGTGATATATATGTACGCACACTCACACACACACATATATATATAAAGTATACCATGGAATACTACTCAGCCATTAAAGGGAGCTAAACATTGTCTTTTGCAAAACCTTGGATGGAGCTGGAAGTCATCATTTATTTTTTTTTGAGACAGAATCTTGCTCTGTCACCCAGGCTGGAGTGCAGTGGCATGATCTTGGCTCACTGCAGCCTCTGCGTCCCGGGTTCCCGGATTCTCCTGCCTCAGCCTCCTGGGTAGCTGGGATTACAGGCACATGCTACCACGCCTGGCTAATCATTGCATTTTTAGTAGAGACAGGGTTTTGCCATGTTGGCCAGGCTTGTCTGGAACTCCTGACCTCATAATTCTAGCTGAAGTAACATAGGAGTGGTAAACCCAAATCTTTATGTTTTCACTTAGAAGTTGGAGCTAAGCTATGAATATGCAAGGGCATACAGAGTGACATATGGACTTTAGAGACTCAAGAGGGAAAGTTGGGAGGGAGGTTAGCAATAAAAAACTGCACATTAGGTACGATGTACACTACTCGGATGACAGGTGCACTAAAATCTCTAATTCATCTCTGTATAATTTATCCATGTAATCAAAAACCACTTGTACCCCAAAAGCTATTGAAATTTAAAAAAAAAGAAAAAAGAAACTTCAACTCCTTAGTTTTCACTCGTGGAGCAGATTTTATCAGAGGCCGTAAATCACTCATTCAGGCAACCTCTTAGGTAAATAGCCGGCCCAGTGCCTTTAAACTATGGAGAAAAATAGGGCTAGATAAGCAAATGGCTTGCTTGAGGGGAGACAGGGCCTGCCAACTACTCACATACCATAAAGGCAGTCACTCAAACTTGCAGACTTAAGTACCAGGAAAGCAGGTTTCTCAAACTTTAATGTGCCAAGGATTTTGTTAAAATGCAGACTTTGACTCAGTAGGTCTAGGGAGGAGCTCGCAATTTGAGTAGCAAGGCATGAAATTGTCCTCGCTTAATGTAATCTAAAGTTAAATAAGTGTTATGTGTTTGCTTTAAAATCTCATTTAAGCTAGGGCAATTAGATTTATGACTATCCCATTTTTAATTCTATATGTATTTTTCCAGTATTATTACAGTGATTCCTTACATATTAAATTGGTGAAGACAAAAATATTCAAATTGTATTTTGTGAAACACGGATCTCTGTACAGATTTTTATAAACTGATGATTTATGTTACTTCATTGAGCACAATTCTTTGCTGGATACAGTGTTGTATGATGTGAGAATGTTCAATGAATCAAAGAGAATCCTCCACAGCACGTAACTGCACATAATAAACCACTGCATTCTCTGATGGCAGAGTGAAGTTAAATAAAGAACATGCTTTGGGCCTGAAGTCAAAAAGTCTTTTTCTCTCCACTTCTTTTTGATTCCAGTGAAAACCTTTTAATTTGACTAGAAGGCACTCAGGCCAAATTCTCTGCTATCTGAAAGGGTTTAGTCGCCACCTTGTGGATAATAAAACAACAACATCCCCAAATAATACATTTCCTGTACACAAAAAAAATTTTTAAACCTCCAGCATGGTTAATTTTCAAAACATAGCCAAAAACTTACTTTTTAAGCCACTGAACATTACTGCCACAATTTGGTAGACTCCAAAGAATGCACCCTATTGTCAGAGTGAAGTTAGAAGAGCAACGGGCCTTTCAGAATGCTTGCAGCCAGAGCTGCTCAAAACTGCCATCTCCTAACCAGGCCACTTCCTTGAAAGAGACCTTACTCATTTCCGGATATGTACATAAAGATGCAAGTTCATTACATCACAGGTTACCTTAATTTATGCTTACTGTATTTGCATCCTGCTCCCCTAATTAATCCTCAACACTTTTTGTGGGGTAATAAGTGGAAGAGCGACTCAAGAAATGTACTGCAATGCCTCTCAAATATATCTGGTAATGTTAATCTGTGCTTTGGCCACCCATGTCGCTTAGTGTTAAGACAGGAGTTGGAATAGCATTTCATCCTGGGCAATTCTTTTAAATAACCAGGGAGAAAATAAAGGCAAGCTTCATAAGAGAACTGCATGAAAAGCAAAACAAAACAATACCAGAAAAATCCAGACAATATTTTTCTGCTGTTTAATTGATCTCAAGGAAGGAGAAATTCAAGTCCACAAAAACTTACATGAATTCTGTTTATCACATACAAAACTAAACATACAATACAACAGCAAATAACAAACATGCTGAATATTTTCAGGCCATTTTGAATGGTGTCCTGTACATGTACATACATAAATAATAAATACTGCTTCTGAATTACCTTAAAATACAGTACCACCAAGAGTTTTACATTTCTATGTGACTACTCAGTAAATGAGCATAAAGGAATGAGGAAGTAGACAATATCCATATCAGATAAAGTAGAAAGTCTTATGTCCTTCTGAAAAGCAACACAATAGGCCCAAGAACAACTACATACCATTTTCCTTTTAGCTAGTAGGTATATGGCAAGACTAATGATATTCTCTTCCCCATCCTTTTTGTCACAGGGTATGAAGTCTACCCTA
>NW_012104365.1:1614280-1621756 GCF_000951045.1 Mandrillus leucophaeus | reverse complement strand
AGATGGGGTTTCTCCATGTTGGTCAGGCTGGTCTCGAACTCCCGACCTCAGGTGATCCACCCGCCTCGGCCTCCCAAAGTGCTGGGATTACAGGCATGAGCCACCGTGCCCAGCCACCTCTAAATTTCTTAATCATGATTGTCTTCAGCTCAGACATACACAAGGCAAGTAGAATTACTAATAAATCACTTTACCCTCAACCATTCAAGGTCTCTAAGAGCATGCATGTGGATACATTACAGAGAAAGGCAGCAACTCAGCATAAACCCTTTAGTATTAATATAAGGAGTATATATACATATACACTTATGTATAGAATATCATGCTTTTCAATATCTATTGGCCATGAAACTTCATAGAGAGCTGCATAAAAATCTAGCAGAGAAAGGATCGTAAGTGAAATGCCAGCCATGGATAACAGAATAATCTGTGCTCACAAAATAGGGCAGGCAAGGAACACACAGACATCACTCAGGAACTACACGAAAACTAAGAGTAGTGATGTTTTCCAAATATAAAACACATACTAAGTACAAAAGTTATAGTATACTTGAGGACTACGGAAGTAATGCTTACCATATGTACATCTTTTGTTCACATAAAAAGCTTAAAGTACGATCTGAGTGTAAAAGTAAGCTTTCTCCAGTAGGATGGCGTGAGAGGGAAAGAATGTAAGAAGGAACTTGTACAAGTCTAAAAATTAAGTCCTGAAAGAAAAAGCCTCCCATAAAAAATTTTATGTCATTTGGTATGATTAAAATCAGATTTTGAAAGACCTTAAAATGTAACCTTTGCACATTGCTTTTTATAATTATATACATATAATTATAGCTACATAATCTTGTCTTTATGCTGTTTTTGATATTTTTTCAGACATTTACTGCTGTCTGAAAAGTTTACAAGCTATTATATATTCCCAAATGAAAAATGCCAAGTTTTTCATTTGCCCCAAAGGTGAAAAAATTGAAACCTCTACGTCAAAAACAAATACAATAATTGTTTAAAGGGATAAAATCAACTATAACGACATGGGCAGTATTAAAATACACTGCACAAATATAAACAGAAAGCTCACAGCACAACTATAGGAACAAGAAGATATTTAACTGCAGTTAAATAAGAAGGGTTGGAGAGAGTCCGGAAGCCTGAAGACCAGATAAGGGAGTTTAGAATTCATTCAGCAACCTTATTCATATTCTACTCTCCGCCCCTCACCCCAAGCAAAATAATAAAATCCTGCTCTTGCAAAATGAAACAGATCATTATTTTTGACTAAGGACCACAGGGTGTGGAACCCAAATCAGTAACTTTGTAACTATTACATTGAATGTAGGTCCATATGTTTTGATCCTTTTATGGCCCTTCCTTTACAAATTGTTAAGAGTCATTTCCCTGTGGTGTCTCTCTGGAGAAGTCTTACATGCCAGCAATTCCAGAGTGTCAAATATTTCATTCTCAGCCCCACCAAACAGCAGTAATCATGCTAAGCCCATTGACTTTGGAAAATTCTAAAAATTATTTTAACCTCAGTTCGGAGAACTCAAAAGTGGGTTTTACTACCACCTCTAAGTTTAAAATGCCACCCTCACCAAAAAAAAAAAAAAAAAAAACCAGTCAGAGAAAATGTATTAAAGTACTAGATTCCACTGTCTCTAAAGAGCAACCAGCTTAGTGATAAATTACTACTCAAAATACAAACTCACTACTCCCTGACTTGAGGAAGAACTAAAGCTTCTCCTAAGGGTAAAATGAACAGAAATTTTGCTTGAGGAGTTTATAAAAAAGTAAGAGAGGGAGTGGGCAAGAAGAGCCTTATTTTAAACATTTAGGATTCCACACCATTTGAAACAGTCTGCACTCTTTTATATACTTATGTGCGTGTGAAAATGGAGAGAGAACACCACTATCTGCTCTACACAGGCCGGCTACTGTAGCCCAGGTTTCGCCCATACTTTCCCTGGAGAGGTGCCATCTTATTCCTTTATATGGCACATGTTTTAGGTAATTTTTATCTGAAGGGCTCTCATTTGCCTAAGACTGACAACACAAAGAAAGGCTTATTGAAAGACACCTCTCTTTGAAAATATCTCCACTAGGGGTAGAAATAAAGGTGGACAAAAGTGCCAATCAACTACTTAAATGTCAGTAATTGTAAAATTCCTTAAAATTCACAGTATTTTTACTTTTGGAAGAACTCTAATATTGAGGTACCTGCAGGTCTTGGCAATTCATCATTGTAGGTATTTATTTTAGTTTATATGTGTTTTGCTTTACTCCATTTGTTTTCAGTTTTTTCTCACTCGATACAGTGGCATGACCACAGCTCTCTGCCTTTCCCTTTTTCCTAGGATGTGCATGTGCTTGTGTTTTGGAGGCTTTACAGGAATCTGCTGAGTCCAGAATCACAGCTGCCTGTTTGGGAATTCGAATGTTACCGTTGGTTTCCACCTTAGAGCTGCTTTCACTGCAGGACAGATCCCAACGTTGCAGCTTCGTACTCTTACTGGATTTCTTTTTCTTTTCTTCTGTCCTCATTTCAAGGGTTTGCCTCTGAGAACAAAACCTGGTACCACCAAGCACATCAGTGGGTCTGGGGGCAGTCTCAAATGCATAATGTGATGGGTGGATTTCTTCATGGTGAAAAGCTTTCTTTCGGGAAGGGCCTGACTTTGAAGCCCCTTCCTGGTGAGGTAGTGGCTTGGACAGAGCACTCGCAATTAGCTTACTTCTCCCAGGGCTTTTCAGTGCCCCTGAGGTCCCAGGGGCAGTGAGGGGCCTTGCTTTGGCCCCCTTTGCTTTTTCACACTGTACAGTCTGGACCTGCAGCCACTCAAGCTGAATAAGTCTATCAATATACTTCCCAAGAAGTCCTCCCACTCGGGGCACAGCTTCCATTTTGTTCTCTGCGTTCAGAAGCAGAGCCATATCTCGTAAGTCCCAGGAGCTGAAAGGGGGTGGAAGGAAATCAGGATAATAGTACTCAGGCTTTGTATGGCCCTGACCAGGGTGAAGATCAAAGTAAACTGGATCAATTTCTTCAGCTCGAAGATTGAGATCTGGAGGTGTGAGGGGAGAAGGAGGAATGGGAATTCTTTCCGAATCAGAGAGATCACTTGCACTGTCCTCATCAGCATCCTCTTTAATAATTTTCATTGACTGAAAATCAAGAAACAATTTATTCCCTGAGGCCCCCTGACACCTGGAACCGAGTGGATTCCTTTTGCGTCTTGCTTCTGGGGCAATGCTTTCTTTAAGTTTTTCTTCAGTTGGCTGGGTGACAGCTGTGAGGCTGCTTCTCAGCTGAGAAGCAGCGTGGGGTACTTGGGATTTACTCTGCCTTTTTCCTGAAGAATTCTTTGAATGTTGCACTTTATTCCAAGATGGGCCAGCATTCATATTGCTATGAGAAAACAAAACTGCACTTCTTACCATGTATGACAAAAAATGGTCTGGCTATAATTAAACAAACAAAAAATAATCTTCTAGTTGTACTTTTTTGTCTCAGCTATTACTAGGCATTAGAAAATGTCAGCCTCCAAACTCCTTACAGCATAATTTTACAGAACATTTTTCCATATAATACTCTATTTGAGATACATTATATAATGCATGTGACAAAAGAGAACGCACAGTTTCCATTTTATATAAAATATTAGCGTTTAGGAAAAACATTTCTCAAAGTGCTTGTTTCATACTTTTAGTGCAATCGTGTGTACTTTAAAAAAAAACCTTAGTTCGGAAAAAAATCAGTCGCAGACTCTGGAATTGTTACAATCAAAAGCATTTAATAACATTCAGAAGTAAAAACAGTTTTATTTTATATACCTATTTTAAATTAAGTATAAATATGATATAACATGCAAGTTTTGCAGTTTAATCACTCCTGATTAGTGGTGATTCTGAGCTGAGGGAAATTTTAATATATAAAAGTATTGCACATACAAACCTGTACCTTAAATCAAAAGCTTGTTAAAATGTTTTCAAACAGAAAACACATTTGGGAAAATTGTGTTTACAGAACAGAAATAAAATCATATGGTGCCTTGTAACACATATGAATGAAAACACAGGGTCTTAGTGCTACCTTGTGAATAGCAGGTAAAGGGAACAATGAATACTGTGTGCATTATGAGTATAGCAACTAATTCTCTCTGGCATAATTTATTCTGAGGCCGAATCTCACATCAGGGTTGAAAATATTCTCTTTTCAATTTATTTACCAAGAATGTGTCATTTTGATTAATAATACTTCTCTGTAATATAAGTCAGATAGAATGAACAGAAATGGGTGGTAAACATGCTTTCTGGAAACCTCAGAGGTTCATTTGCCCAGTGGTTTCAGATAAACTAAGCAACTATTTGAATACGTGCTACATTTTAATTAATAAATATGGAGGATATTAAATCATTGCCAATAGTACAATGTGTGCTCAATAAATGTTGAATAAATGAATGAAAAAATGAAGGAATCTCCATTATTCAGAATTCATAACACTGTTAAAACATTTTGTTTCTGCTTGTCAATATGCATCCATAAAAATTAATTATTGTCTGTATCCTTTTATATAAAAGGAAACTAACATAGAAAAGCATTAAAGGATTTATTCAAAATTATAATTCTGCTAACAACTGCCAGAATTATGACCACTGGAATCCTTATCCACTATTATGCTTAAACCACTTTTCCACTCATTTCTGCTAGAAAAAAATATATAAATGTATATTTCTTATCTATAGACTTACTTTTTTTCCCCACTCCACATATTCAATCTGGACAAGAGAGATAATGAGCCTTTCGCAAGATAAAACAATTATACTAAAACTATTTACCTGCTTTTCTGATGAGATTCATTCACCCTATTCCTCTTCTTGAAAAAATCACATGGCTGATCATCATATAGGGTTTGATGGACTGTCTAAAAAACAGGGATGCAGTAATAAATACTGTGAACACGTACACAAGAAACAAGCAAGCAAACAAACAAAAATCCCAGAATAAATCTAAGTAAGATTTTTCTTCTAAATTGACATTACCTTTCCTGTAGTGCTCAAAATATTCTTGCTCAATCTGCTGGAAGATGATGACAGCTGGGGAGGTGACTTCTTTATTCCTCTTATATTTGGAAAGGTCTCCTCACCACCGGAACTAGAAGCAACAGAATATTGTCAGTAACTACTGATTGCAAATGGTCCTAACACCAGTATTGGTTGGTTTTTCACTTATTTGTTTTTTAATACTTGTATAATATTGAAATATTAGGGCTGTGATCATATAGCGGTTGAGTTGTGAAATACTGGGGAAGGGAGACATTGTCTTATGCTTACAGCTTTGTCTTTTCTGTTTATTACAGTAGATATCAGAGACAGGATCACAGGATCACACTACTATAAATACTGTGAGTGGATTCCATCTCTCTCTCTCTCTCTCTCTCTCTCTCTCTCTCCCTATTCACACACAGGTATAATCTTCCCTGGAAATAACATGTTGAAGAAATTTGGAAGGCCAATAATGTCAGGTCTTATTCCAGTGTTCAATCATTGTATTGCCCAATCATTCATTCATTCAACAAGTAATTACAGGAGTACCCAGAAAAATGGCAGTGATTATGCATGTCCCTGTTCTGAAAGAGCTTAAACTCTAGGAGGAATGTTCCCATTCAATTTTTCGGCCTTCTCTATCACATCAATCCATTATAAGATTTTCCATATATTCATATATATTACATATTATATATTATCTCTTTGTGAAACATTGTTGACCCATACCACATATTGCTGTTATTCCCTTCTCATTTTGAGTGGCCTATTAAAAGTGCACTGAATGGAAATTGGGTACTTCTCTTTTCCATGTCACCTGTCTCTGTAAAATAAGAGATGTGATTACAGAAGATTTTTACTTTCTTCCTGAAAATTTCCTGTATTTTTTCCACAATAATCATGTAAGCCTTTTTAGTTAGCTTACATCCAATGATAAATAAAATCACTCTCTCACATTTAATGAATTATACCACAATCAACAGCCTTGACTCATTTTAGACGTAGAAAATGTTCTTGAATCAACCCCCTTTCATTTGTCTGGTTTTTTTCTGCTTTGTCCTTCTGGACAGTAAAAACGAACCTTCTTAATGGAATGCCTTGTCCCAAACTGCTCTCTGGAAAGTGCACTTGCATCTTTTCCACTTCATTTCACCTGGTAAGCTTTACACCAAAGGCTGTGGGGTCTTGTGCTCAAAGCTACTGGGTGAGAGACACGAATGCTTGCAGTGTACTAAAGAGGCAGAAAACAAGCTCCAGGCCTTGTTGGTGTTTCTGACTTGCTTGGAAACAAAGCTAAAAGATTTGTTTCGGAGATTCTGCCTACAAACATGCTTCCCAAGCGCCAGAGGCTGATTAGGGGCAGCTGCAGAAGTCATCACCGGGTAATAACTCTTGTTCCCCTGTCTTCCTCTCTGGCGCTGAGTCCAGGAAGACAACAGCAGCACCTCCCCACCCCACCCTCAAGGGAATCTGCTGGCCATTTGGTGCGGCAAAGCATTCTGGGTGATGTGGACATGACGCTGCTCCTCTACGCAGCGAGGCTCCCTCGGTTTGGCCAAGGGTCCAGGTTGCAGTGAACCTGTCCAAAGTGTGGGCTGGCCTTGATGTTTAAAATTAGCCTGCGACCATATCCCGGCAAGGCCGGTTTTTGCACCAGCACTCCTCCCATCCACAACCCAGAAATCTAAGGACACGCAGCATGCATTTTCCTTGTCCTCCGTTTGTGCAAAGTCTATAATCGATAGGCGCGCAGTCCAGGCAGACGTAAACAGAAATTGATCAGACCTGTTTCGCGACTGCAGCGGACACGTGACGAGGCTGCCAGCCTTCCTTCCTCTCCGGCGCCCGCGCGGGGAGGCCCGGCTGCGGCGCGCTGCGGCAGGGGAGCTGGAGGCGGCGGCGCGCAGCTCAGCGGAGCTCCCGGGCTGAGCTGGGGCAGGCGGGGGCCCGCCTGCAGGCGGCGTCACGAGGGGCGGGGCGGAGGCTCGCTAGGAAGTTGCACCCGGTCAAGTTGCAGCCTTGTAAGTAACGCTGCGGACCGGGAAAGTGGGAGGGGCCGCTCCCGGAACGCAGCCTTCTTGTAAGAACCTCCAAGAAAGCAAGAAAAAAAAAACAGAGGCGCTACCCTGCGCTCCCGGGAGGCCTCTGAAAGCTTCAACTAAAGAAGCACCCCCTCTCTTACAATTTCTTTAACTGCAAGAAGCGGAGGACCTGGACAAGGACTCGAGGGGCAAGGTGGCGAACCAAGGGTAGGGCGTACCGGGCCCGAGAGGTCTCCCGCAGGTTGCAGATACGGAGAACTCTCAGGGGCTTCTGAGCACGGAGGGAGCTGTCGCGGGGTCGGGAGGCCGTCCCTCATCCCTGTCTTCCCATCTTCCGACGGCCGGCGGGACCATGTCCAGAGGCCCGAGCTCCGCGGTCCTGCCCAGCGCCCTGGGA
>NW_012104365.1:1608481-1613920 GCF_000951045.1 Mandrillus leucophaeus | reverse complement strand
CTCCGCGTGCGCTTCGCCGACGCCCTGGGCTTGGAGCTGGCGCAAGTCAAGGTGTTCAATGCGGGAGACGACCCGTCGGTGCCGCTGCACGTGCTATCGCGGCTCGCCATCAACTCTGACCTGTGCTGCAGCAGCCAGGACCTGGAGTTCACCCTGCAGTGCCTGGTGCCCGATTTCCCGCCGCCCGTCGAGGCCACCGACTTTGGCGAGCGCCTGCAGCGCCAGCTTGTGTGCCTGGAGCGTGTCACTTGCTCGGACCTTGGCATCAGCGGTACGGTGCGCGTGTGCAACGTGGCCTTCGAGAAGCAGGTGGCTGTGCGCTATACTTTCTCGGGCTGGCGCAGTACCCACGAGGCGGTGGCGCGGTGGCGCGGGCCCGCAGGCCCCGAGGGCAAGGAGGACGTCTTCACCTTCGGCTTCCCAGTGCCACCCTTCCTGCTGGAGCTCGGCTCCCGCGTGCACTTCGCGGTGCGCTACCGAGTGGCGGGTGCCGAGTACTGGGACAACAACGACCGCCGAGACTACAGCCTCACGTGTCGCAACCACGCGCTGCACATGCCTCGCGGGGAGTGCGAAGAGAGCTGGATCCACTTCATCTGAGTCACGTGGGGACCAGCCACGTGGAGCCTCCACACCTAAGCTGCGCCTCCTGTCATTTCCCTGCTGGGCTCCCACATCTATCCGGTTGTTCTTCGCCACCCTGCAAGTCCTCTGACCTAATTTTCTGTGGCAAGGTCCCCTGGCAGCGGCCCATCCTGTCTTCTACTTGAAACGTCTGAGACACTTGGTCTAAAAAGTAGCCTCAGGTGGCCAGAAGGCCGAGTTGTGTAATGAGTTGGGGCAGGGTAGTGGGGTAGGTGCATGGGAGGGTGGGCCCTCTGGGGAGGCCCAAGCAGCTTGTTTTGCAAAGGCCCAAGTCCTCCTGCTAGGAAAAGCTTTTGCATGTGCCCTGAATGTGTCTCTGTAAACATAGCTGTTATTTATTATTGTGATGTTGGGACCGTTAGCCCATAGCGGATGCCTCCTCAGGAATATTCTCGATTTAATAAGCTAAAAAAAAAGTTCTGTTGTATGTTTGTGCCCACAGTAAACAGAATGTACAGTGTGACCCACATCATGGTCCCTCCAGGCATTCCTGCCCCAGGACAAGGAAAACCTGAGACCGCATCTGATTGCCAGTGGCTGTCGCCTTCTAACCGTGGGAAACTATTAATAGGCAAGAAATTGCTGCTTTATCAGTCATCACACAACCATTCCTGGGCATTGAGACTGTCTTGGTTAGGCTGTGTGTCTCCTACATTAACAGCTAGGGAGGAGGGAAAAGCTTCAAACTTTTAAACTAGCAAAACAGTTATTTCTCTGCATTCACAATTCTGATTTCATGTATTTCTCTGTACATGTTTGATCATTATCAGGCCATTCTGTTTAAGTTTTAACCTTCCTAAATGTTTTAAGAAATCTTGCCTCAGTTGTTTCAGTTTTCAGGTGACTAGAGAATTTCAGGCAACAGTGCCCTTTGCAATTACCTTTTTGATGATTAAGGTGACTTTTTATTTCTTGTTAAGCATCAGAAGATGTCAGCATTCATCTTTTGGGAGTCCAGTTACAAGGTGGAACTAGAAGGTGTTTTCAGCAATAGCCAGAGCACTGGAGGAAAAATAATTGACAAATACTTATACTTTTAAATTGTTTTGAGTTGTATTTACATACATCACGTTTTATCAGGTACCCACCAACTTTATACTTTGTGCCTTCAGATAGTTTCTAACATTTTCTAGTTTGTCAGCTTTAAAATATTAAATTCTTTTATGTTTTTAAACCATCAACCAGTAAGTCAAGACCACTGTCCCCTGCTGAGTTAGGCAATCGCTTAAAACTCCAAAGAACTCCGGGCTGAGTTCTTTTGGTGCTCAACAGTGGTCTGACAACAGGTGCTAGAATTAAGGTGTAGGGGAAAAAAAGCCAAGAAGGACTACATCTCCAATTTGTGAAGTTTGCTTATGATACAGTTGAAACAAATCTGATCAGTTTTATACCTGTCACCAGGAAATTAACTCTAAATTTTTGAATGCTTGTTGGCATCTGTCAAATCAATACTGAAAGGATGCATTTCGGCTTTTAACCAGTTGGTTCTGATCATTGCAACCTCTGTGCTCTTATAATTCAAAGAACAGGGATGGCTTTCTTTGGTATCTTTTGATCTAAGAACACTGAATTTTGACTTAAAATATTGTGACTAAATTGCACAATCTCTGGCTATTAGCACTGTTCACTGCATTGACATGCAAGAGAGAGAGAAGCCTGGTTACATTTCCTGCTATTTAACAAACGGTCCAATTAGGTCAGCAAGCCTGTTAGGGCCTTGGCTGCTATGCCCCTGGTCCCCCAACAGAGAGCAAGACAATTGTCCGGAGAATGTAGGTATGAGTTAAGAGCTGCCAGATTTATTTTATTTAAAGGCATGTAGAGAATCTCATAATCTATGTGAAAGTCACTTGCCAAAAAGGTTCTGGTCATGAAATACAAAGTAAATGTTACATATTTAATATTAAGTGAACCTCCTTGTGCCTTTTAAAAACTATCAACATTATGAAATTTAAAAGCTTAAATGTATTTGCCTAGTTGATAAAGAAGCTGTGGAACAGCTGAAGGAGAACTTTCAGACCCTAAAACAGTTATACTGCCTAGATGGTAAAATTTTCTAGTGGACTGTGCAATTGCTGGGTTGTCTCCCCAAACATATTTTAATATGTTATTTAAAATGATTTTACCCAAGCCTAAATATTAAAGTATATATGCAAAAGTAGCTGTGAGCCATTCTATTATGCTGGAGTACGTTTTTCTTGTGGCCTAATTACAGAAAACCAAGCTTTAGAAAATCTTGTTTAAATCATTTCACATGCAAGTCTTATCCTTTCTACAACACTGACAAATGTAGAGCCTTGGCAAAAATTAAATAAATTTTGTCATTGTGCCTCAGCTTCAGTAGCAGAGTTGTTGCGTATGTCTTTTAGAAAAGGAAATACAATTTTATATGCCAGGTCAGCATGAGATATGAAGAAAGCTCTAGAGGAATGCAGGGAATGTGATCACTAACGTACTTCTATTGCAACAGTTAATGACACTCTGTAGGCAGTAATGAGTGTGTGTCTGGCTTCCTTCCGGATGATGACCCTCACCTAAGTACAAAGTCTTGCACATGGGGGAAGAAAACTTACTTTTATTTTGTCTTGCCTTATTTGCTTGGCCACAATGCTAAGTGCTTTAAATATGTGATTTCATTTAATTCGGAATGTTATGCCACCTGGGAGACAATGTCCCCTTTTTCTTAGCTGAAAAGAATAAGGCTCAGAGAGGTTTAAGTACAGTCATAGGCCACATAACATTTCACTCATCAGGGGACTGTATATATGACAGTGGGTCCATGGAATTATACCAGTGTTTTCCTGTATCTTTTCTGTGTTTATATACACAAATACCCTTGTGTTACAGTTGTCTACAGTATTCATTACAGTAACATACTGTACAAGTTTGCAACCTTGAAGCAACAGACTGTACTATATATACCTGAGGTGTGTAGTACACTATACCACGTAGGTTTTTGTAAGTAAACGCTAAGATATTCACACAATAACAAAATTGCTTGAGGAGGACACCTTTCCCAGAACTTACCCCTATCATTAAGCAATGCATAACTGTAATTCACCTAAAGTCCCATAGCTGGTAAGCAACAAATTGAGCATTCAAATCTATTTCAAAGTCAGTGCTCTCTCTACCTGTTACATAGAATATTCCAAATAAATGCTTGTTGATTCAGAAAGCTGAATTAATTGAAAGCCAAATTTTGATATTTCTCTTGAGATAAGGTCTTGTCCTGTCACCAACGTTGGAGTGCAATGGTGCAATCATAGCTCACTGCAGCCTCCAGCTCCTGGGCTCAAGTAAAATTCTCCCACCTCAGCCTCCGGTATAGAGTAGCTAGGTGCACAGGTGCATGCCACCACGCCTGGCTAATTTTGTTTTTTGTAGAGATAGGCCCTAGCTATGTTGCCCAGGCTAGTCTAAAATTCCTGGCCTCAAGCAATCCCATCAACTGAGCCTCCCAAAGTGAAGGGATTATAGGTGTGAACCACTGCACATAGTTTCCAAATTTTAATTGTAATTGATACGGTTTTTCATGAAACGCCAGTCTAAAACCTAAAAAAAAAAAATTAACAGTAAAATTAGTGATACCCTTTCTTTCTTCCATGTTGTGGTTTACTGATGTTTACTAAATAATCTGCAGGCTTCCTGAACACATGAAGCAATAAAAAAGGCTCTAACACTTTTCTTCAACTAAAAAGCAGCAAGGTAAACAAGTCATCACTATTAATTTTTGAAGTGTATTGGGAAAATTCCTGTGTGCAACTCCATCATGAAGGAACTTAAATCTATTGGTGGAAAACTAGGTGTGAAAATAATTATGCACAATTGTCGGGTCACAATTTTGAAACACTCTACCATCTTCTTACATTTTGTGTTATACATTATTAATACTTAAACATATGAAGAATTCAAAAGCATTGAAAGCTTTGAACATATAAAATCCCCTCAAATCCCTGCATACACCTGTGTACCTTAGATTGCCTATGTAATCTATCAGCTCTGAATTTAAAAACTAAGATATCAAAATTAAGTTCAACAGGGGTAGTTACAAAGTTGTCAAGAAGCTGGTAATTCTAACTAAGCAGAATATTTAAAACACCTCTGAGAGCTTATTTAATGTGATTTGATCTGCTCTGGTCCACAACTGAGTTTTGATTCTATTGCCTTGTGTTTATTTTTTTCAGGTGCTTTCCACCTCACATTTAAATCCTAATCACATATTTTTAAACAATTAGTGCCTTTTAGATAGGAAATTAAAATGTTATTAAAATATAATTTTAAATTTTTGAGGATACCTATAAAAAGTTTAACTACACATACAATTCAACTTTTAAAAATGTATCCTACACAAATGTTGATTAATCCAAAGGTGGTTTGCTGCCGTATTATTTGTAATAGAAGTGTAGGCTCATCAGTGGAGGATTGAATTCCTCGGATGAAGTTAATCCACATGATTAAATAATTACGAAGCTGTTAAAAAGACCGAGCTGCATCTCAGTGCACGTGGAACAGTTTCCATCTCAGAACGGGAGCACGGGGAAAACACCCAGAAGACTGAGCACCGAACACCGACGCCCTCTGCGAGCCAAGGGGCAAGGGGACCCTTTCCCGGCTGTGCCTGTCTCCAAAGGGCTTGCGTTTTTTTACAGAAGCACCCGCTGGCTGCGTAAGTTAAACGGATATCTCAAATGGAAACGTCTGAAAGAGCCTAGGAAGACGCTGTTGGGTACCCAGCTCAGCACCCCGTCCTGGGACCTGCGGTCCCTCCCGCCCTCCGGCACCCGCACCCAGGCG
>NW_012104365.1:1506730-1607136 GCF_000951045.1 Mandrillus leucophaeus | reverse complement strand
CTGGGCCTGGCGCAGTGCGTGACACGTGGCTCCACGTGCGGCCTCGCCTGGACTAGGCCCCAGGCTGGCCCAGCATCCGCGAACGCGGTGGCGTCTCCTTTTTTCTTGTTTTTGTTTGTTTGAGACGGAGCCTCGCTCTGTCGCCCAGGCCGGAGTGCGGTGGCGCCATCTCGGGTCAGTGCAGCCTCCGCCTCCCGGGTTCAAGCCATTCTCCTGCTTCAGCCTCCGGAGTGGCTGGGACTACAGGCGCCCGCCACCACGCCCAGCTGCTTTTGTGTGTTTAGTAGAGACGGGGTTTCTCCATGTTGGCCCAGCTGGTCTCGAACTCCTGACCTCAGGTCATCCACCTGCCTCGGCCTCACAAAGTGCTGGGATTACAGGTGTGAGCCACCTCGCCCGGCCTACATTTTTATTTTAGTCATGATGGGAGGAGGAGGACGCCTTCCCTCCCCTTCATTCGCCTTTAATGTCTTTTGGACACCTTAGCTGTGTTGGTTACCATGGCAGAGGGGACTTTGAATAATCCACTCCTGCTTGCGTTCATTCAGCAGTTTTTCCTTTGGGGGAAAATCTTTCCCTCCCCCATCTGCCAAATTGTTTTGTTTGTTACTGTTTTTAACCGTAACCACTTTACCTGCCTGCAGATACACAGTTATCCTCTTACTAGTTCTCTGTGTTGCTCGCTAACCAATCCCCCAGTTCAGTACACGGGGGCTCAAAACCTGCTTACTTGACACGTAAGTCCTCGCTTCTCTTGAAACATTATTATTCTGTTCTCGGTTTCCGAAGTCGTTCTGTTACATAGTAGTAGTTCCTAAAGATCTTTTAAATTGTTTCCTCATGAGGCTGGAAAAATAAGTGTATAACTTTTGTTTCTTTTTAGAGTTAGCTTTCTCTTTCATTTGCCAATGTTTATTTGTTTGATATTGTGGATAGTGCTGTGCTTTTGACACTATTGTGGCCTGTATACATTCAACTTTGAGGCGTGTGTGTGTGTAACTGGATTATTCAGTTTGCTTTCCTTGGTTTGTTTTTCCCCGACTGACTTCATGAAAAAGTAGATTAGAAACTAAAACCATCTTGTTAGCTTTATGTGCCTCTTTGGCTGTACCTTTTTCTGTGCTGTAATTAATGTCTCAGGGCACTTTGTAAAATACACTGCTTCAAATTGCTTTAGTTGTGAAAACAGATAAAGCATAAGCTAATGGGCAAGCCTGCCTCAATAGTTGCTGGCCCTAGGGAAAGAGTATAAATGGAGACAACACATTTTAAGTATTTAAAGTTTTAAATCAAGTTTTCAAATTGTAACATAAAATAGTCTCAAATTTCACAAACACACTTTCACTGCATCAAAATAGAAAAATACGTGTATGGCTATTATTATTATTGAGACTTGCTCTGTCGCCGAGGTGGGAATGCAGTAGCCGTGAACATGGCTCACTGAAACCTGGGCCTCCCACTTCAGCCTCCTATTAGCTAGACCACAGCTGCGAGCCACCAGGCCAGGCTTTTATTTTTGTAGAAATAGGATCTCACCATGTTGTCCATGCTGGTTTGGAGCTCCTGGATTCAAGCAATCCTCTTACCTGGGCCTCCCACAGTGCCAGCCACCAACATTACAGTCATAAGCCACCAGCCAAGGCTATTATTTTTATGATTGAATCCTGAAAAGTATCAAAGATAACTGAATACATTTATTACGGATATCTGATGATGAACTAGTAATCTCTGAATAAGTGATAAAATACTCACATAATTCGTAAGTTACTATATATAGTTCATTTTTATTTTAAAAATCATAATGAAGATTTTTAGTTATTTACTATTGACAGCCATGATCTAAGGGTTAAAACTGTAATTACTCAAAATGTGTTATACTCAAAATGTATCAAATTTGGGTTTATATCACAAACAAAATAGGTATAAAAGTATTTTTCTCTAAAAAAATTCTTAAATATTAAAATTCTCATAGAATTGTAATTAATGAATAGTTTCCTTAAAATTTTAACACTGGAATTGCTTATTTTTGAATAATTATGATATTATTAAATATTTTATAACAGTACATTTATTCACTATTTTAGCGTTTGCTTACTGTCTACTGTAAAGAATCCATATCATGTTCACGTAGTTTATGTCTAGATCTACATATATGTTAATATGAATTGCTTGCTACTACAAAATGTTCCTCAGCCACCGTGTGCTACTGTTGCAAATACTGTGCACTAATTTGCTAGTATTTCTAGAGTCACAAATTGGAATAAAAAGAGAAGGAAGAAGATGGGCATTTGGCACTGTTAAGAAGTAGTATCTTATGCAAGAATCAGCTGTATTCTTGCTTTGCAGGGGAAAGATTTGACAATATCTCTTTTCTCTTACCTAAGCACTTGCTCACATGCTATCTTTGTTCTGAAGCAGAGACTAAAGTATTAGCATTAGCATAATCTGAAACCTTCTTTGTATTCAATTGTGGCTTCACACTGTCCGACTTCTTTAAGTATTGTTTTTTTATTATGGAAAATTCGGACAAATAAAGTAAGCAGAATAGTGTAATTAATTGCAGTCCCCTTCTTTCATAGGCATAAGCAAAGGAAGTGTTTCTCAGGGGCCTGAAGGATAGAGTTATGAGAATGAATAATGTGTTCATGGTTATAGACTTTCTGGGGGTAGGGCTGAGTCCTGGATTTTGAGCTCATAGAGATGCCTGTGTGCTCCATAATAAGAGAGAGAGTGAGAAAGAGATTGCACTATGTAGAGTGCATAGCAAGGGCCCCTTTTGCTTTGTCCTAATGGTAGTGGTGATTGAAAGGGTATATATGAGTGTATGTTGAACCTTAGGAAACAGAATTAAGTTAATTTAATCCATTGTATTCTCAGTCCAGACACCATGCTTTACTACACTCCTCTAAATAAAAAATTAAACAATTAAAATTCTTTTTTTTTTTTGTCTTTTGATCCATTTTATTCCCTATCCCTAAGGTTATTTTCTTTGCTTGTGCAAATCATCCAATGTTCATATGCCCAGTATTTGTATCCTTCTTTAATAAAGTACCCTGTGGTCTTACACAGACACACACATATCAATAACAGTCATATGAGCCTTTATTAAGTATATTTTAGGTTTTACATAAATAATTTCTATTATCTCACTTTGCATTTTTTTGTGTGTGTTATATTGTGTTTGAGATGCACCGTATTCTGAGATCTTCTTCATTATATTCAGCTGCTGAATTCAGTTGCATCACTCACCACATTTCATGTTTATTTACCTCCTCCCCCATCACACTGACAGGCAGTTTCAGTTTCTTGATATTGGAAGAAATGCTTCAGTAAATATTTTTATATTCCCTTTGTGCTTTTGAGTTTCTCTAAAGTGTAAAATTAGGAGTGGAACTACTGTGTTATATGGTATTCCAGTTTACATTTTTACGCAATGCTATCAAACTCTTTTTCAAAGTGCAGTTATTTACTTCCCACCAGGAGTACATACATGATTTCCAATTTCCTTTATTCCCACTGTGACTTGGTAGTATCAGTCTCTTTAGTTTTTGCCAATCTGGTGGATGGTGGAGAGGGGACTGGTTGTTGTTTTACTTAGCATTCTGATTACCATGGAGGTAGCATTTTCATTTCTTTATTAGCCAGTTGAGTTTTATTTTCTGAATGACCTCTTCTTATTTTCCATTTTAGCTGTTGGGTTATTGCTTTTTTCTCCTTGTTTTGTTAAGTTCTTCATAATAATTCTTTTTATATTAATCCTTAGTCTCTTATTCCATTGCAAATGTCTTCCTAGTATGCTGCCTTTCTTTTACAGTGATGCACAAAAAGTTAAAATCTATTACTTTTTATGTTTTGTGCATTTTGTTTTAAATTCTTTCATATTGGAACATCTTAGTGATAGCCTCCTGTATTTTCTGCTAATAGTTTTTAAACATTTACTTTTTACATTTAGGTAGTTAATTTATCTAGACCTAATTTTTTTATGGCAAAGTAGATTTCTAATGTTATTTTTTCCACATGCCAATTCACTTTTTCCAGACTATTTATTGACCAGTTTACCTTTCCCTGATTTGCGAAACCATATGACTCAGATATGAACTTCCAACATATGCTTGACTATGCATTTGAATTCTGTTTTTTTTATTGATCCATTTGTTTTCCATTATTAATACTTCACTGTTTATAATTATTTCTTGTGATTTTGTAATATGTTTTAATATCAAATAAGGTGATCTTTCTTTGCTATTTTAAAAGTTATTTTAGTATTAGAGCAGCATTATTCCTCCATACACATTTTAAAAGAATTGGCCAAATCTGTCAAATTATTATTTTGTGTTTTTTACTGGAATTGCTTTGAAGTTTAGAAATTCAGATATTTATTTTAGTGAAGCATTGATGGTTTTATAATAAGTCCTTCCGTTAATGAGTAGGAACAACTCCATGTATTCGTATCTCTTGTTAAGGTCTTTGGTATATTATCTTCATAAAGATCATATCTCCTTTTTCGTTAGATTTATTCATTTTAGTTTTCTATATTAAAAAATTCAATTGTCTGATTATTGCTAATATAAAAAGGAATACTATAGATATTTATGCTGAGCCTTGCTGGAATCTCTCAAAGGTCCTCTGACAAACAGCATTCCTCTTTCTTCCTGGGTTCTGACCAATTAGGGGAAAAAAGTAACCTTCATTAGTCCTATATTGGCTAGGTTCATGGGTGTGAGTTTAGGTTGTTGGTTTAGTGAATTTGCTAATACTGAGCTCCAGAATTAAGCAAACTTACTGCCCAAGGCACTGCAAGGTAATCGAGTTAGACCTTTCCAGCCCTGCATTTTTTACCTTCCACCCTGGAAGAGAAAGCTTACTGTATTGACTCCATAGAAAAAGGACGAGCAAAATGTCGACTTTCTCACAGGGGCACAGCTTCCAGAAGGAACAAAACTGAAAACAACATGAAACTCCTCTTTCAGTTTTCATGTAAAAAAAAAAAAAAAAAAAAGGGTGGAGTTGAGCTGAACCTGACTCATTTTCTTTCCCAAAGTTACCAAACACTTCCAGCTCCTCTGTGGTGATGTAAGTTAAAGGAATAGAGAGAGGCCAATAGTATACTCAGCCTTTCTCACAGAAGCTGGGAGTAGGGAAAAGGTATTCTTCCTCTCTAACATTTCCTAGCTTTTTGTTCACTTAATTATTAACCTGTTTTTTGGAGATTTATCTGGATGGTTCTTTTCCTTTCTTCATGAGGCCATTACCTTCTTTTGGGTATTCTCTTTGGATTGTGGAAGAACTTTAGATGTTGACCGTGGAAGATTCTACTTTGGAGTTAGAACAGAAGATTAAAATTAAATTTTAATTTTAATTAATCATAAATGAAAGGCAGAAATGTCATTGTTTATTATACTTCCCATTCCAAATTATCTCTAGATGTAGAGCCTTTGATGTACTGTACTGAATAAAGGTATTTGGCAATACATAAAGATGTTTCAGCAGTAAAATGCCAACAAATTTGAATATAAAGATCTTCTGTTTTGAACATCTCAGGGAACCTTAAGGTTGAAAGATTAAAACCCTTTATAAGTTAAAGACCAAGGACTGAAAGATTTAAATGTCCAGAATCATTTTTTTTTGTGCTTCTGAATTTAAAAGTCTAAAGGCCAAAATTTTTAAGTTAAAGTCCCAAATACGCATTCTCAACAAATCCTATTATGTTCAGATGCAGTCAGATTCTTTGGTGGAGTTGGAGTTCTTTCATCAGCTGTAGCTTGAGCTGTCTTCCATGGAAAGGAAGTACCAGTTATATGTTCTCAGAAACTATATTAGTTCAATGCCAAAGTACTGGTATACATTATCTTTTAAAGCATTCAAAAGTTAGTAGTACATTATGCTTAGCACATTACTAGACCTGTTTCAACTTAGAAAAATTGCCAATGCTTGGTCCCTATTGCAGTAATTTCAGAAAATAAAAAATTTCTATTACCTAGTACTTAGCACTGCCAAAGATCGATTGAGCAGTCTCAGTGGTATGGGGGCAGGGGAAGAGAGTAGCCTGAGATGATGGTCTTCTTTTCTTAAAACTTTCCAGTAGACCAATCTCTGTTGATTATCCAGAATCTGACTTGCTTCACTTTAATTGAAATGGAGAAAATATTTCAGCAAGAGGCTAATTTTGGCACTAAATTTGAGGAATGTTTCTATGATTATGTCACCCTGTGATGGCATTGCTGCCTTATGTGCAGGGGTAACCTGGTCTGCCCTGGTTACTAGCTCTTATTTGACATGTTTTCCTTCCCCATCCAGTACATTCAAAACCTCAACTTTTATTTCTTCTTTGAATCCCATGTTTTCAGCATTCCAATACTGAATTAAGTTTGGGCTTTATGTAGTGACTGTTATGGGTTGAATTGTGTTCCCCTAAAAAGATATGTGAGATTCTAATTCCCAGTATCTCAGAATGGAACCTTTTCTGGAAATAGGGTCTTTGCATTTAACCGAGTTAAGTTATTAACTTGTTATTTAAGTTATTAGGGTGGACCCTAATCCAATATATATTTATAAAAAAGGGAAATTTGGATACAGATATGCATAGAAGACAAGGTGAAAATTAAAAGGAAGAATACCATGTGATAAAGGAGGCAGAGACTGGATTTATGCTGCCACAAGTCAAGGAATGTCGGCAGCTACCAGAAGCTTAAGGAGACAGGAAAGATCCTTCCTCTAGCACTTTCAGAGGCAGTATGATCCGACTGACCCCTTTATTTCATCCATCTTGTCTCCACACTGAGATAATTTCTGCTTCTAAGCCATCCAGTTTGTGGCACTTTGTTAAGGCAACCCTGGAAATTAATACAGTGACATGGAGTCCACACATAGCTGTGAGCAAACCTTTTTCTTGTTGTTACAGAAGCAGTTGGCAAAATTCCATCCCTTATGGAATTTCTCAGATTTATGAAACCTGTCTTACAGGAGAAGGGTCCTCCTTCAATCCATATTTGTTTTGGCTACAGACTCTATCCCAACAGATTCCTGAATGGAAGCTGCTTTTGTTGCTTCTGAAGTTTGTTTCCTTAATACTAGGAGGTGGGATTAGGAAGAATTCCGGCCTATAGACAAACATAAATTCAGAGCTATTATTTCCACAGTTCTCCGTGAGGTTTTGACAAAGTAGTGAAGTTTTAAAGCAGGCATATTGTGTGCTTCACATAATCTAAGTGAACACTCATGAACTTCTGGTTTTCTTAAAAAATGAACTCTAACAGATTGATAATCAATTATAGTACCTACATGTATTGGGGAGAAGTAGTAGTCCCAGTAATCCTCTGTTTGATGGAGAAATCTTACCTGTATTTAAAACATTTAGGAATCAAAGATGTTAATTATAACCTTGTTACCAGGGCAATACATTAACAAGTGAGGCAGCTAGTCAGAGTTATAGACTCTTTTGAAGGTGGAAGGTCAGAGGCTATGACATTAAATAGGCTGTGGTGCCAAAATAGGATCCTTTTGTTCAGTGCATATTTCCAAGAGTATGTTTACATAAACTGATAACCAAATAACTTAGTAACTGTTGTGAATATTCACACCAGTGAATAATATATGAGAGATAAATATTTTCATCTCTGTGGCCTACCTTGTTCTCTAAATGATGTTTTCCAACAGAGTTCTTTCTTTTGTTAAATCCCATGCCCATGGATTGAGAAAATCAATAGGTTATTTTATTTTAAGTTCTGGTCTACATGTGCAAGATGTGCAGGTTTGTTACACAGGAAAATGTTTGTCATGGTGGTTTGCTGCACCTATCAACCTGTAAATGTTAAACTCAGCATGCCTTAACTGTTTTTGCTTATGCTCTCCCTCCTGCCGCCCCACCAGGCCCCAGTATGTGGTGTTCCCCTCCCTGTATCCATATGTTCTCATTGAACAATAGTTTCTAATTTTAAGGTTGTCCAACTTAGCAGTTGTCTTTTATGGTTAGAGTTTTTTTATAATCTTGCTTATTGCTTATTTCTTATTGCATGGTCATGAAGATGTTCTAATATATTATGTTCTAGAAACTTAATTGTTTTCAATTTTCGTTCCACCTGGAAATGGTGTTTGCGTATGGTATGAGATGGTTAGTATGAAGTAGTGAGGTTTTGTTGTATTTCTTATGAACATCCAGTTGAACAGTATAGATTAATTGTAAAGATTATCTTCCCCTTTCTTTACTGCTTTGTGTTCTACCTTTATTGTAAATCAGGTCATGTGTATAGGTCTGTTTCTGGATTCTCTTCAGTTCCATCTGTGTTGGACTTTTGTGTTAAATCCAACGGTAATAGAGTTTTATTAGCTTTCTTTTGGTTAATGTTTGTGTGGTAGATATCTTTTCTTTTTATTTCCAACTTTTTTATAGCCCCTTATTTAAGGTATATCTCTTAAAAGTATAATATTTTTGGGCAGCATATAGTTTTAAAAATGATTAACCTACCCGACAGTTCAATTTTTTCTTTTTAATTATTGTGGGTACATAGTAGGTGTCAATATAGTATGTGAGACGTTTTGGTACAGGCATGCAATGTTAAATGAGCACATTATGGAGAATGGGGTGTCCATCCCTCAAGCATTGATCCTTTGAGGACAATCTGACTTTTAACTGGAGTTGTAGAGGAGGCAAAACTTTACCTCTTCCCTTTTAGAGTTAAATTGACATAGATCAACTGGAGAAAAGCACACAAATTTCTTTAATACAAGTTGTACATGACACAGGATCCCTCATAAGAAAATGAAGACCCAAAGAAGTAGTTAGGGTCAGTCAGTTATATACTGAATTGGACAAAGAACAGTTAAGTTGTGAAATAAGATAAGGCAAAGAGGCTTTAGGCTAGGGTAGTTAATTGGGTGGAGAAATGACTAGGAAGATAAGAGTTGGTTTAACAAAGTCTGGTTGTACAGATTTTCTTGATTTTTAACTTTCCCCCCCTTGATTATAAGATTACTTCCCTTTTGGTATAGGGAGGACATCTTTCACACGGGAATTTCATTTCCTGCTTTTAGGAAACAGAATGAAGGTCAGAGTGATCTTGTACCTGCTGTTTTTTGTTAAGCGCCCTTGATTTAAAATAGTCAATATGTCAGAGCAGCATATTGGGAGGGTGACATATTCTTACCTCTTTAGAGTATATAATATATTTTACTTTCAATGTAATTATTGATATGTAACTTTTAATCTATCACCTTACTTTGTGTTTTCTGTTTTTCCTTCTTGTTCTGGGTCTCTCTCTTTCTGTCTCTCTCTCTGGATTGATTAAAATGAAAACATTACAGCCTCCCTCCCCCACTTAGCTTAGTAGTTCTATATTCTTTCACTGCTCATTTAGTGGTTACCTTGGAAATGATGACGTGCATTCTTTTTGTTTATTTTAGAGACAGAGTCTCCCTCTCTTGCCCAGGCTAGAGTATGGTGTTGTGGCCATAGCTCACTGTAACCTCCAACTTCTAGGCTCAAGCAATTTCTCACCCCAGCCTCCAGAGTAGCTGGGATTACAGGCACACACCACCATACCCAGCTAATTAAAAAAAAATTTTTTTGTAGACATGGAGTCTTGTAACATACGATATTTTTAAAAAACATTTCCATAATTATTAAAATGAGATGGTAAAAACATCATCAGACTTTATTATTTATAAATGAATAATACTATCAGGCACATGGTTCCTCTCAGAATGACCTTTGGTACTTTGCTCCAAAAAAGGCAGGCAAATAATTACGTATATTCTACAAAGCAAAATAGGGATACAGAGCTTTGAGGATGACTACAGCAATGATTTGCATTTTCTTGACCAAAATGATATTAATTCCTTAGGTGTTCATGGCAGGGAGAATAAATGACCTTTATCTTCGATCCTTGTCAGAACCACACTAGATAGGATTGTTTGAAGTGATTTAATCTATTTTTGGTCCTGTTTTCTTAAGCATAGAATCTCTCTTTAGA
The DNA here is from genome assembly GCF_000951045.1 of Mandrillus leucophaeus. Taxonomy (NCBI): domain Eukaryota; kingdom Metazoa; phylum Chordata; class Mammalia; order Primates; family Cercopithecidae; genus Mandrillus; species Mandrillus leucophaeus. The sequence goes on along the minus strand of NW_012104365.1, from coordinate 1,597,168 downwards.
ACCTTGTAGATACTTTCTGTTAGCCATATTGCAATATATTAATTTGTGGCAGTTATTTATATTTGCACCCCATGGTCTTTAAGGATCCAGATAACTTTGGGAAAGTGAGGTCCTCACCTTAATTTCAGCATTCGACCAGAAATTGGGGGTTCTTTCTTTCCTGAACACTCTCGTGGACATATGAAATGTGTTTGGGTTATCTTTTCCTCACTCCTTTCCTTCATATTTTGATCCTGTTCATTGTTAGCATATCTGCATATTCCTTCTTTCTTGAATATTAATAGTCCAAATTTCATGTACACATTAATTCAAGAGTTTTTTTTTTTCCTTGTTCTCAAAGATGGAACAAGTATAGCAGAGAATCACTGGAATGGGAGATCCAGGTTATTCTTTTACTAGCTTTCTGACCTTTTGGCAGGATATTTGATATTAATTTAAGTAATCTATAAAAAGGAAGAGCTTGAGTAAATGATCTTCAGGCTTTTCTCTGGAAAATTCTTTGATCATATTCAAATGTGTAATTTTATAAACAGGTAAATGTTTAGTGAGGAAGTTAAACAATATTGCCTTTGGTATAAATAACAAATGCTTATTTATGTGTGTAAGATATTTAAACTGTTAAACACATGAAACAGATTGTGAGATACAGAAAATACATGTTTTCTTTTATAGGTGTTTATTTTGTCTTGCTTTTTTTTTAATGAAGTCAAAATGCCAATAAGACCAGATCTCCAGGTATGTAGTCCTAGACCAAAAGTATTTTAATTCTGAAAATCACCTTTTGTTTACTTATAGGTATTCAGTGTTATGTTTTTAGCAATGACAAAGCTTACATGTTTTTATGAAATGGTCAAGAATAGTTTAAAGTGTCCATTGATTCATGCATAATTTATGCTTGGATATTTTTGTATTAAGTTTTAGAAATTAAGATATTGCATATTTAGGTAAAGTGTAAGTGTTAATAATCTATTCAATATGTATGTAGTTCACAGCCAAACCTGTTTAGTGATCAGGTTGTAGTGTGAACATTTGTTATTAATGAAGTTGTACTTTAATAGCAAGGATGGCAGATTTTATTAAGGTTATAAATATTATATAAGGGTAATGCTTAAGTTATGTTAGCATAATTTCTAAAAGGTGCTTTTGCCTGTCTTTATGCATTTTTTTCTTTACTGTTTAAACCCTGTTGAGAGATTCGTAGTCAGGTATACTAGGCTTTTATTCATTGTATTAAGTATTAGTTACTTTAAAGTTTTTTTTATTTTCATCAAGTTTCTGTTGAGTTTGACATAAAGGTGACTTTGGTAATAAAAGATATGAATTGGAAATATTAGTAAAATATTTTTAAATCAGTCTTATTATCAAAGAAATGTAATTTCTAATTCAGTTGTTCCAAATTTAATAGTGGCCATATTTTTAAAAAATAAGTGAATTAATAATTTGAGTTCATTTGAGAGTTTTCCTGTGGAAACAGTTCTCAAATTACTAGACTGCATAGGTAATTAATTTTGGTTTTGATACAATATGTGCCATTAAATATATTTCTCTAGCACTTGGAAAAATGCATTGATGATGCTTTAAGAAAAAATGATTTCAAACCTTTGAAAACACTTTTGCAAATTGATATTTGTGAAGATGTGAAGATTAAATGCAGCAAACAGTTTTTCCACAAGGTGGACAACCTTATATGCAGGGTAAATATTCATTTTTGCTCAATGGTTGTTACAATTATTAGATAGAACTCTAGTTTTAGAAGGAAGTACTCCATTAGAAAAAAATGAATAGAAAGGCTTGGGCAAGCTCAGTTATGATTACATAAATAAATGCTTATTTCACCATATGCTTATTTTTGTTTGTTTGCTTGAGGAATTTCAACACATTGGAATGTCATTTCCCAAATAAAAAATACAAAAATATGTGTTCACATGGGGTTTACCATCAACTGTGGCTGAAATTGGGGAAAAAATACTTCAGCTCTTTGAAGTTTAAACAAGTTGATAGATTTTTTAAAAAACCTATCAGTGTATACTTGATGTTACATAGACAATGCCTACTTCTGTCAAAACTAAAACATAAAAAAATCACCCCAAACTTTAAATTTAATTGATCATATTTAAGACATTTTCATACATGATAAAAGGTGATTATTGATAATCCCCCCCAGTATCTGAGATTCTTTATGAATCCAAGAAATTGAATAAAAATTTATTGTTTCTGTTAAATACATGGAGCTTTTTAGAATGGAAAGTAGCTGGTTCATTGTATCATAGTATAAAGTTTCTTGGATTTATACAGATTTCCATTTTTGTCCTGAGTTTGTCATTCCCTGACTGTATGACTTTGGGCAGGTCTCATTCTTAAACCACATTTTCATCTGTTGCAATATAGAGATGATTAGAATGACCATCTTTCAGGATTTGTGAAGATTAAAATATGTGTGCAATGCTCCTTGTACAATGTCTGTTTCATACTGTTTTGTGTTTACAGAAATTTTAATGTATAGCTTTTATTTCAGGAACTTAATAAAGAGGATATCCACAATGTTTCGGCCATTTTGGTTTCTGTTGGAAGATGTGGCAAAAATATCAGTGTATTGGGGCAAGCTGGACTTCTAACGATGATAAAACAAGGACTAATACAAAAGATAAGTGTAGAATATGTAACATATTCATGTGAATGAAATATTATAAAAGATACGCTTTCTAATAAGAAATTATCCAAATTGTTGAAAATAAATTTAGGAACTTTATGTACAATTTTGGGAATAAAACATTTCTATAACTTGTGATATATGTTACAAATATAAAGATCACAAGAAAACTATACAAAGACAGACTCCTTGATAATCATGTGAGTTTAAGCTCCTTAAGGCTTTTACTTGCTTTATTGACTCTTTAACTCTTGTTATTCTCTAACTTCATTTTTTGTTTTTATATTGTTTATCTGTCTCCCATGCTAGAATGTAGGATATTGATTTTTGTCTGTTTTGTTCATTGCTACATTACTGGCACCTAGAATAGTATCTGAGATGTATGTACTCAAATATCTGAATTGATTAGGGTAAAATAATATGAAAACTTTTCATATAGTAACAGTATCAAAAATGATCTAAATTGTGATGATAATTTACTTCTTTCTATTATAATAAATGTACCCTAACTAGGAATTTGAAGGGGAAATAAGGATCTGCTACATGGAATCAAGATTAACTCCATCTAGTCCCATTTTAAACAATGGGAAAAGATAGTTTAAAAAAAAAAAAGATCTTTAAAAACATGAATTTATTTTGATACAATACTAAAATTTTAGTTTTAGTGTGTCTTTATTCCTAGGCTTACTGTTCATACAAAGACAAGTACATTCTTAAAATTATTAAAATGAAACTCAAAGTAATAAGTTCATTCCTCTTTTTACATGGTTGCCTGGTTTGAAAAATCCAAGGAGATTATTCAGAGTCAAGGAAATTCAAAAGATGAAGCTGTTCTAAATATGATAGAAGACTTAGTTGATCTTCTGCTGGTAAAAATCACATTGATTACACTGATGTTTATAAAGCATGTGTTTATTTAAAAAACAATTTGTGATCTCTGTGCCCTGAGCCTAAAAGTCACTAACAGATTGGTTGGTGCCTTGGTTGGATTGGTATAAAGCATTTATTCTGGTAAATATAATTAAATGGTTAGTTAATAAAAAATAAATATGCTATGAGTTAAAATGTAATCTGTCATTTCAGTACCATTTGTAATGGTTTATAATATTGTAATGGTTTATAATATATAGTAACTTGTAAATTAAATATTATTCACTTTTTTTCAGGTCGTACATGATGTCAGTGATGAAGGTATAATAAACACTTATTTTCTATTGGAACAATAAATTACCGTTAGAGCTTTAGTATAATTTTACAATTCCCATAGTATTGTCCTAGTATTAAGAACCCATTATCTGATTCAAAGATCAACAAACTTTTCCTGTAAAGGGCCAGATAGAAATATTTTAGACTTTGTAGTCCAAGAGAAAAACAATTAAGAATATTATGTAGGTACTTGTATAACAAGAGAGAAAAACAAATTTCTACAAATAATTTATTGATGCCATTGAAAATATAATAGTTGTACAATTTTTTGTAATATAGGTCTACTAATAAGGAAACTTGCATTCTTTTTGTGAGAGAATAACATTTCACTTAATTAGGGTTCAGAGTTAGTGTTTTGTTTGCAAAATTGATTGTAAATGTTCATTTGTTAATCCCTATCTATAATGAGGTTTTATGTATGTCACATTAGAAAATGGCTTTTCATGCAGACAATGCCAAATACTGATATCACTGCATAAGCATGCTTTTAATTGAGCGTGTTCATCACTTGAAAGGCATTAATAGAATTGTTAGGTTCTTAACATTTGCATTTTAGAATGTCATTGCATTGCAGATTAATCACTTCCAATTGAAGGTTATGTGGAAGCTTCCCAATTGCACAGTTAAATGAATTTTGAAATGTGGAAATTTCCTTAGTACTTAAAACAAATCCAGAAACACTGCTAGACCTGTAGTTGGAGTTTTGAAAAAATCTATCCCCTGCAAATTTGTGTGGTAATGGAGATGTTGCTTCCTGTTTTAACTTTTGACAGTCTGTGAAGTGTATAAAGCAGCATAGCATTACTTGCCTTTCAGATCACCTTAGTTATCAGAATGACTTCATTGCAGTGTTCATGATACAAGCATTATTTTTTCTTGTAATTTTGTGCCCAATTCATTTAGAAACATTGTCAACTCTGCAGCCAGTGCTAATTACCAAAGCCATTCAGTATTCAACAATAAGGGTTGAGGATAGTTCTTGTTCAGAAAAATTTTGGTCTTGGTGCTGGATATCAAAAAGTCACAATAAAACCCCACTGCCATTGGACTGCTGTGTGGTAGGGAAAGTCGGAATACTCAGTTTCTGCTTCTGACAAAAATTCAAATAACTGACCATGGCTAAATTGACGAGAGTGAGTGATGTTCACCTTTGACAGTACTGTTTTAATAAAACATGATAGATTCAAATAGTTTTCACAGAGCACTTGCTGGTGAGTAATAGTCATGCAAAAACAGGCAGTGAGTTACATTTAGTTTGTGGGCCATAGTTTGCCAACCTTTGATCTAATGGAACAATTTTTCAATAGTAAATTGAGAATACAGAATATGTTACTACTCATTCTTTGACTTGTGGCCTGCTTGTGCCAAACAATCAGATCCAAGTTATTTTAGCTCTGTGTTGACTGAAGAAGACTTACCTAGGATTGGTCAGTGAGGGTGGTGAATTATTTATAGAGAAAGTACTTGCTGCCTTCAGAGCCAAAAAGTTTTAAACAGATTGCCATTGATTTAAATAATAATTAATCCTACCTCTTCATTGATTGATTTTGCTACATAACAATGTTGTTTAAATTTTTAAGTTTTTAGGGAAAAAACAGTCCTAAACACCAGCAATTAATTATAAAGTGATCCACCTGATTTTTAAAGTAAATAATTGTATCTTTTCATCTGAGTACTTTTTTTCTTTTTATGTAGTCACTTTGGAAAATTGTACATTTGTTGTTACAGTATTTCCATTGTTTAAAGTTATTTTTAGAATTTGCATTATGAAACAGCATGTACACATTCCTTGAATATACTCAGTATTGATAAAGCCTCATCTTTCAAAAATGCGTTAACCTAAAAGTGGCTCACATCATTTAGAACTTCATTGGGGTTAAGATGTGTTGGTCTTAATAAGTATAAAAATTTTTGATGTTTAACTAAAAATTAATGAGGTCAGTTTTGGTAAAAGCCTCAGATTTGAACTTTTCAATTTTGAACTATATTTACTTAATCTAAAAAGAAAATACCTCCTTATATGCCTGCAGTTAGAAACTAGATCTAGAGTTGTCCCTTAACAGTATTAAAATCAGTCACATTTAGTTGAATGGTGTTTTTTGCAAGGCCAAATAGAATTAGGACTTAATTTCATTCTTTCTCATCCCAAGCCCTAGTGGGCATTCTTCTGAACTGCAGTAGTATATCCTTTCCACTAACTTATTTTATTTATTTTTATTTTTTGAGACAGGGTCTCACTCTGTCACCCAGGCTGGAGTACAGTGGCACAATCATGACTCACTGCAGCCTTGACCTCCTGTGCTCAGGTGATTCTCCCACCTCAGCTTCCCGGGTAGCTGGGATTACAGGTGCCTGGCTAATTTTTGTACAGACAGGATTTTGCCATGTTGCCCAGGCTGGTCTTGAACTCCTGGGCTCAAGCAGTCTACCCACCTGGGCCTTCCAAAGTGCTAGGATTATAGTCCTGAGTTACCATGCCTGGCCCCTTTCTGCTATCTCTTATAAGAAAAGACTGACAGTTGAGAGGATTTGAAATGAACATTTATCAATAATTTAACACTTTTATTCAGGTAAAAAACAAGTAGTGGAAAGTTTCGTACCTCGCATTTGTTCCCTGGTTATTGACTCAAGAGTGAATATTTGTATTCAGCAAGAGGTAAAGTCATTTATTTGTTTGTGTTTTAAAAACTAAAAATGAGAAAGTGAAGAAAATCAATAGCAATTAAATTGAAAATTTATTTCATCTAGGACTAAATTACTTACCTTGGAGTATATGTCTATCATCTTAACAATCTATTGCCTGACATATTTCCTAAATAGTTACTGAAAATTTATAACCATATGGGTTTATAATGCATATAGCTCAAATAGAAATAAATTATACCATCCAGATTTTTGGGGTGCTTAAGTAGTTAAATGCTAAAAATAATCTGTATTAGTATATTTATGTGTGTACATATACTATCATCATAAGAAAATAAAGTAACATTTTTGGCTTCCTCAGATCTTCTAATGGAGTTAAAATAAATATAACTTTTATTGCAAAAAGTACAAGTGCTTTAAGTACAGGAGTCATGTTATATTCTATTTTTGATATTCTATAGTTTATGTTGTTTTTATATTCATTATTTTATACTTTATTATTTTTATTTTTTTGAGAGAGTCTTGCTCTATCTGCCCAGGCTGGAGTGCAGTGGCGCAATCTCAGCTCACTGCAACCTCTGCCTCCCAGGTTCAAGTGCTTCTCCTGCCTCCCTCCTGAGTAACTGGGATTACAGGTGCGCGTTACCATGCCCAGCTAATTTTTGTATTTTTGGTAGAGACAGGGTTTCACTATGTTGGCCAGGCTGATCTCGAACTCCTGACATCAAGTGATCCGCCCACCTCGGCCACCCAAAGCGCTGGTATTATAGGCGTGAGCCACCATGCCTGGCCCGTTTTATACTTTATAATATTCTTTCCTCCATCCTACTCCATTCCTATAATAAAACTCAGTGATTAAGAAAAAATTAGGCTTCTAAGTTTATGTGCTTAGAGTATTTCTCTAAATAGTGTTTCACTGAATATAAAGTTAATGCATTATCTTTTTTTCTTTTCTAGATAATTAAAAAAATGAATGCTATGCTTGACAAAATGCCTCAAGATGCCCGGAAAATACTCTCTAACCAAGAAATGTTAATTCTCATGTAATAATCTGTACTATATTGTTTTTATTCTTTTTTTTTTTTTTTTTTTTTTCTCTGTCGCCCAGGCTGGAGTGCAGTGGTGCGATCTCGGCTCACTGCAAGCTCCGCCTCCCAGGTTCATGCCATTCTCCTGCCTCAGCCTCCCGAGTAGCTGGGACTACAGGTGGCCGCCACCACACCCAGCTAATTTTTTGTATTTTTAGTAGAGACAGGGTTTCACTGTGGTCTTGATCTCCTGACCTCTTGATCCCCCCGCCTTGGCCTCCCAAAGTGCTGGGATTACAGGCGTGAGCCACCACGCCCGGCTGTTTTTATTCTTAAAATCAATAATTTAAAAATGTTTTATAAGACAGTAAGACAACCATGAGTTTGCATTAATAATGAAACTGATAAACTGTTGCAGCTTTTTAATGTAATTTAGTATATGTATATAATTTCTGCAAAAGTCAGTGATATTAGCCAATTGTAAATTTTAGTGAAGTTTCTTTTCCTCCTAAACATGTGGACTTCCTATTTAATTGATACTGGTCCGTTTTATAATCTGTTATTTTAATTCACAGGAGTAGTATGGGAGAAAGGATTTTAGATGCTGGCGGTAAGTATGTCTTTTCAAAATCTAAAATTATTCCATATTTATGAATAGCAGATAATATTTTTTAGTTAAAATATTAGCATAGCAATGTGAGACTGAGGTAATTATAAACTTTAGGTACAATTAAGCAATTTTTAATAAATATAAATAAAATTTATCTTTGGGACAAAAATAATTTATGACAGTAGGCATTAGATACATACAATTTGTACCTAATGGTAGACTTATGAATAACATAATAGCTTAAGATAATAGCTTAAATTAATAGCTTAATTTAATAGCTTAATATAATAGCTTAATTAAAACTTAATAGCTTAACATAATAGCATAATATAATATCTTAATTTTTCAATAGACCTGAACTACTTGTGCTAAGAAATTCCTCAGACAGTATTTTATGAAATTAGGATGTCTAATATTCTTGGTATTGATGTATTTGTTTTTAAACAATGTGTTTATTAAAATAACTTAAAATTTATTTTCTAAGCTTTTTGTGAATGAATTTTAATATGGTGATTTACATGTAGAATAAATCATGGTTTAAAGTACTGTGGGATAACTGTAAACATGTTACATGAGAGGAAAACAGAATTTGTAACTTACAGATAACTGTATGGGTTACTTTGCATTTTATGGCAGTGTCTTTGAATATTTAGAAGTCTCAAATTTTTAAAACAATTTTACTTATTTCTTCTGTTAGCATGCTTGTTATTTGGGCTGTGTTAATTCTTCAAATGATGAGATTTCTAATCCATATGAAGAAAATATTAATAGATTAATAAATTACACTAATATATTCTTATTTCTCTTGTTTATTCGAATACCTTATAAAACATCTTGTCTTTTATGAACTTAATTTTCATAATTGTAAATCCAACATTAACTATTTTTTTAATAGATTATGACTTACAGGTAGGCATTGTAGAAGCTTTATGTAGAATGACCACAGAAAAACAAAGGCAAGAACTGGCACATCAGTGGTTTTCAATGGATTTTATTGCTAAAGCATTTAAAAGAATTAAGGACTCTGAATTTGAAACAGTAAGTTGTGTAACAATAACAGAAATTTGTGAATTTTTAAAAATTATTATAATTTTTTTAAAGTATTTCTCTTTAAAATTAGGATTGCAGGATATTTCTCAACCTTGTGAATGGCATGCTTGGAGACAAAAGAAGGTACAATGCAAGATACAACCATATACTGACAAAGAACTAGAGCTCAAGAGTGAGCACCCAGTGTTGCATCTTTATACATTTAACTTTATTTGTTCTTGTATGTTGTAGTGTAAAATATTCTTAGATAATTTAAAACAATAACATGATTTTAGCAAATTACTACACCAGTAATCTGAAATAATTCTGCACTGGCCTTGTTTTATTTTGTACTTTTTAGAGGGAAAAGTTTATTTCTGTTTAATTCATATTAATTAATAACTTTGGATATATTTGAGTTGCATATCCATTATTAATGTTTGAGGGATAATAAAAATCTAGACATATTTATTACTTGAATTGCCTCCTTCATCCACATGCTAGAATGTAAATATATAGGAAACAAATCATCTTCCTTTATAATTAACATACAGTAAGTAGGATCTTTCTGAGGGGCATGAAAGGATATGTAATGTAAATTTTAATCATTTTTTTATAACGACCGAAAAACAGAATTTGCAATGCCTGGCACTTTATGGATGTTCAACACAATTATTGGATGAATGAGTTCACATTTACTGTACTTACTAAAGAAATTAAAAGTATTGTCAGGGTTGTGCAAGAAGTCATATTACCTGGATTTGAATCTATAAGTTCCTCTCTTCCTATTCTAGTATTGGGCAAATTATTTAACCTTACATGCCTCAGTTTCCTTAGCTGTTATATAATATTAATAACTACCTCATATGTTTGTGGTATAGATTAAATGAGATAATATGCTAAATATTTAAAATAGTATAAGAAAGCATTCTGTGAATTTAACCATTTTTAACATAATTATTCACTTGTATTTTCTGATTTAGGTTCTGTGAAAACATATATTAATAAGCTAAATTAGGAAACTGCTTATATTTGATAGTACACTGTATTAGTCTGTTTTCATACTGCTGATAAAGACATACCGGAGACTGAGAAATTTACAAAAGAAAAAGATGTAATTGAACTTAAAGTTCCACGTGACTGGGGAAGCCTCACAATCATGGTGGAAGGCAAGGAGGAGCAAGTCACATCTTACATGGATAGCAGCAGGCAAAGAGAGAATGAGGAAGATGCAAAAGCAGAAACCCCTGATAAAACCATCAGATCTCATGAGACTTACTCACTACCATGAGAACAGTATGGGGGAAACTGCCCCCATGATTCAGTTATCTCCCACCTGGTCCCTCACGTAGGAATTATGATAGTACCATTCAAGATGAGATTTGGGTGGGGACACAGAGCCAACCCATATCACACACACAAACATTTGGTGCAATCATTTTAGTCAAAATGGTAGATTGAATAGTATCCTCAAAGTAATATGGTTTTCTCTACATAAATGTCCACTAAACATGTATTTTGGAAAGTATTAAAGAGGGAAATATTATTTTATTTCAATTATTATGACCACTGCCTGATTTCCTTTTGATTCCAGGCATGATTTCTATTGCTGGACAAGATATGCTGTGAAAGCTTATTTATTTTTTTCTTAAACTACTTTTTATTTCAGGGTCTTTACATTTCCTTGTTTATCAGCATTTCTTGATAAATATGAGGTAAAATTTTAACTTAACACATTATTTTAGTTACTGTATGAATTTTGATAGTCAAGTGAATTATGAGTTAAAAATGAATAAGAACATTAAAAATAGTTGTAATTAGATCATGAATATAGCTGATCTAGTATTCTGTATCTGACAGTGATACCAGGAGAAATTTTATGGAACAGCGTATTCATTGCCAAGAATAACTGAAAAATAAAGGCTGTAGTCCACATTTTCTCCTGTTTCCTTAAGACCATTATTGATTTATCATGTCTGAACCTATTCAAACTAGTACTTTCAACCTTTATTAGTGCTTGGAATATTCATCATTTCTTGGAGCTAGTTGATTTTTTATAAAATATTAAAGTAGCATTTTATTGTTTTTAAATTTATCTAAATATTATACTTGTCTATTCTTTCTCTTCTCTCCCCTTCTAGCTTTGTTTTCTTGCTTTAGCCATGAATATAACATCGTAATTTTCTGTTATTTTTAAATCATTGTATATGCCAGTTTTGTATGTTTATTTTATTAGCTGCAAATACCATCAGATGAAAAACTTGAGGAATTTTGGATTGATTTTAATCTTGGGAGTAAGACTCTCTCATTCTACATTGCTGGAGATAATGATGTAGGTTTTATTTCCTTGGTATTATTCTTTATGTATATGTATATATAAGATTTTTACTCACTATAAGAATGTGGATTTATTTTTATGTTTTAGCCAGTCTTTACATAGATTTTAACATTAGCTCTAGTAATTTGATTAGCATAACGACCTACCAAGCTAATTATAAATGAAAATTACTTCTGATGTTTTATTGTATGAGAAAAAATAATGCTAAATTTTAATACTAATTTTTTTAACATAAGCTTTTCAAAAATAAATGTTAATTCATGACAGATACAATTTTATATTCACATAAACAAAGTGAACTGACTTTAGAAAAGGGAACAGTTACTCAAATACAGAGGCACTCTATTGAAAATATTAACAGATAGTGACACGTGGTCCTAACTTAATCATTCATAAAATCTTCTCTTTGGAAATAGGACTTGATTGGGAGTTAATTTTAGTTTTTTTTTCCTCCTATGCTTTATCATAGCTGTGCTCAGATCTTCCAAATAGGTGTCATATTTTCTGCTGACCTGAATATTTTTTACCTAAGGAAAATCCTTGAGCCATTATTTCATAATAGCTACCACCTCATATTTGATACACTTGCATACATTTAGCTTAAATTTTGTAATCTATTTGCCAAAATCTGAGTAAGAGTTGATCAGCATTTACTAATCTGGTTGTGGCTGGTGATATTATAATAAGGCTTTAGTCTTTTTAGTCTGTTTCTTATAGAATCCTGCTATTTATTCCAGGTAAACATTTTATAGATGAACATTAACCAAATGCTTTTTAGGATTTTCACATGCCTTTATTGCTTTTCATTTTGAAGTACCTTCTTAGAATGCTTAAAATTGAGTTCCAATGACTAGCACTGCTTCTCAGGGAGCACTGACAGTTTCTGTTAGTGTATTTCTCCTGCAGGTTTGTAGGAGTGTTTTAAGCTGATTGTTTTTCGAGGAGCTACTTAGGTAGGCAGGTGCAAAAGTAATTGCGGTTCTTTTACTTTCAGTGGCAGAAACCATTACTTTCAATGGCAGAAACTGCAATTACTTTTGCACCAGTCTAGTAGAATTTCATTTTGGGAGAAAAGTATTGTTATTAGACGGCAGTAACTACTATAAAGGAAATAAATAGGGCAGTGTTCCTTCATTCAGCTTGGTCTAATGGATTATTGAGATAAAAGTAAGCAATTAAATACCATGAAACCCCACCTCTACTAAAAATACAAAAATTAGCCGGGTGTGGTGGCAGGCACCTGTAGTCCCAGCTACTCAGGAGGCTGAGGCAGGAGAATGGCATGAACCCAGGAGGTGGAGCTTGCAGTGAGCCCGGATTGGGCCACTGCATTCCAGCCTGGGCGACAGTGTGAGACTCAAAAAAAAAAAAAAAAAAGAAAAGAAAAGAAGCAATTACATTGTAGCAGTATACATGATAGGGAAAGTATAAAATGCATATATAAGTATTTAATGCCTACTGTGTTCCAGACACTGATCAAGATGCTGGGGGACTCTTCTTTCCAAAACTATAGTTAGAATCCTCTCTCCCCTGAATTTCCGTAGTTGTAATATGTTATTCCTTTATTCTCTCTTGCTCTCCATAAAAGCCATTCTCCACAGTGGCTCCTTGAATCCTTCTTCTGTCTCTCTGACATGGCATACAAGGCTTTTTGTGGCCTGGTCTCTGGCTGTTTCTCTGATATTTCATGTATTTTCTATGATGACTGTGTTCCAGTCACATTTATTTTTCTATTTCTCTAACACAGATTATGCTAATCTTAGGTCTTTCTACTTCTTAGTTCTTCTGCATAGACCACTGCCTCCAGGTCCTTGCATCTTAGTCCTTCCTGATTAGATTTAAGCACAAATGTTGCCTTCTCATAGAGTATTCTCAGGCTACTCAATATAAAGCAGCCTCACAGCCACATTATTCCACATTGTCTTATTTCCTTTATAGTAGTTATTATTTAAAATCATTTTGTTTATTTGTTGTTTGTTGTCTACTTTCCTGCATAGAGTGTAAGATTAATAAGATCAGGGACTTTTTTTTTTTTGTTTATAGCTGTTCAGTGGCTTATGTTTATTGCAAGAATGAGTAAACAGAACATTGAAAGAATTGAAAGATATATAGAGGGCATAGGGGATTGGAAAAATATAGGAAGTGTGGAGCCAAAGGAGAATTTTAAGTAAGAGGTAACATCAGTTCAATGAATATCTATTGAGAACTATGTGTCACGTATGTACTAGGCACTGGAGAACACATTTGTGTAAAAGATGCCCCGTGGTAGGGGAAATGGATAAAAATAGACTGGGGAGAATAGATTACAAAGGAACGAGACTAGAGGCAGTTAGGAGGCTTTTGCGATAATCCAGGTGAGAAATAATTGTGGGATGGTTTTGTGATATAACAATGGGCATGGATAGAAATTGATAGAATCCAGAAAGACTTGAGAGGAGATAGAACTGAGCAAACCTGGTGATTTGTTTGTAATTTTTTTAAAAAGAAGGATTACTAAAATTTGGGTAGCTAGATGGAAATTGAGTCATAAGTAGAGATATAGAAGCTATCTGTATATAAATGACAGAACCATGGTTTTTAATGAGTGCCTACATGAAAGAACTATGAAAAACCAATTTCTACAGGATAAGTAAAAGAGATTTTAGCTAGAAGGATACTTGAAGAATCGGCCAAAAGGGAACAAATTAAAAGGGTATAGTGTTATGGACGACAAAGGAAAGGAGGTTTTATGAGAGGAAATGATCAACACAGTGAGATATTCCTGAGAGGTGAGGTTAAATACAAACTTGTAACCCATGAAAGAGCAGTTTCACTCATGCGATGAAGAGTTTAGGCATTCCTAGAAAGTTAAAATATTTACTAAGGAAGTAAAGACATCAAGTTAAGGAAAGAGATAGCATGAGATGTGGACTCAAAGTAGGGGTTTTTGTTGGATATTTTAATGATAAGAGCTTTCATAAATTGATGGTGAAGGGCAGATAGGGAGAGGTTGAAGGAAAAAAATTGAGGTCAAGAGGAGGAAGGAGTATAATGGAGGGAGAGTAGGAGGTGAAAATGGAACAAAATTGCTATAACATATTGATAACCGTTGAAGCCGGGTGAGGGCATATTTTGGGTTTATAATACTATGATTTCTGATTTAAAATAATCTGTTTGAAAATTGCCATTATGTGCGTTTTTTAAAAAGTGAACTAAGTGCCTTGATATATAAGGAAGAATCAGTTTTAAGTTGGTAGATGATAGCAATTATTGGGAATAGAGTATGCCAGTTGAGATATTCCTCAAAAGAGCAAGTTTTTTACACACAGAGAAATATGAGGCTGCTCAAAGCTTTGGGGAAAAATTAGAATACCACCCGTTTCCTCCTGATCCTGAGGTTTTGAGGTAATGGATAAAAGTAGAGAAGAGAAAGGAATTAGTGAAAATAATAAGGATTTAGAGGAATTTCTCAGGAATGAGTTGTCCTTAAGTAACAAAAGTATTTAATTCTTTTGGTTTTTTTGTTTGTTTTTGTTTTTGTTTTTTTGAGACGGAGTCTGACTCTGTCACCCAGGCTGGAGTGCAGTGGCACCATCTCGGCTCACTGCAAGTTCCGCCTCCTGGGTTCACACCATTCTCCTGCCTCAGCCTCCCGAGTAGCTGGAACTACAGGCGCCCACCACCACGCCCGGCTAATTTTTTTTTGTATTTTTAGTAGAGATGGGGTTTCACTGTGTTAGCCAGGATGGTTTCGATCTCCTGACCTCATGATCCACCTGCCTTGGCCCCCCAAAGTACTGGGATTACAGGCGTGAGCCACCGCGCCCAGCCAGGAATGGTGTTTAATTTTTACTATAACTTTGTGAATTCAGTATCATTCAGTTATACAAATTTTCAATGAAAATACTTGGAGCTAACATTTTAGGTTATTATCATGCACATTCATGTTTAAATCAAAGGACAATCTGTTAATGAGTATTGTGGTTACAGGACCTGGAATAGGTAGTAGGAGTGGGAATTGAGGAATGAGTATGACTTCATAAAATATTTCAAAGAAAACATAAAAAGACTTGGTAACATTTTTAAAAAGGGTATCCTTTAATAAATATTAACAGTCATTCCTTTTTTGGTTAAGGATAGTAAATTGTCAAAAACATTTTGTTTTAAGAATGAACAAATACATTAAATGTAATATATAATATGTAGTTAATTGGTGGAGCAAGAAAGGTGTTATATAAACTAGTTAGTGACTAGTAAAAAATATTGATAGTTCATGTAACTTAAAATTTGATGTTTAAAGAAACTGTAAATCAGAAATAAATTATTTATTTATGGCCAAAACCTGTTTTTAAATTTAAGGATCATCAATGGGAAGCAGTTACTGTGCCAGAGGAAAAAGTACAAATATACAGCATTGAAGGTATTAAACTTGTTTTTTTTAAAAAAAATAATTTTCTTAATTCTTACCATATGGAACAAATATTACATCCTTTCTGGGTTAACAAAACAGACTAATGAAAGCAAAATCAGTATTTTCAGATATTCACATTCAGAAATTCATCAAATTCCTTGATCCCATGTTTCCCTACTAATCTCCCAACTCTACACCTGTACTTACTTCCTTCCCTTTCTAGTCTAGAAACAGTGATCCAGTTTGTCATTCTTGTTTCTATGTTCAAGGCTCCTGACCTTCCATCCCATTTGCTTGATTAAATCTGAATATCTGGTTTCTCCAATCCTGTAACTGGAACTGCATAACACTAGTGGACAAAATCAGACTAGTACTATTACAAATTTAGATATTAAGACATATTTTAGTTATTTCAATAGACATAAAATATCTCATTATGATTTTTATTTGCATTTTTCTAACGACCAGTGATACTGAGCACTTTTTCATGTGCTTTCTGGCCATTCATATATCTTCCTTTGTAAACTATATATTTTAAATATTTTGTTCATGTTTTATTGGACTATCTAGTTCTTAGGTATCCTAGATTCTAATCCTTTGACAGATATATGTTCTATATTTTCTCCAAAACTGTATCTTGCTTATTCATTTTCTTATTGATATCTGGCGAGCAGTTTTAAATTTTGAAATCTACTTGATCTACTTTTAGGGTTATTGCTTTCTGTGACCCAAGAAATTTTTATCTAGTCTTAAATCACTAAGATGTTCCATTATTTTTCCACAAAAATTTTATAGTTTTAGCTTTTATGTTTAGGAGTATTATAATCTCAAATTAATATTTGATTAAGGTGTGATGTAGAGATTGGAGGTTCATTTTTTCATATGGATATGCAGTTATTCCAGGATTATTTGCTGTAAAGGCTTTTCTTTTCTATTGCATTTCTTGGGTTTCTTTGTTGAAAATCATGACTCTGTAATAGCGTGTCTATTTCTTGGTCCTCCAATCTGTTCTATTTATCATAGGTCTACTTACTATTCTTTATGTCAGTACCACACTGTTTTGATTATGGTAGATTTGTGGTTAGTCTTGAAGTCAGTATAAGTCTTCCAACATTGTGATTTTTAAAAATATTGTTTTGGAAATTATAGGCCTTTTGAGCTTCTATATAAATTTTAGAATAGGTTTATCGATTGCTTGTTGGAATTACGATTCAGGGTTTAGATCAATATGGGGAGAAATAACTTGTTAACAGTAGTAACTAGTTTATAAACATGGTGTATCTCTCCATTTGTTTAGGTCTTTGATTTCTCTCAACAGTGTTTCACAGTTTTCACTGTATAAGTCTTTTGATGAATTTGTTCCCAAGTGTTCAGTCTATATGTTTATAAATAGAATAGATCTTTAATTTTACCAGTCATGGGATCTGCAAAAGAGGTAGTTTTACTGTTTCCTTTCTGATCCTTATGCACTTCCTCCCTCGTTTCCTTTTGTTGCTTTATTGCAATGGATAGAACCTCCAGTGCAATATTGTATAGAAGTGATAAAAGTGGACATCTTGGCCTACTTCCCAATCTTTGCTTAGGAAAGAGCATTCAGTATTTTACCATTAAGCATGATGTTAGCCAAAAGTCTTTTGTAGATAACCTTCATCAGGTTAAGGATGTTGATAACTCTTCATATTTGTCTATGCACATGAAACCATCATGGCAATCAAGTTAATAAACATATCACCCCCAAAATTTCTTTGTACTTCTTTTAATCCATCCTTCTACCCCCAGGCAATTACTGATGTTTTCTTTATCTTTGATACTTTTACATTTTCTAGAGTTTATATAAATGGAATCATACAGTATGTAGCAATTTTTGTCCAGCTTCTTTCTTTTAGAACACTTTAAAAAAAATGATTCAAGCATGTTGCATTTATCAGTAGTTTATTCTTTTTTTTGCTGGATGTTATTCCATTGTATAGATATACTTCATTTGGTTTCCATAGTCACCTGTTGATGAGCATTTGTAATGTTCCCAGTTTTTAGCTATTATGAAATGTTGCTGTAAATATTCATGTATAATTAGTTACTTCTGAAAATATGTCTTTAGTTCTCTTAGGCAAATACTAAGGAGTTCAGTGGTTAGTTCAGACCCACAGGCATATGATTAGCTTTTGAAGAAACTTCTAAAATGTTGTCCAAAGTGATTTTACCATTTTACATTTTCACTATCAGTGTTTAAGAGTTCCATTTGTTCTACATCCTTCCTAACACTTTTATGGTCAGTCCCTCCTACCGTCTTGCCTTGTTGTACTGGCTGTATAATCTTCAGTACAATGTTAGTAGAAATTATAAGAGCAGACATAATTGCCTAGTTTATGATGTTAGTGTTGAGGGTGAAGGGGATTATTTTTTCTTCTATAATTATTTCATGTTGACAATTTCTCTGTTAATTCAGGTAAACTAGTTGTTTAATTAGAGTATGGCACTTTCCCATCTCTCTCTTGCTGCCTCGCTTACCATGTGACACACCCACTCCCCTTTTGCCTTCTGCAATGATTAAAGCTTCCTGAGTCCCTCATCAGAGGCAAATACTGGCACCATGCTTCCTGTACAGCCTGCAGAACCATGAGCCAAATAAATCTTTTTTTGTAAGTTGCCCATCCTCAGGTGTTCCGTTATAGCAGACTAATATAGTCTTCTTCTAAAAAGATCTGTTGTTTCCTCTCTCGATCAGTCATGTGTTGTTGTCTCTATGCATGTCAAGTAATTTTATGATAGATAATGCATATACAGGAATGATAGACGCTCCAGATAGTCCTTCCACCAGAAGAGTTTTTTTATTTCTTCTTAGGCGGAGGGGCTAAAGGCCTGATCCAATCATGGATGTTTGTCTGTGTTTAGTTCTAGTTTTAAATTTACTCTTTGTCTTGTTTGCCTCTATTACTCAGGTGTGGCCATCCCAGTCTGTTGATGATGAGCCTATTAGATTTTTGTCTTCTGAACCTGAGAGACTATGGGAGATACAGTTCTGCCTCTTAGAGGTTTCCAGCTCAGCTCTCCAGCTGTTCACTCTACTCAGTCCAAAGGCAAATATTTTGAGCGGGACACTGAGTATATGCCTGAAGATGATACATCTATCAGGCAGTACATTGATTCCAAGCCCATGAGACTATTAGAGAGTTAACTCTGCCTTTTATCAGGTTTGGTCCAGCTCCTTGTGCTGCCCCAGAATGAAGAGAAAATTAGTTATGCCTTTAAAGCTTTTAAGTGTCCTATTTGTTACTCCAGGCACTACTGCTCACTAAATACTTGCTTGTCTTCTTTTCTCCAGCAGAGGTTTTCTTCTTAAGCCTACAAACAGAATTAGCAAATTTCCTTAGAGAAAAAAAGGCCAGAGATCTTGTTACATGTACAGCTCTCTGACACCTTTAAACATATGATATTTTAATCCTTCTGATTTTTAAAAACAGGATATTAGCCTGCCACAATATCCTACATTTTTCCCAGAAGTGGAAGTCTCCAACTTCCAACTTTGGACTCTCACTGCTACTTGGCAGTCTTCCATGTCCATAGTTGCCATCCCTCTCCAGTCCTCTAACAGCTACTATTTAAATTTTTAAGTTATCCTTAAGAACCTTGCCTTTTTTGCTTTCACTATGATGTGGTAATTCAGAAGAACATGAATTTTTCAGGTAAGAATGCCTATACATTTTGGCCCTGCAGACCCTCCATCTCCAAACATCTTTGCATCTGTATCCTCCTTTATCTCTCCTGTAAAGAGGAGATATGTATCTACTCTTGTTGAAAGGTAATCTGAGTTCTCCATACATATTCTCCAAGTCTTTGCTCAATCAATTCATATTTCTTATATCTTCTTCCTCTCAGTACCTCTTTTCTCTCAGTTATATCAATGGGCTCAAATGTCTATCATAAAACAAAAAGTTTACTTTTATCCTATGTCTTCCTGAAGCTATATTTTTCTCCCCATTCATAGCCAATTTTGAGAGAATAGTTTTTACTCTTTCCTTCTCTTTCTATTTATTCTTATGTTATAAAATCTTGATATATTGATATCCATAAGTACTTGCATTTTATAGCAAGCAACACAACAATGTTTTCTTGTATTCTAGTAACACTGCTAACTAATTAAAAGGGAAACCAAGCCATTATATAGTCCAGACAGAGCAAATATCAGGAATTTCAACAAAGCAATCATTAAAATATAACAAATATTCATAAATTTCTATGTAAGTAGCCATAACATAGGTAGACACATTTTTGTACAAATAGGCACAAAGCATTCAGCGAAATAGTAAATTTGAAGTAATTCTAATACCATGTACAAGCAAGGAATTAAAGCAAATATTATATTTAATATAATTTACAGTAAGCTATAGAAAAAAAGTCAAATGCATATCAGAGGAATAAAACAATCAGCAGAAATAGACCTAAAAATTACAAATGTTTTAATTTTCATCAAAACATGAAAAATTATCTTTAAAGCCACCTAAATTTTCATCTCTGAAACCTGAAAACTTGTCACTGTTTAACTTTTAAAAACTACTAGCACTCTGAGTTTGAAACTATGGTTACCACTTTCAAGCAATTGCTAATTCTTAGTACTTTCAAAGAGCATTACTGTGAAAGTTTCATGAGCATATTTTTGCAAAAGCAAATAAAACATTTTCTGCTTGGGCAGGCCTCATAAGAATCAGGACATTTCATAGCCTGTAGGACATTTGTCCCTTAGGCCACATCATGGTGTAGCCTGCAGAGCTTTTTCAGATGTAGAGATAAATTTCCTTATTTTGTGTGATCCTGCTCCCTCAGAGTTTTTCTCCTGCAGGCAGGGTTGGAGACTTCTCATCCAGCAATAGAATTCCTGCCACAAGTAGAATAGGAGCATGGTGGCCTCTGATCTGTAATACACGTCCTTTTATTAGGTGCCAGGTAATTTTTTGGTAACTTTTGTAGGGAGGGGAGAGTGTGACTATTTCTTATAAACTGGTACTTGCTGTGTTCTCTGTTTACTGGATTGGTAAGTTCATTGAGGCCAAGTGCTAGATCCTTCTCACCTCACAATTTCCTGAAACTTAATTTTTATCAAGTGTTGTTTATTGTCAGCATGTTATAACAACTGTGGATTTAATAGAAATGTTTATATGCATATGTCTAGAAACATGGTAATTGTATGGAATTGAAGTTGTTTTTGTTTGCCTTTATTTAAATTAAGAAAATAGTATTCTCAGATGTGTTCAAGGAATATTTTATTAAGAATTTGTTAGGGTCCAGAATGTATTTGGGACTCTATCTTATCAGGTATAGCCATATCCCATATTTTATAGATAAGAATACTAGGCTAGGAAAGCTAAATTGACTTGATTTATTTACCTAGGTAAGTAGTGTCAGAATTGATTAATTTAAACACTGTTCAATATTGAGAATTTGAATTTTAATTCAATTAATATGCTACATCCATGTCTTATTCATAGTATACTTGCAGAGTAGTATCATAGAAACAAACTAATCAGTGTTATTTGTTTGTATACAGTGAGAGAATCAAAGAAGCTACTAACAATAATTCTGAAAAATATAGTAAAAATTAGCAAAAGAGAAGGGAAAGAATTGCTTTTGTATTTTGATGCATCACTAGAAATCACTAATGTGACTCAAAAAATTTTTGGTGCAAATAAACATAGGGTAAGTCTTTAAACTTAATAAATATTTACTGTTTTCATAATTCTGGAAACACTCAGTTTGGGGTTATAAGTTTTATTGCATTTTTTCCTTTCTAGTATTCTTAAAATGTAGATTTTAGTTCTTTAAATTTGTACTGGTGAAGAGTCATCAGCTTGTTAGTCATATCCATTGAGATACCCATTAGAAAGTATCTGATGACAAAATTAGCAGCAGCTGCTGAAAACATTTAATGAATTTCTGCCAGGTGTTTAAAAAGTAAAATGAGAGAAAGCACTGTTTTCAAGATTTTAAACATCGTGAAAATTACACACATGATACATAAGAAGAAGTAAATAATGGCATAGGGAACAAGAGTTGTAGATATTGAAGAAAGAGAAGGCTCATAAAGAGTCAGGTTTGGAGATAGGCATTATTATGGATATGGGACTTGAAATGGCCTTCGAAGTTTGAAGGAAAGGATTTAGATAAAATACTTCCCAGGCATGTAGAAATTACGAGCCAAATATTGTTTAACTGAGAATTTAAGGTGACAATTCATGTGATGTGTTGGGGAGATATTCAATGGACAAATTTGAATAGTGCAAAAGATTTGTGTTGCAGAATATTAGATGTATTTGTGAGGAACAAGGGCTCCTCACAATGACCCTTGTTCCTCACAAATGACAAGCTAAGCTGACTGGTTAATGGGGAGTGATTGAAGTGTTCTGAGAAAGTATTCATATATGCAAAGTAATTATTTGGGATATTTGGCGATTTTGGAGGAAAACAGGTAGAAAATAATTACATTATTTTATTTTATAAAGTACATTATTTTATAAAATAAAATATAAAATGACATATAAAAAATGGAAAGAAAATGTCATCACTGTGAATTGATTTAATTTTAGGAATCTATCAGAAAACAAGGTATTTCAGTTGCCAAAACATCGCTGCATATACTTTTTGATGCAAGTGGATCACAGGTATGTCTCAGACTTACTTGATTTTTATCACTGGGCTAAGTTTAACCATAACTAATAGAACAGTAATAAAGGTGTTGTTGGACGGTGAATATATAGAAAACAAATGGTCTCAATATAAACAGTACCCCGATAAAATGTATATGATGTTTAAACATGTTATAAATGATAATTTTAGTGTAAAGTGTGGGGTTATTAATATCAGTTTAGTAACTTTAAAACTTTAATAAAGCAGTAAATGTCCTTACATTAATGCCAAGTTTGTTTTATGTCTATTAGTGTTTGAAAACATGGATACTTTTTATTGGATCACTTTGTAAAAATTATAACAGCACATACATAGAAAAGGGAAACAATTGATATTTGAATATGAGATGAGTATGAGCTTTATTAAGACATCCAGTGATTGTTGATTACTTTCTGTGGTTTGCAGTTTTTAATACTTTTTTTTTCATGTTCTCCAACAGATTCTAGTGCCAGAAAGTCAAATCTCACCAGTCAGAGAAGAACTCGTTAGTTTAAAGGAAAAATCAAAGTCCCCAAAGGAATTTGCTAAACCTTCAAAATATATCAAAAACAGTAACAAAGGGAATAGAAATGATAGTCAGCTTGAGGTAAAGATGGTATCAAAATACTGGCTTATAAAACTACCATTGATCAAATCATTGCTATATATGAGTACAGAAAGAAGCATCTATAATTTATATATTATTGGCCTTGATTAATCACATTTCACAGTTTTTCTCCTACCTTTGACAAATGCAAACAAAAGATAGTGTGTGTCTTAGCAAATTGTGTACATGTTATGGGGTTAGAACAAGATATACTTTACACTTGTAAATTACAAATTAGAGATAGATAAGATAACCTGCTTCTTGCATTTATCCTTTTTGTTCTATCATTGCATTTGGCTATAATGTAGAATAGTAATGTATAATGTTCTGTTTATTTGCATGAGAAAAAAAAGTATGAGGTTCTTTCTTTTACTCCTTCCTCTTCCATTGAAGGACCTCCTCTAGGTCACATCCAGGAGAACCATTTCTCATAATTGGAACCCCTACCACCATACCTTGCTGTGACACTTGACATTGTTGATAGCCCTCTGTTTCTTAAGGTCCTCTCCTTCAGCTTCCATTGTATACCACAGTTCCCTTTCTGCTTCTGTTACTACATCAGAAAAACTTTCTCTCTATACCTCTTTGTAGGTTAGCTCTAAACCCAAAACCTTGATATCCAGCTGTTGGAACATCTTGTTGCCTTCTTTCTTAGCTTCTTTCATATTCATGATGTGAGCTTTTAAAATGTAGCAGACTTTTCTTCAAAATTCTATAGCTGCATCTCTACTTTTTTTTTCTGTATTTCCATTTGTATGTCTCTTCAAGACCTTTCCTGAAGTCTAAGCTCAAACATTTTATCTTTTGCCTAAAATCTGCATCTGTATTTCAGTACAAAAAAATCTGCCTAATTTTTTTGGCAACATGCTTGATTCCAGCCTCTTCTCCCCTTATATGTGGAACCAAGGTGCTTGTGATTATTCTTTCATAGTATCTATCTCTCACATCCATTCTTTCTTATTTCTTCTACCATTACTCATCTCAGCACACTTAGGTTAATACAGTAGCCCCCTTGTATGACTTTGTCACCACTGTTTTATCCTATGAGATACCCCATATAATCAGCGATTTTCCTTAAATATCAGTATCTTGATAGCATTCTTCTACTCCAAAAGCTTTGTGATTTCTGTGTTCATCCCACTGACTGAATAAATTTTGGCTCAGTTCTGAGACTTTGTATAATTTAATTTTACCTTTTCTATTAAAACTGTAATATGTATTCTCCCCTTTTGTAAGGTAATTTGCTTTACTGTCTCTTTGCATGCCATGTTCATTCATGCCTCTAGATCTTCATTCACATTATTTCTTTTTTTGCCTTTACCCATCTAAAGCATACTTACATTTGCAAGTCTTGTTCATTTTCCCTTTCTCTTTTTTTGCTTTCCTTTTAAAACATTTTACAAATCTTTTTTTTGTAGGAAGTCTTTTATTATACTTTAAGTTCTGGGATACATGTGCAGAACGTGCACGTTTGTTACATAGGTATATATGTGCCATGGTGGTTTACTGCACCCATCAACCTGTCATCTACATTAGGTATTTCTCCTAATGTTATCCCTCCCCTAGTCCCCCACCCTGCAACAGGCCCCAGTGTGTGATGTTCCCCTCCCTGTGTTCATGTGGTCTTAACTCCCACTTACGAGTGACAACATGGGGTGTTTGATTTTCTGTTCTTGTGTTAGTTTGCTGAGAATGATGGTTTCCAGCTTCATCCATGTGCCAGCAAAGGACATGAACTCATCCTTTTTTATGGCTGCATAGTATTCCGTGGTGTATATATGCCACATTTTCTTTATCCAGTCTATCATTGATGGGCATTTGGTTTGGTTCCAAGTCTTTGCTATTGTGAATAGTGCCACAATAAACATACGTGTGCGTGTGTCTTTATAGTAGAATGATTTATAATCCTTTGGGTATATACCCAGTAATGGGATTGCTGGGTCAAATGGTATTTCTGGTTCTAGGTCCTTGAGGAATCACCACACTGTCTTCCACTTTCTTTCTTTTTATTTAGTTTTTGAGATGGAGTCTTGTCTGTCACACAGGCTGAAGTGCAGTGGTGCAATCTCTGCTCACTGCAACCTCCACCTCCCAGAACCTCTGCTTCCTGGGTTCAAGTGATTCTCCTGCCTCAGATTCCCAAGGAGCTGGGATTATAGGCATCTGCCACCACACCTGGCTAATTTTTGTTTTTTGTTTTTTGTTTGTTGGTTTGTTTTACTAGAGACAGGGTCTCCCTTGTTGGCCAGGCTGGTCTCGAACTCCTGACCTCAGATAATCTGCCCTCCTCGGCCTCCCAAAGTGCTGGGATTACAGGCATGAGCCACTGCGCCCAGCCCATTTTTTGCTTTCTTCATGGAGCTTTGCCTGATTATTTCAGTTGTTACTAATCTCTCACCTTTAGGTAACTATAACTCTCACAGGCACTTCCATATGTTTTGGCATGTTTATGTTACTATTTTGTTTTTTAGTCTTTTGTTCTCAATTAAATTAAAAGTGTCATTTTTTCCTCTAGACAATTAGCACATGAAAGCTATTTTTGGTGTCTTTATATCAGAATCATGTTGGGTGCTTATTAACAATGCTGATTCTTAGCCCCACCTTAAATCTGTTGAATCATAAACTCTTGGAAAGGTCTTAAGCACACCACAGTTTGAAAAACACCACACTACTGTTAAATACCTGTGCTCTGTTTTCAATGAGGATGAACTGTTTGAGGCATTTATATGAATAAGTAACTTTTCAGGGCCCATTCACTATGCCACTAAAAACTTAATTTCTCTAAGAAAAATCTATTGTCTCAGAAGCTTGTTTTCTAGTTAATCTTATAATTTTCTTTTCTGTTATCCTTTCTATCCTTCCCTCACATTTCATGTACATACTCACAACTACATCATTTTTTCCCCTGTTCTAGGGACAGGTGCCTTAAAACCAGCTTTTTTATGCCTCTATGCAGTATGTCACCATCTACTTCTTAACATGGCATCCTCTGAAACTCCTGTCTCCTGTAGTCCCTGCCTCTACTTATCTACTTCTGTCCCTCTTATAAATCAGTGTGAGATGATATGGGAGAAAACAAATCTTTATTGGAACCACTAGATTATGTGCCACTGAATCTATGAATTCCTGCAGCTACTTCTCCAGTTTAGCCTTCACTGATTATTAGTACAATTTTCAAAAATGTGTGAATATTTTGAAGAAAGCTTAATATGAAAGCACTCAAAATAATTTTATATAAAGATGTAATCCAAACATTATCCTCATGGTATAGAATAGGAAATTGCAAGCTATGGTTAACTAGATAAGCTCAATATTGATAAAATATTTTCAGCTAGCATATAAAGGTACTGTACTTCATAGGTATGGATATTCTATAAATATTCTTTAAAACAGTGTTCCTTACTTGTTTTGGCTACTTATTTAATACCAAACATGAAGATGAACCTTTCATATCAGCCTAAAACATGGAAATTTATGGATATTGTGTTGTTTAAAACATATATCTTTGGCATGTATCATTTAGGCAAAATGTTATAAGTAAAATTGCAGGATATTTAATTTCCAAAAGACTGTTTACAGTGGTTGTTTTTCATCATGGTTTCAGATAATTACTCCTAGCAAAAGAAAAATGTCTGAAGCATCAATGATTGTTTCTGGGGCAGATAGATACACTGTGAGAAGTCCAGTACTTTTCAGCAACACATGTAAGTTTTATAGTTTTAAAAGATTTCTAACAATTATTTTAAAGGAGGCATTTTTTAATTTAAGGAACTCTGAGCATAATTTACATAAAGGATAAGTTTGGTGTATAAAAATTGATAAAATATGAACCACAAATGTCTTCTAATGGGAGGAAAAGTATAACGCTAACATATGAACAGAACAATGTTCAAAATACTAATATTTGACAATAATTTGTTATAATTTAAGCAAGACACAGCATATCTTACTGGTTAAAACACTGAATTAACCAGGCCAGGCGGACTTAGCTCCCCACTTCCAGCTGTGTACTTTGTACAGGTTATCCTCTAGCTAAATTTAGAACCAGTTTTTTTTCTATAAGTGGCACTTAAGTATCTCATCAAGTTGTTTAGAGGACTAAATAAAAATCACTCATTTAATAAGGAATCTAGTGAAACTTTAAACAGTGCCTGATACATACTAAGAGCTAAATAAAGGTTTTAAAAAATCTGATACTGTGTACTAGTTTCTTTACAGTCTTAGTCTATATGACAACTTAACATTGACCTTCTGTTCTAAAAATCTAGTTGCCTACTGGCCAATTGCCTAGTATCTGACAGGCTCCTCAAACTTAATAGGTCCAAAGTTAAATTAATCTTTCCATCCTCCCTGCAAATTTTTCCTTCACTTCTTATCTTGGTAAATGACATCTATATTCACTTACTTATCTAAGCCAGAAACCTGGGAACCATCTAAGAATGTTCATTTCTTACCTTCCTCATCTGAAAAGTACCTCAACAATAGCAATAGGCAAAAAAAAGAAAAAGAAATCTGCAATCCTTATCCTCCTTTTTAGCAATACCACCACGAAGAAGAAGAATTAAACCACCACTGCAAATGATGAGTTCTGCAGAGAAACCTAGTGTTTCTCAAACATCAGAAAATGGAATGGATAATGCTGCATCACTGAAATCTAGACCATCAGAAGAAAGACATAAGAGAGATAATACAAACAAAGTAACTTTACCTTGAAAGTATTTTTAAAAATTTTTTTCAAGTAATTGTGGAAATATGCATTGAACTAACTTCTTTTGCAAGCTGCAAATGTCTCATTTTGTTTAAAGCATTACCTTTTTTTCCCCTAAGTATCATTTATTGCTCTTGAAAGTAGAGTCCTTCTGGCGTATATGACTCATTTACTGTGCTTACAATAAAACTTATGAATATTCACTATAACTTGATTTACACATTTGGGAGCATAAATGAACTTGCCATAATTATGTAATTTATTATACAAATTAGTGACTGCTATAGGGAAGGCTGTGGTATAGGAATGTGAGATACAAGTGGACTGTGTCCTTAAGTTTCTCAAAATCTAGCATGAAAATTAGATAATAAGTTATAAGCATTCTCAGATGTACACATATAGGATGCAGTAGGAACCAAGTAGAGGGTCAAGTGCCTAACCCTGTAGCTAGATGTGAGGGTGAAGATCAGGAGATGCTTTTTAAGAAAATATGGAGAGAGAATTGACTTTTGAAAGGTCAATAAAGAGTCAAATGGATATTGAGGAGAAGGGCATTTGTTCCAGGTTGTTGAAAAGACAGAGCAGGAAAGGATAAGAGAGAATAGTTTCTTCAAGAAACAGGAGGTAATCAGAGTTGCAGATAAGCTTGTAAAGGAGGAACATCTAATAGCTTTTGTTTTTTCTGAAGTGTGAAGATGGTGAGTTTCTCCTAGAGATCTGTTGAAGTACAGGATTCAGGGACATGTAAAGCTATGTGCAAGGTAACGGAGAGGCCTAAGAATAACTGTTAGATAATGTTGAGGACTCAGTTTAAATATGACTTTTATAGCATAAATATGTTTATAAATATGTACAATTTTCTCAACGCTTAGTAGCCTTGGTGTTGATAGTAAGATGAGAACAGATGATGGATTCTTAACATTTAAATGGGTATGTGGCAGAAAGATAAAGCGTATGAAAGTTGAAGATATTACAAGAAAATAGTCAAAGTAATGGTTCAAGTTGTCTTAAGTGTTTCTTAATAAGGGGATTATTTTTCAGTTGTGCGACATGGTCCTAAATGTTGTAGGATGATAAGCATCCTAGCTAGGATCGTGCTTACCTATTGTCAGGAGAAACCCTCTGTCGTTGTAACAACCCAAACCACACCTGCGTATTTCCGTAACGTTCCCCTCCCAGTGTGGAGAATCACTGGCTAGAGTAAGATGGAGAGGCAGCCAGGATGAGGCAAAATATTTTAGACTAATGGGAATATTTTTCTGACAATAGTGGCAGATTTGTATTTGATCTGGATTAAGTGTGTATCTTTGGCTATGGAAATAGGGAAGCTCGCTGTAGGAAAGAAGTTACCTGGGCAATGCAGTAGATATTGTTATAAATAAAAAACTTACTAAACAAAAATCATCCTCTTCAATATCTGATGATAATTCTGAAAAAACAGGAAAAGTGAAATATAAGAAAGAGTGGACCATATCAAAATCGACAAAGCAGGCTATGTAATCAGTAGAAACTGGAGACATTTCTCATGGAGAGTACAGAACTTGTCAGTTACAGATGAAAATTGAATTATTCTAGCTGTGGATGTGATCAGAACATTTATGCAATATTCTGCCTCATCTGCAGTGATAGTTTTATTCTTGTGTTTTAGGATAGGGAACATTCAGAAATGGGCATAATGTTTATGAAATATATAAAAATAGTGTCCAACTTTTCATATCAAGGCAGATTTATTTTAAAAGACTCAAACCTTAATACTCTAACGTTTAAGTTGTTTTCCTATAACATCTTAAGTTTACGTTAACATGTTTCCCGTGTTTACAGCACATCAAAACTGCTAAGTGTGTAGAAAACACAGAAAATATGAACGTTGAATTCCCAAACCAAAATTTTAGTAAGTATCTTGTGGTTTAATTTAATTGTAGTCATTTTTTTTTTTTTGAAAACATACTTCTCCCTGTATTTTCCTTTAACTCCACTGGCTTTCATTGATTTGAAAAAGATTTACAAAGAATTTGTTTGACTTTGTGCAAGGGATTTTTGAGGTTACAAAGAAATATACAACCTTTGTTCCCCAGAAGTTTGGGTCTAAGAGGACGCAAAATCGATCAATCCATTCATCCTAATACGTGAACCTTTATACGTTTCTATACTAACTCCCCATCCCACTGCCAACTGCATGAAAAAAAATGAAAATATAATAATACTTGTTTTATTTAGATGAACTCCAGGATGTTATACCTGATTCACAGGCAGTGGAAAAAAGAGATGATACTGCGTAAGTATGAGAAAATCATCAAATCATTTAGTCTATACTATTGCTGTTTTTAGTGAATACAACAGATTTGGAGGAAAAGGACTTTATATGATTAGAATGTAGCATTAATCATTTCTTAAGTGTTATGACAGCACAATGGGGAATGATGTATATGGTTTTTTCCCCCCATATGGACCAATATAACTCTTTTCAAGTGGAGAGACTTAAAATGAATGAGATTTTAAAAATGTATAAACAATGTGTAGAAATTTAACTTAGTTTACAGTAGAACATATAAGATAAGATATATTTACATATTGTTTACACATATGTAATACATTGCTTTCAGTAAACTTTGACTACATTAAAAATCAAGGTCTTAAAGTCATAGGCTAATGTTTTATAACATAGTAAGCAAATTATTTTCTAGATTACCTGGTGTTTTAGACAACATCTCTGGAAATAAAATGCACA
The DNA here is from genome assembly GCF_000951045.1 of Mandrillus leucophaeus. Taxonomy (NCBI): domain Eukaryota; kingdom Metazoa; phylum Chordata; class Mammalia; order Primates; family Cercopithecidae; genus Mandrillus; species Mandrillus leucophaeus. The sequence continues at coordinate 1,566,574 of NW_012104365.1, read as the reverse complement.
GCAAATGGGCATGTTGGACACCTGTAACAAACATTGAACTATGTAATAACCAAAGAGCAAGTACTTCATCAGGAGACACATTTAATCAAGGTGAAACTGAGTTTTATCTATATATAATAGTTCAGTGTTAATTTCCTCAAATGTCTAACAAGCATTAAAACAAATTTAACAAATTTTACATATTGTCAAATTATTAATTTAAAAAATTAATTTCTCATTTTCCTCAATAGATATTGTTATAAATAAAAAACTTACTAAACAAAAATCATCCTCTTCAATATCTGATCATAATTCTGAAGAAACAGGAAAAGTGGAATATAAGAAAGAACGAACCGACCATCTCAAAATAGATAAAGCAGAAGTAGAAGTTTGCAAGAAACACAATCAACAACAAAATCATCCTAAATATCCAGGGCAGAAAAGTACTGAAAATGCCAAGCAGAGTGATTGGCCTGTTGAATCTGAAACTACTTTTAAATCGGTTCTCCTAAATAAGACAATTGAAGAATCGCTGATTTATAGGAAGAAATATGTGTTGTCAAAAGATGTGAATACTGCTACTTGTGATAAAAATCCTTCTGCTAGCAAAAATATGCAAAGTCATAGAAAAGCAGGGAAAGAATTGACTTCTGAGCTTAATTCCTGGGATTTGAAACAAAAAAAAATGGTGAGCTTTCAATGTGTTTTGATTTTTGCATATCCATAAGATGCCTACTTGATAACATAAGAAAGAAGCTTGATTAATTGCTACACATTTAATATGTGTAGTACCTTGTTTAATTCAGTGGCCAGACTCTGAGAATTCCTTCTTAAACTCCTCACTCACCTCTCTCTTGTCCTAGCTCTGACAGAACAGTAGTAGGCACATATCAGACATGTAAATATGTATAGAATTAATGAACCATGCAGTTCCTATCTCTTCTTTTTGGGTTCCTCCCACTCTTTCCTTTTGACTTGCATATAGAACTGTTTGTACATTTCTTATAATTCTTACCTTTCTTTTTAATAAATGGTTATTTTTTTTTCTCTCTATGACTGTAACTATAGACTATGTTTTATTCGACATTTGTTTTCCTGCATGTCCTAGCACAGCCTTGTACACAGTAACATCTCAAATATTTTTTGGATGAATGCATTTAACCTTGAGAAGGTTTTGCAAGAAAGTATGTAAATGGGTTGGAAGAGACTGTCTTCTATTGTAACTGTTACTCATCATCATTAGAGCTCCCACTTTCTTTTTCAGATTAATCATCTCTGGAGAACATCTCTAAGACATTTTTAGCTACTTTGCCACCAGACTTCCAGGGAAGAAAATTTTACTTTTTTGTAACAGTATGGGTAAATCATTTTTTCTTAACTATCAAAATGCAGATTAAGAAAAAAAACTTTAATTAGAGTATACATTTCCACTGCAAGTAATGCAATCTGCTTTTTGATATTTCTAAAATAATCCAGGTTTTGTAGGCTTTTATTTTCATTTATCTTCAGTAGTAATGCTGATACCTGCATAGCCAGATTTCTAGAGTCAATGTAAAATGTTCACACAATGTAACATCTCTATGTGCAAATTATATTTAAAAGATAATTTGCAACTGTATATAATTAGGCATTATTTTTCTCGACCAGTCTCCTTTAAAATATTTTCTACACCTGCAGCTCACTTTTTGTGCCTAATTCGGCTGTTTCCTTCTTTAATCATATTCTTTTGGGTCCCTTTTTTTCTTGGATCCTAATATGTTATTTTCTCTTTCTCAGCTGCTATTTACTTCCCTCAGTCCCAGGGGAAATAAGGTTCTTTTTGTCCAAACAAAGATCTGTCTTTAAATTTAAATTTTAAATTGCTTTCTTTGGTATTTAGAATAATTTCACATAATTTCCCTGAGCTAGTCATTTTTTTTTTTTCTGGGAGCACAAAACCTAATAATCTTTTCTAAGCTGTGCTCTGATTTTAAAAAAATCAACTTCCTGTTTTCAGAAATTGTCTTCAGTCCTTCACAGAGTCACTACCTGTATCCTATTTAGGATTTCCCACCAGTTCCATGAATCACTGTCTTCTATCTACCTACCTACCTACCTACCTACCTACCTATTCATTTATTATAGTTTAAGTTCTGGGGTACATGTGCAGAACGTGCAGTTTTATTACATAAGTATACATGTGCCATGGTGGTTTGCAGCACCCATCAACCCATCATCTACATTAGGTATTTCTCCTAATGCTATCCCTCCCCTAGCCCCTCACCCCCCAACAGGTCCCAGTGTGTGATGTTCCCCTCCCTGTGTTCATGTGTTCTTAACTCCCACTTATGAGTGACAACATGGGGTGTTTGGTTTTCTGTTCTTGTGTTAGTTTGCTGAGAATGATGGTTTCCAGCTTCATCCATGTGCCAGCAAAGGACATGAACTCATCCTTTTTTATGGCTGCATAGTATCCCATGATATATATATGCCACATTTTCTTTATCCAGTCTATCATTGATGGGCATTTGGGTTGGTTCCAAGTCTTTGCTGTTGTGAATAGTGCCACAATAAACATACATGTGCATGTGTCTTTATAGTAGAATGATTTATAATCCTTTGGGTGTATACCCAGTAATGGGATTGCTGGGTCAAATGGTATTTCTGGTTCTAGATCCTTGAGGAATCACCACACTGTCTTCCACAATGGTTGAACTAATTTACACTCCCAACAGTGTAAAAGCATTCCTATTTCTCCACATCCTCTCCAGCATCTGTTGTTTCCTGACTTTTTAATGATCATCATTCTAATGGGTGTGAGATGATCACTGTCTTCTAAGGTAGCCATCTGTCTGATACTGTCTTTCTACTTATTGGATCACCCCAGAGCAACCTATGTTCTTAAATGGCACAGATTTCCCAGGCTGGCTCCAATTATACTGGAATTTCTGAAATCATACAGTATTTTAGAGAAGGTTCATTTTGGTACATTTCTATCAAGACAAGTAAACCATGTTTGCAATCTGATAATCTTAAGGGAACATTAATAACTTAGTACCTATTATATATAAGAACATATGGACTTCAAAATGGTTAAAATAGTAAATTCTGTGTTTACTAGAGTTTTGTGTATATCACTATAATTAAAAAACCTATATGCCTTATAACCAGAGAAAAGTAAATATAAACTCAGGAGCCCTCATGTCTTTAAGAATATTACCGTAGTTTATTAAAACTAAGTTATCTAAATTATGCTGAGAATAATTCTTTTGTAGTCCTTTTACTTTTAAAAATTTATTTTTGGAGCAATTTTAGTTCCAAAAGTGAATAGAAAGTATAGAGATTCCTCATATACCCATTTACCCATTCCCCTGTTATTAACATCTTGCATCACTGTGGTACATTTGGTAGAATTGATGAATCATTATTGATACATAATGATTATTAACTCAAATGCTTAGTTTACATTAGGTTTCATGCTTTGTTATACATTCTGTGTGTTTTGACAAATATGTAGTGAAGTGACATATCTACCACTACAGTATTACACAGAATAGCTTCAGTGCCCTACCATTCCCCTGTGTTCCACTTGTTTGTACTTTCGACTAGGAATGTGTTAAATCTATAGATCAAGTTAGAAAGAACTGACATCTTGACAGTATTGAGCTTTCTATCCATGTATGTGGCATATCTCTTCATTTATTTAGATCTCCTTTGATTTCTTTCATCAGACTTTTGTAGTTTTTCTCTTGTACATGTTTTGTTAGATTCACATTTAAGTATTTCTTTTGGCAGTGCTAATGTAAATTATATTATGTTTTTGATTACAAACTCCACTTGTTCATTGCTGGTTTATAAGAAAGTGGTTGACTTTTGTGTATTAACCTTGTAATTTGCAATCTTGCTACAATTGCTTATTACTTCCAGTAGTTTTGTTGCTAATTCTTTGAGATTTTCTACATAGACAGTGAGGTCATTTGTGAACAAAGACAGTTTTATTTCTTCTTTCCTAATCAATATACCTGTTATTTCCTTTTTCTGCTTATTGCCTTAGCTAAGAATTCCAGCACAATGTTAGAAGCAATGAGAGGGGACATTTTTGCCTTGTTTCTGATTTTAATAGGAAAAGCATCTTGTTTCTCACCCTTAAGTGTGATGTTAGCTGTAACTGTTTTTGTAGATATTCTTTATCAAGCTGAGAAAGTTTCCATTTATTCCTAGTTTGCTAAGAGTTTTTTATCATGAGTTTGTGTTGGATTTTGTCAGATGCTTTTTGTGTATCAATTTATATTGATTATTTTAAATTAGCCTGTTGATATGATGGAGTACATTAATTTTCAAATGTCAAGTCAGTCTTGCATGCCTAGAATAAATTCCACTTGGTAATAGGTGCGTAATTCCTTTTATAGGTTGTAGGATTTGATTTGCTGATACTGCTGATGTTATAGATTTTTGCATATGTGTTTATGGGAGATATTGGTTTGTACTTCTACTTGTTTGTAATGTCTTTGGTTTTGGTATTAAGGGGATATTGGCCTCATAGACCAAGTTAGGAAGTAGTTCCTACTCTTCTATCTTCTAGAAGATTGTGGAGAATTGGCATAATTTCTTCCTTAAATGTTTGATAGAGTTCACCAGTGAACTCTTTCTGGTGTTTTGTTTTGGTAGGATATCAAGTATTCATCCCATTTCTTTAATAGACATAGGCCTAGTCAGATGATCTGTTTCTGTTTACATAAGTTTTGGTAGATTATGTCTTTCAAGGAATTGGTCCATTTCATCTAGCCTATCACATTTGTGGGCATGGAGTTCGTAATATTGACTTATTATTTTAACGTCTATGTGATCAGCAGTGTTGGTCCTTTCATTTCTGATAGTAATTTGTTTTTTTCCTCTTTCTTCTTTGTTAATCTGACTAAAGGTTTATCAATTTTATTGATCTTTTCAAAGAAATGGCTTCTCCTTTTTTCAGTTTTTTATTCTCACGGGTAGAAACATTTTTAAAAATGTCTACAAAGCACTCTGTAAAGTTCTGTTAAAATGTTTATCTTGAGTTATTTCAATGCCTAACAAAGCTCAAACTTATTAAATAATTGACTCTATTTCTCTTTACAGGTATAAATAGAACCAGATTTATCTTAAAAGTTTTTTTCAGCCTTTATTTTCCTTTGAAGATTAACTGGTAGAGTTTAAAAGTAACTTACAAATTTTTTCAGAAAGAAAAGTCAAAAGGGAAAGAATTTACCCATGCAGCAGAATCCTTGATAAGCCAGATCAATAAAAGATACAAAACAAAAGATGACATCAAGTCTACAAGAAAATTAAAGGAGTCTTTGATTAACAGGTATGTTCTTAAATTTCAGATATGAATATTTTTCTGACCGATATAACTATATTACACAATTTAAAAAAGGTTAATTTTAAACATAGGTTCAGATAATGTAACTTTTCAGTAGAAAACACATGGTTACTTAATACTTTTATAAATAGTAGATGTTTAAATTACACAGGAAGGGAACTAAATTTGAAATTTGTCATTCTATTGTCTAGTTACATTTTATATAGGATCAAACACATATCAACACAACATACCATTTTAAAAATAAATCTTTAAGATGTAGACATTGTACTTACTGAATCTAGTAATGAATAAACTAAACATATTTAAATACATTGCTTAATGAAATACAAAATTTAACCAGATATGAGAGTTTTTTTGTAGTAAATAGTACATTCTTTGCAGTCTTTCCAAAGATTGTGTTTATTACAGAATGTCCATTTATAGTCTGTCAGGTTGTTAATTCAAGTTTACGTTAATTCTGGCCTTACTATAGATCATGAATAAATGACTCTTATGGCAGAATCATTTATTTTAAATTCACACTTTCTGCTGCATTAATGATTCAGCTTTGAATGCTCTATTGTAAGTGCTATTTACTGTGAGTGAAGTAGCAAAAATATCAGACTATTACTGTTACATTTTGGTTATTTTTAACATATTGAATATAGATTTAGTGATATAAATGTGGTTTATCTTAAATAAAATGACTTTTATGAAAAATATTCTATTGATACTTAATTGCTTTTTCAATTTTGACAAAATCTTTTTTTACAGTGGTTTTTCAAACAAATCTGTTGTACAACTCAGTAAGGTAGGTGTTATTTACTTCACCAAATGTGTAGTCAAACTCAGTATTTGACCATAAACACTAAAATAACATAGTGGTAAAATGGAATTTGATAATGATATTTTTGGCGTATTGCTAAATGAATGATAACCACTGACAGGTTTAGTAGCAAGTACTCAGAATAGCCCTCCAACCTTCTGTTTTTCAAATAAAATGCTTCTATTAGATATATGAGCATATTTTTACTTTTTGGTATATGATTCAGTATATCCTTTTCACTGTGTGTGTGTGTGTTAATAGCTGATCCCATCTCTCCTAATAATTAGATCCTACTGAAGTTCCAATTTTGTTTTAAAAAACCTTTACTCTTTATCCAGGCTTATAATATAAATTATCTTTTTTCTAATTCCTCACAGTTGCTCTCTGTGTCCACTTAATATTTCAAGTTTTGAAGTTCACCCTCTGTAAGTTCTTCTTGAATGTTTTCTCCCCTGTCTAGGCCAACTCTTATTAGCCCAGTTTCGGTTCTGATTTCTAATCTCTGGATTGTTACAATAGGCTTTATGTATTAATAATTTTCTTTGCCTCTAGCATTTCTCTGTGTCAATCCATACATTACATTCACTACCAGCTTTTTTTCTTTCCAAAGCACACAGCTCCAATCATGCCACTTTCTTGTTCAGAAACCTTTTTTTGGTCCCTGTTGCTTATTGAATTAAATGGAAACATAGACTGGCTCACTTGTCCCTTTAAAAGATTATCTTGTTTCTTAATTTTCTAGGCATGTCATGTTTAACTGAAACATGATAACTTGAGGTTTCCTGAAGTCTTTCCTAAGTATTTATTCTTTTTCTCTTTGCAATGAACTTTGAACTTAGTCAGCAGGCTCTCTCACCCTCTTATCTGATTATTAAAATATTTCTCTTTGCAAGTCTTGCTTTGTACCTTCCTTATGAAAACTTTCCAAGATGCCCTGACTCTCAAAAACCCATTTGGCAATAATTCTGAATCTGTACAATAGAGTGTTTTGGTACCTTTTACATTTTTATTTATTTTTGCTATTTTACTCATGGGGTTTTTTTTCTTCTATTTTTTCACTACACTTTATTCTGAATCATCTTTGTATTTTCTGTAACATTTTTGTGCTCACCTTTGTATCCTCTATAATACCATTGATACCTTTGGCTTATCTTCTTTAACATCTTTGCTCATTTTTACATATTCTGTAACAGCACACAAAAGATGCAACAGATGAATGAACACGTGTATACAAGCACTGGTAAAAACAATACTGGGAAGGATAAGTCAGATAAATGATCAGAGGAGTAATATATTGAGAGAACCTTTTTAAAATAATGCAAATACTTCTATATAAAATAGTCGAGAGAAATAAATTGAAGATGAGTCACAAAATAAAATTAATATTTTAGGTTTTAATATTTCTAACTTACTAGATAGTCTAATTATTTCTGATCAGTAATCATTAATACAACATATTACAATTAATAATTTATTAAATGTTATTTTATTTAACTTCTTTTCTGCCCTCACTACTTTGAGATCTGGTTGTATATCTTTTTAGTTGTAGACTGTATGAATAATCTAACACTTTTTTTTCCTAACAATACTAGTTAATTGATAGCTTTTTGACTCTCTTATATGAGATTTTACTTAAACCTTAGCCTCTCAAAGTTTTCTATTTAAGAGTTTAAAGCAAATGAAAATCCAAAACAAAGTAGAAGCATGCTTGGTTTGTGATCATGGCATCACCAAAATTTAGCTTGTAGAATTCCAGTAAGGAGGTCATTTATCTACATACAACAATGTCAGTAAGTATTAAGGTTAAAGGATTTTATTAGATTTACAATATTTTCTATTATATTTTTACTATTTAAGTCTTCAATATTTTAAAAAAGTAGTTTTCTTATTGCATATATTTAAGGTGTATAACATGATATACATAGTGAAATGGTTACTATAATCAAATTAATGTATTCATTCATCTTTGTGCGTATGTGGCAAGGGCACATAAAATCTACTATTGGCAAATATCCCAAATATAATAGGTTTGTACAACAACCTATTATATAATACTGTATTATATAAAGTTGGTGTATTACACAATACTATTAATAGTCCTTATGTGTTCTGCATTATATCTCTAGACTTACTCATCCTATATATCTGCAACTTTGTATCCTTTGATCTCCCTTTTTCCTTCCCCCCGCCATCCTCTGGTGACCACTGTTTTATTCTCTTATTTCTATAGATTTGACTTTTTTTTTTTTTTTTTAAGAGTCCACATACAAGGGAGGTCATGCAGTATTTTTTCTGTCTGGTTATTTCGCTTAGCATAATGTCCTCTTGTCTTGGTTCATCCATGTTATAGCAAATTTCAGGATATACTATTTTTAAGGCTGAATAATATTTCTTCATGTATATATACACGCACCACAATTTATCCATTCATATGTCAATGAATACTTACTTTGTTTCCGTGTTTTGATTATTATAAATACCACTGCAATGAACATAGGAATGCAGATTTTTTGTTTTTTGTTTTTTGAGACATAGAGTCTTGCTCTGTTCCCCAGGCTGGAGTGCAGTGGTGTGATCTTGGTTCACTGCAACCTCTGCCTCCCAGGTTCAAGCAATTCACCTGTCTCAGCCTCTTGAGTAGCTCGGACTACAGGCGCATGCCACCATGCCCAGCTAATTTTTATATTTTCAGTAGAGATAGGGTTTCACCATATTGGTCAGGCTGGTGTTGAACTCCTGACCTCAGGTGACCCACCCACCTTGGCCTCCCAAAGTGCTGGGGTTACAGGTATAAGCCACTGCACCTGGCCCTAGGAGTGCAATTATACTTATGGGTGGTGATTTAATTTATTTTGCATATATTTTTATTCAGTTTAAGGAGAATGTTACAAATGTCAGATTTATATTAGTGAAAGCACAACTAGAAAAATATTTAAAAATTAATCGCACATTATTTGTTTGGCACATAGTACAAGTTTTTTGTTGAGGTAAAATATAAAATTTACCATCTTCATCATTTTTAAGTGTGCATTTCACTGATTATATAAATATAAATATATAATATATAAATATATATAATATTACATATTTTATATATTATATATATATATATTTAATCCCTTAGTTCCCCCCCTACTCCTTCCTACTCTTCCTGGCCTCTGATAATCACTGTTCTATGCTGTATCTCCATAAGATTCACTTTTCTAGCTCCCACTTATGAGTGAGAACATGGGATATTTGTCTTTCTGTGTTTGGCTCATTTCACTTTACTTTGGCCTCCAGTTACATCCATGTTCCTACAAGTGACAGGATTTCATTCTTTTTTATTGCTGAATAATATTCCATTGTATATACACAGACCACATTTTCTTTATGCATTTATCCATTGATGGACACTTAGGTTTCAATAATGCTGCAGTAAGCATGGGTGTGCAGATACTTCTTTGGTGTATTGATTTCCTTTCTTTTGGATATATACTCAGTAACTTGCTGGATCATACTATAGTTCTATTTTTAGTTTTTTGAGGAATCTTCACACTGTTGTTCACAGTGGTTGTACCACCATTTGCATTCCACCAACAGTGTATGAAACCCACATCCTCACTAGCATCTGTTATTGCCTGTCTTTTTGGTACAAGCCATTTTAACTGAGGTGAGATGACATCTCAGTTTTTGATTTGCGTTTCTCTGATGATTAGTGCTGTTGAGCATTTTTTCATATACCTGTTATCCATTTAATGATTTTTTTATAACCCTCTTTTGTATTTAGGAAAAAGTTCAGAAAAAAAGCTACAGAAAACTGAAGACTACTTTTGTCAATGTTACTTCTGAATGCCCATTGTAAGTATTTTTTGTAAATATTTTTCATTTTCTTCATATTTGAAGAGACTACACGTATTTAAGTGGAGCTAATATTTCTCTTCATTTTCACAGGAATGATGTTTACAATTTTAATTTGAATGGAGCCGATGACCCTATCATAAAACTTGGAGTAAGCTAAAAATCAATAGATACTTTGTATTTACTGAGAAGTTACATTGTATTTACCGTGCGGTTATTAGATAGTATGTTTTTAATGTGCATCCTCTTACATGCTTTAAATTTTTTAAGAAATAGGTAATAATATTTTGGATAACCAGCCTATGTATATTTAGGTGTCCTTTTTTTTCAATTTTTTTTTTTTTTTTGGAATAAGGTAGAGAAAAACAAGCAATTTTGGGGTAGAAAGCCTTCACTACCAAGAAAATCACCCTTCTTATTGATGAAAAGTAAAACTCTTATTTATTTTTATTATATGTTTTCTTTTCAAATATAAATATTGTAGTAAAGTTAATTTTATGTCAAATCTTATTATTTTGTGAAGCAAAACTAGATGTTTATTCCTTTTAATTCTTGTTTGACATTGACAACTCTTTTTTTAATGTTTATTTACAATGTAGATCCAAGAGTTTCAAGCTGCAGCTAAAGAAGCCTGTGCGGATAAGTCGATTAGATTGTAGGTATTTTTATTCGATTAAAATATTCTGATCTTTTTTTTCCTCTTAAATATCTCTTCCCAGTCTTAGAGTTTAACAAATGAGAAGAGTGAATTAAAAATGGTAGTTATTATTACTCCCATTATGATTCTGTTACTTCAGCATTTACTCTAAATTAATATGCAAATTATCATCACTTTGAATATTAGTTGTATATCCTAGATCATGAAGCTGAAAAGACTTAGTAGTTCTTTAATCTAACATAGTTATTTTATAACTGAGGTCAGAGAGGATAAGTGGCTTGGCCAGAATAATATAGCTAATTAGTGAAAGAGTTAAGACTGAAAACTCAGGTCTAATTGTCCATTGTGTGTTACCTTAAGAAAACAAGTATGAAGGGTATTTTTTAATTAATACATATTTTTATTTAAGGGTAGGTCCAAGGAATCATGATGAACTTAAATCTTCTGTCAAAACAAAAGATAAAAAAGTAAGTTATAATATCTCAATATGTCTATTAGAAATAGTATTTCTCTTAATTTTTAATGTTAAAGATCATCAAAAACAAGAAAACAAAAATATTTTGATTGTTTTATTTATGCAACTATCCACATTCCTATTATGAATTTTCTTATTGTCTTTCAGCTGTTTGTAATCATCTAATGAAATGACAAGTTTAGTTTTTTTTTCTATGTGTACTATTAGGTTATATCTCTCTGGAAATAAGTTGTTTTAACTTTGAATTAACAACATCAACACCAAAATGCAAATATCACTATCTGATCTGGTTTTCCAAGTGACTTTCTTGGATAGGTTATTAATGCCATCCTAAATTAGGATATTGTTTTTTGTTGTTGTTGTTTTGGTTTAACTTACCTTGCATGATATAATGAGATGTAGTATTTCTTCATGCATTTCAAACTTTTTTTATAGATTATAACAAATCATCAAAAGAAAAATCTATTTAGTGATACTGAAACAGAGTACAGATGTGATGACAGCAAGACTGATATTAGCTGGCTAAGAGAACCCAAATCAAAACCACAGCTAATAGACTATAGCAGAAATAAAAATGTGAAGAATCATAAAAGTGGAAAATCAAGTAAGAAATTATCTTTTGGAGAAATGTTGCAAATGATTTTACAATTTATTTCAATTATTTAAAATGCTTTATATAAGCTTATTTTATTTAGACTTCATTACTATATACTTTCATGGATAGGACAAAACACTACAATTTTTATGTTTTTTGTTTTATTATTTTGGTAATATGGTTATATTTAAATTTTATTTTTAATAGGACCTTAGGAACACAAATTATGATTTATCATGATCCTTGGCTCATGATTCTCATCACTTGTCTACTCATGGCCCAGTATTATCCAGTTATTTAGCTAATTATTGTGAATAATATACCAATTACTCATGAACTCAACACCTTTAAGATCAAGGCTTGAACTTTGACACTAACCTATATATATTTACATGTATTTACATTTATGTGTTTGTGTATAAAATATATGTATTTATATGTGTGTGTATATTTTTTTTTACTAAATATCCCATCTTCTTGCTGCACCCAACATGCATCCTTTTTAAGGAATTATATAGACACAAAAAATATATCAAAAGGCAAACAATTTTCTTCCAGATTTTTTTTTTTTTTTTGCCTAAGTTTTCCACAAAGTATTTTCCTAGAAAGTGGTTTCTGCTTCGTCTTTGTGATAGTGAATCTCTTGAAGTAGTTGGTATGAGTTTCAGGTATAAGTTTTGGCTAGAGAGAATTACCATTTTCACAGCTGAACATCAATTTCAATGTTTGCTAAAACAAAGATTTTATATGTTGCATTTTTAAAAGAAGACTTAACTCTGTGATTTGCAATTAAATGTATATTTATTTTAAAGGCATCAGCTTTTATTTTATTCCAGGATTAAAAATAACCAATAGTTACCTAAAAGTAGAAGTGAATTTTGGCATGTGTTTAGAAATGAAGCTGAGTCTTGAAATTTAGGTGAGGGGTCATCAGATACATGAGGAAGTAAAGCAGCAGAATTATCATATATAAAAGGGAGAGAAGTATGGAATAGCATAGTATAATCAGGGAATGCAGTATTAAGGTATTTGGTACATAGATCATATCTGTGGGAAAATGGTGAAAGGTGAGGCTAGATTACATCGTAGTCTGAACCTTGAAGCAGCCAAAGAGAAATATAATAAGACTCACATGCCCTCAGGGACCATACCGTCTAGTGGGAAGATGTACAAATAAAAACATTTATAACATAAAGTAGAAGATTAGAGATCTCAGGAAGACGTTAGAGGTTAGAATACTGTCATCACTAAATATTTATGAAATTGAAATTCTGTATGAATTCTTTTGTTTAAATTATTGAACAACTACAAGTTAATGTGTTTGAGTTGACTTATTGCCAAGATTAGAGGACCTTTCTTCCAAAACAGCTTTGCTTCCTTTGCTTGGATAATCTCATTTCTTAGGTTTCAGAGACTATTTGGAAAGATACTTGAAAGGCAAAAAAGGGAAGTGGGACTAAAGCTGCTATCAATAATATGGATAAATCTTATTAACATAGTGATGTATGGAAAATAAATCATAGGATATTATACAGGATGTGATATTTTATAAATCTCGTTATATTGTTTAGAGATATGTATCTGTGTAATAACACTTGTTTTTAAAGCAAGTAACTAAGACCTGCAGATTTCAGGACAGTAATTACCTTTTAGCAGAAGGGACATGGAGGATGGTATAAGAGAGCATACGTAAGTAGATTCAGCATTATCCACAATCTGGTTCTTAAATTGAGTGGTAGATTTATAGGTGTTAACTTTATAACTTATGTTGACATATTCTCTTATATGTTTAAAAAGTTCTATAAAATAAAGGAGTGGGAGGAAAACTGGCAATTCATATCATACCCAAACACTATACAGTAAAAGTTATCAATTCTTGAAAATTACATTTTTGGATGAGTTTAAAGATGGTGCCAATCAGAGATGTGGTGCAGTTGGGCTACTAAAAAGTTCTGGGAAAGGAAAAGCTTCCAAAGTAGTGTATCATTGTGAGGCCAGATTCTTCAGCAGAAGGGGTGAGGAGAAGATTACGGTGTCAGGAGGGCTGGTATCCTGGTGGCCTGAAGCCACATGGAGGTTCATTTATTAAATGCTAACAAATGCTTTAAAAACTTACTGTTTTTTATTATTTTAATTTAAATATGCTGAAATGATGTTCTCGTAAATTTAATGACCATTCTTATCTACTGTGAAAATTTAACCTTATTTTTCTGAATTGCAGGATCATCCTTGGAAAAGGGACAACCAAGCTCTAAAATGGTAAGCCAAGAAATTTGTGTTCAAACATCCCTTTACAATTACTTTTTCTTGTCATATGAAAATAATTCATCATCTCATAATTTTATTCTTGTTATCAGTTATGTGTGTTATGTACTTGTTCCTCCTCTTGCACCCTTTCTCCTGACTTGTTTCTTTTTAAATCACATTGGCCTTTATTTGACTCCATTTTATTCTGTGCTTTTAGATATTTTTTTAAATCTCTTTTACTTCAGTTAGATAGTATATATCAGGCTTCTCAGGGATTTAATGGTAGGGATACAGAGCATGGTAAAGAAGGTAACTGGAATGGGAAGATAAAATCCATTAATTTAAAGTATGTTAATCAAAAATCATTCTTACAAATATTTCACGTAAAGCTTGTCACAGTGCCAATTTTATAACAAATTGCTTGTATTTCTTGTGCCTCAAATATTGATCTAATAATATTCAGGAATTTTTTTCCTAAAGATACCCAGTAAAAATATCACCAAAAAGATGGACAAGACAGTTCCGGAAGGAAGAATCAGACTTCCACGAAAAGCAACCAAAACAAAAAAAAATTATAAAGATCTCTCAAATTCAGAATCAGAGTGTGAACAAGAATTTTCACATTCGTTTAAAGAGAACTTGCTAGTAAAGGTAAATATAGTTCAGATTAATTTCTAAAAGCCTCTTAAAATATTAAACATATCTTTTTGTAAAAAATGTCAAATTTATCTTGTTACTTCTTAAGAGTTAACTTCCTATGTGACAAAATTTAATAATTCTAGAAATTTGCCCTTAGGCAATAGTTGGCATTTTTGTTATAAAACAGATGTCTGCATCTAGTGAAATTATAACCTTATGATAGTATCTTTGAAATGGAGAAGTACTTAATCTTCTAAAATTAGGCTTTAATAAAGTATAGCATGGAGAAGTTGTCCATCTGTTGAGTGAAAGCAAAATATTGGTGTCTGAGGTTCTTCTCACACACTGGCTCACCTGTCACCATCCCTGAGTTCTTCCTTATGTCTCATAATGTCCAGACACTTTCCCAGTCACCTGTTCTTGAAAGCAAAGTTATTTATTTGTCTGGCAGTCCATCAACTATAGAAGTAATGAGATGTCAGTATAATTTCATTTTTTCGTTAATATTCAATAGTTTTCTGTAACTCCAATTATGGGAAAAATATATATACTTATATATCACTATATATAGTAACCACTGTACATATACACATATAGTGTATGTGTATAGTATATAAATATATGTAGTGCTTACAATGTGCCAGCTGCTATATTAAGCACTTTACAGATTTAATGTCTTAAAATCTCATAAGTACTATAGGTAATTAGTACTATTACTGTCATCCCATTTTACAACTGAGAAAATTGAGGCTCAGAGAGAAGGAGCTTGCTCAAGGTCACACAGCTAGGAAGTGGTAGATCTAGGATTTGAAACCAGAGAGTCTGGCACTAAAGATAGGTTTCTGACCAGTACAGTGTGCTGATTTAACGTCATAAACTTCCATCTCTTCTTGTTCGCAATCTTGTTATCTCTTACCCAAAAGACTTTAAAGATTTCCTAATTTTCTATCACTTTTTTTTTTTTTTTCTTTTTTTCAACCTCACTCTGTCACTGGGCTGGAGTGCAGTGGTGTGATCTTGGCTCACTGCAACCTCCGCCTCCAGTGTTCAAGCGATTCTCCTGCCTCAGTCTGCCTAGTAGCTGGGCTAATCTTCTTTGAACCCTCAAAGAAGGCTGGCTATTTGTATCTCTTAAGATATTTATTATAGTAAATGTATTATATTCTCCTGGGAATTTGTCTTATGGCTTCTAGTATATTAGAAAGTCTTTCACTACTCATATCTAGGTCCTTGTTATACCTGTATGTGGTAATATACAACCTTTAATAAATATTTGAATATAATTTGTTTTATGTGTCCAAGTGTAAATATTTGTACTTCAGTATAATTTGAAAGTTATTGATACATTTAGGAGGAGAATATCCGTTCCAGAATGAAAACCGTAAAGCTACCAAAGAAACAACAGAAAGTCTTCCATGCTGAAACAGAAAAGGAACTATCAAAACCCTGGAAAAACTCATGTCTACTAAAAGATACTATAAGAGATAATTGCCTTGACTTATCTCCTAGATCTTTATCTGGCAGTCCATCATCTATAGAAGTAACGAGAGGTCAGTAATAACTTCATTTTTTCTTAACTTGAATATTCAGTAGTTTTCTATAACTCTAATTATAGGAAAATACAATTTTGAGGGGCATTGGTGATTATAGTACTTAAAACTTCATTGTTAAGCTAGTTAATGCTAGTAACTTGACTTTTGATAACATGGGAACAATGCTACTAGGATACTGAAGTTTTTCATGTTAGGAAGTTAAAGATCAAATGCTTTAATGTGGAAAATATTTAGTCACAAATTATAACTTGAAATCTTAAATACTTAATTTTAATGTGCTTTTTTAGCTCAATATATATTTAATAACATGAGAATTTATGGATAATTCTGTTTTTTCTATTTATATTTCATTGACAAAAGTCCAAGGAATATCTTGGACCCACAGTGGATTAATACTGTATACAGTTGAGGTTTTGCTTTTACTTTTAAATAATTGGCAAAGAAAAATTCATATTCTTTGGAGCGCTGGTATATGTGTATGCCTACTAGTATAGAAAGTATAAGCTTGCCCTTTTTATACCATTTTTGTTTCCTTGCAAGGACATTTTAAAGCATTTCTAAATGCTAATCATTTCAGTTAAAATGCAAGACTTAAATCAGTTAGTATACTTCTGCTTCCTCTAAAGTAGCTATTGTGTTCTCAGTACTAAGGACCACTATAAAATTTCACATAAGCACATACTTAGAAGACAGATGTACATGCCCTGATTTGATCTGAAAATTGTCTGAGGATTTATTTATATTAAGATTTATTCCAGCAATAAATTTTCTAATTTTTATGTGAAAGATGTAGAGCAGATGATTTCTTTTTCAATGATAAAATTTTGTTACATTAAAATATACAACACTGTCAGCTATGATGTCAAAATACTCAAGATAATAATTAGGTTGATCCTTATATTTCAGGTCATACTGTAGATATTTTTATTGGAAAATGTTTTGAAAGTTCTTGTGGTTACAAGTATATTTTAAATTCAGCCATTATTGTTTTTCAGTCTTATAAATATTTTAAATATAACGTGGTTTTAATTTTTTTAAAAGGTATCCTTTTTTATAGCCAAGACTTGAAGATTTGACAAATCTTTATATTCTTAGAATTTAAATTAATCATGCTATTTCTAAAGCAGACATCAATGATAGCGCTTGCCATCTGTTTTCTTGTGTTTTTTGATGCAATGTAGGTGTAGAGAAAATAACAGAAAAGGATTTTACTCAGGATTATGACTGCATAACAAAATCTATATCACCTTATACAAAAACTTCATCACTTGAATCTTTAAATAGTAACAGTGGAGTTGGAGGTACAATAAAGTCACCCAAAAACAATGAGAAAAACTTCCTGTGTGCAAGTGAAAGTTGTTCACCAATTCCACGACCACTGTTTTTGGTGAGAATGTATATATATATTTTTCTTTATCAGATATATCTGCAGGTAGTAAGTCATTTTCCCTATCTTAATCGGATACACATTGCTTGTCTATTTAAGGTTTTGTGTTTGGTCTAGGGTCTTGGGGGAGAGGGACATAATAACAAGAGAGAGATAGTTACCAGTCTTGATGAACCTAACAAAAAGTAAATATATAGCTATACAGGAGGAAGAATGTGGTAGCAGGAGAGTACAGAAGTTTCTCATTATCTGTGGTTTCACTTTTTGAGGTTTCAGTTACCTACAGTCAACTGTGGTCTGATAATATTAAATAAGAAATTGCAGAAATAAACAATTCATATGTTTAACATTGTGTGCCATTCTGAATAGGGTGATGAAATCTTGAGCCATCCATTCTGTCCCTCCTGGGACGTGAATCAACCCTTTGTCCAGTGTATCCATGCTGTATACCCTACCTGCCTGTTAGTCACATAGTAGCCATCTTGGTGATCAGATCAACTGTAGATGTATTGCAGTGCTTGTGTTAAAGTAACCCTTATTTTACCTAACAATACCGCCAAAGGGCAAGAGTATTGATGCTGACAATTCAGATGGGCCAAAGAAAAGCCATAAAATATTCCTTTAAGTGAAACGGTGAATAGTCTGTGCTTAATAAGGTACCAAAAATAAGGTATGTCGAAGTTGCTAAGATCTATGGTAAGAATGAATCTTCTTTCTATGAAGTTAGGAAAAAGAAATTTGTGCATAGTATAATAGGGTTAGATACTATCCATGGTTTCAGAAGGGTCTACTATATTTTAAGAAGAAATGGTACATATAATTTGATACATAGATGAGGAAGAATGAAGAAATTTTTTTCAACATATATTTACTTTTTATATTCCTATCATTTACCTGTTAAACTTCCTTATAAACACCTAAACCAAATATTGTAATTACACTGTTTTCAACTAAATTGTCCATTTACTTTGTCAACATGTAATTTTTGTAACTAAAGGTTATTAAAGGCCGTAGACTTTATGGTGAAATCTGAAAGAAGTACCTGCATTGCAGGAATAAGCATATTCAGATCTAGAAAATGTGTGTAGTTCTAATGTGTAGAACAATTAGTAGTATCTCTTAAGAAGTGATCATTCCTACTACAAAACTCTTATCTGTACTCTGTATAGTAATCACCCCTTATTCTCAGGGAATACGTTCCAAGACCCCCGTCCCCCAATGGATGCCTGAAATGGAGGATAGTACTGAACCCTATATATACTATCTTTTTTTCCTATACATACATACCTATGATTGTTTAATTTATACATTAACTTATAAATATGCAATTTATAAGTTATTACAATGACAAAACAGAACAACTATAACAATACAGCATCACTACTCTTGCTTTTGGGGGCCATTATTTAGTAAAATAAGGATTACTTGAGCACTGCAATATCTCCAGTCAATCTGATAATTGAGATGGCTATTATTTGACTAACAGGCAGGTAGCATATACAGCATAGATATGCTGGACAAAGTGATGATTTTCATATCCCAGGCAGGACAGCAGGACAGCCAGAGATTTCATGGCACCACACAGAATGGTGCACAATTTGAAACTTATAAATGATTTCTGGAATTTTTCATTTAATATTTTTGGGCTATGGTTGAGCATGAGTTATTGAAACCATGGAAAGCAAAACTGCAGCTAAGGGGGACCATTGTGTGCCAGACAGATAAAAGTGGAACTATGCTGTTTTAAAGTCAAGGTAGGAGATCTAAACGCTAGATCTACCTAGTCTCCCTCACCTCCTTCCCTCAAATAATCCCCAAGGCATATTTTCAAAACTGAGTTTCTACAGACCACAATTTGAAACCCATTTTCACACTAGTGAAATTCACACAAATTCTCCTGTGATCCTTTATCAATATAGTCGGCCCTCCATATCTGTGGGTTCCACATCTGTGGATTTTCAACCACAGACAACACTATATATTTTTAACTGTGTTTGTATTGGACACGTACAGACTATTTTTCTTGTCACCATTTCCTAAACAATACATATAACAACTATTTAAGAGTATTTACATTGCATTAGGGTAGCATAAGTAATTTAGAGATTACTTTATGTACATGGGAGGATATGTATAGGTTATATGCAAATACTGAACCGTTTTGTATCACAGATTTGAACATCTTCTGATTTTGATATCCACAGGAGGTCCTAGAACCAATCCCAGTGTTTCTGTCATTCTCATTTGCCCCACATCCTTTAATCCCGTCAGTGTGCCACCTTGCAAAATCTCCAAACCTAGGTAATCCCCACCCATCATCTTTGATGCTACTCTGCATTAGATGGAATTTTAATAGTTATATTCATTGGCTGGACACTCATGAGACATTCCCCCCATGCTTCCCCTTTACTGTCAACTCTTAATAAGGTGTTGGAAATTTGCTTTATGCAGTAGTTGAACCTGCTTACACTCTCAACACTATGAGATAGTGCTCATTTCTCTACAGTTTTAACTAACTAGGTGTTATCAGATGTTTCTGTTTTTGCCAGTGTGGTAAGCATAAAGTTGTGTCTTTAATTGGCATTTTCCTGACTCATGGCATCAATGAGTATTTTCACATGATTTTGGCCATTTTGTGAATTCCCTGTTTTCTTATTTTTAAATTGCACTGTTTGATTTTTCTTACAAATTTGTATGAGTTCTTAATATATTCTGGATATTCTTTATTTGTTGTATATGATGTAAACATTCTTTTCCTACTATGTATATTTTCACTTAATTACACAACTTCCCTATGACAAAAGATAGGATATAATCAAATTTACCAATCTTTTGGGTTGTTCAAGAAATCTTCCCCTAAGCTATTGTCACAAAAATATTTTCTTATAAAAATATTAGTTTTGATTTTTAAATTTTAGGTTTGGGTCTCTCCAGGCTTTCTTTTTCATATGGATATCAAATTAGTGCAACATCAGGAGTGAAATAATCTTAATTTAGTCATAGGCCGGTGATCACATGGGCCTGGATTTGGCACTATTAGATTTTACTGTTTACTGGCCTGTTTATCTGTCTCTGTGCTAATGCCACCATTGCTTTAATTAGGGTCATTTTACATTTATAGGGTGTCACATACCCCCTGCCCCACCATTCTTCAGAATTCTTTTGGCCCTTTACTGATTCATATACATTTTAGAATTCATTTGTCTAAGGGAAGAATTGTCATTTTTCAATATTGATGTTGATCTTTCTTAGGTAAACATCATTTCTCTCTCCAGTTTTTCATCTTATTTCCTACAAAGTTGGGCAAAGTCTTCTACAAAGGAAATTATGCACCTTGTTGGATTAATTCTTAAGTATCTTATGGGTCTTCTTTTTGCTGTATTTAAAAAAATCAGACCTTTTTTTAAAATTATATTTTCTGAGTTTTAAAATTTTTATATAGAAAAACTATTGGTTGTTTTATCTCCAACAACCTTGCTGAATTTTATCATAATTGCCTAGATTCTCTTGGCTTTTCTGTATAGACAGCCGTATAAACTGTTACACATAAAGACTGGAACAGAAAATGCAAAAAAAAAGTTCTTATTCATGTTCTTGTTAAGGTGACTTTGACCTCTGGAGCATAGAAACTGTACTAGCAGGGATCCTTACCTACAGGTTTTGGTCATCAAAGTAATAATCTACTTGCCTAAGGATTTTTTATTTTTAGTTATGAATTGAAATTGAATTTTTGCAGGGAATTAGGTAGTTTTGAAGTTTTGCTTTAATGTTTTTTATTATGTTTATGTTCAACTCTTTTTGAGGGGGGGCTTTGAACAATTTTGTAACTACTTTTGGGTTTTTGTATGTCTTCATTCATAGCCCAGACATACTCCAACTAAGAGTAATACTATTGTAAATAGAAAAAAAAAAAGTTCTCTGGTACTTACACAAGAAACACAAAACCGTAACAGCTATTCAGATGTAAGCAGTTATAGTTCAGAAAAACGGTTTATGGAAATTGAATCTCCAAATATCAATGAAAATTATATACAAAGCAAAAGAGAGGTAAGTATGGTACTATAACTTATAAATTTTCCTTAAACTACAATGGTTCTTGTAAGACTCAGATTACTGACCTTTAGTGGTAATTATAATATTTTAATGCCTTTCAACTGTTATTACCTGCAAATCTGATTTTCAAAGTATATAGAATGGCTTGATCATAGAAAAATGTTTTTTGATAGAAGAAAGTTGAAACTTAAAATGGGAGTAGTAAGGTCTTAAATAGTGAGGATATCACTGCTGAACTCCGGATTGCATATTTATAATTGGCACTTTCTGGTTTCATGAATATATAGGTATTTGGTTGAACTTCCTGCCACCATAAAAGCCCATCCATCCCTCAATAAAAATATTTTAATAACCTGTAAAATATAGAAAATCAAGACAAAATTTTACAACTTGGAGAGAGGGCTGGGATTTGAGCTAGACCTAAGTGGATGGGTAGGTATATGTAGATTAAGTGAAGAAAAATCAGTAACCTATGTAAAGGTTACTAAGTAAAAAAACCTGTATATTTAAATAGTATAACGTAAGGTTAGATGTGAAAGATGTGGTTTGAAAGAAGAATACTTTAAACTTTAGTTTTCTGTGGCTCCTCATTTCCTGACTCAAAGAAATGAAAAGCAGGAATAGAAAAAAAAGTAGCTTACATCACAGCTATTACAAGAAGATTGAAGTCAACTTAGAATCAAGGTTAACACATGGTAAATATTAGAGATGAAAAGGAAGAGATAGAAACAATCTGAGAAATAATTGACAGCATTTAAAATTATTGGCTTTTGGGTTTGAGAAAGATGATGAAATGTGAATCGAAACATATTTACAGAATTATTTTCTAATTTCTAATACATATTTTAGGAAAGTCATTCAGCATCTTCATTATCCAAGTCTAGTGAAGGAAGAGAGAAAACGTGGTTTGACATGCCCTGTGATGCTACTCATGTATCAGGTTTGTAGTCGTAGTCTTGCTTTCTAAAAAAATGATTACTGAAATGCTGCATGACATTTCATCTAAAGAAATTATGTATTTTTAAGTCATACCATTATTCAACTTAATGGAAAAAGAAAATAAGTAAACTAGGTAGAATTGAATGCATAATTACCTAAAACATAATAAAAATACTTAGTGGAAACAAAGGCTTTTTAAAATAAAAGCAAGAAAATATTAGGTATTTTTAATGAAAATTGTAGCACTTTTAACTTTCTTTAACTGTTCCTAAGGCCCCACTCAACATCTTAGTCACAAACGGATATACATAGAAGATAATCTGAGTAATTCCAATGAAGTAGAAATGGAAGAGAAAGGAGAAAGGAGAGCAAACTTGCTTCCCAAAAAACTGTGTAAAATTGAAGATGCAGATCATCATATCCACAAAAGTAGGTAGATCAGTAGCCTGTATCAAAATGCAGTTATTTGGAAGGTGGTTCTTATATTTTGAATGAGTCTATTTACAAAACAAATTTGTAAAGACAACTTCAGATATGTCCAAGATGGATGATGCTTTATTGCAAAGTTCACATTTATATGAATAATTGTTGTAGTAAGGGTCTTATATACCCATAGATCTCCCTCATCATTCTATCACTTATCACATTTAGGTTTTACTAGAGTATGAATTTACTGATGTGCTAGTACCTCATTAAATACTTAATAATGTGGAACTAGTTAAAAAGCAGTTAAAAAATAATCCATAAATGTTCCAGCTTAAAGTAGTCATTTCTGCTGTAATAGCCATACCAAAAAGTTTGTTTTATAAATCAGAATAATCTCCTTTTTAAATTAAAAAAACAGAAGGAACTCTTCTGCCTTTGATTTCATAATCCGTAGGTTTCACATAGATTCAGAAAATAAGATAGATTTTGTTCTTAGCCTAATTACAAGGCTAAATTTACAGTAATGCATATTTTAACTTCAGCAGATTGTTTTTATTTTTTAGTGTCTGAAAGTATATCTTCATTATCAACAAATGACTTTTCTATTCCTTGGGAGACCTGGCAAAATGAATTTGCAGGTATAGAGATGACTTATGAGACTTATGAGAGGCTCAATTCAGAATTTAAGAGAAGGAATAATGTGAGTTATTCTTTAAATTATGATTTATACCCAATAATATAATAATATGCCACACTTTCGACTAGACCATTGGCTTGTTGGATCCTTTGGCAACAAAATATCCATTCATGAAACCAACTTTCCTTACATGTGAATAATTGGAATAAAATCTGTATATTATCCATATTCTTTCTTTTGCTACTACTTTTTTCTCTTCTGTCCTATTTTCCTTTTCAATTTAATGTTTTGGCTTTTCTATGATTTTTCTTTTTTTACTGGACAGTTTTCTTTTCATGCCACTTTTCAAGACATTTTTTATCTCATGGAGGTGACCATTAATGAAGGTAGTATAGTGTAGTATAAAGAATGAGCAGCTGCAGTCAGAGAAATACCATTTCACTTCATTTTACTAGTTCTGTATTATACTTATGTAGTGTTAGTTTTTGAGGTTCCAGTGAGATAATGCAAAAATGCTTTTTAAAACAATTTTTAATTATTGGTAATATTTTTCTGCCTGTCTCTTTCACATGCCTCTATTTGGAATCGATAGCTTTTTATGCCCTCCTTTGAATAAAAGATTTTTTTGGCACAGGTTATCAACCCCAACCCCCCTGCCCCTGCAATCTTGCTTTCCTTTCTTCTATATTCGGGGTTAAAATTAGAATTTGCTTGTTTTTTCTCTTTTTTTTTTTTTTTTTTGCCCAAGGTCAACCTAATCTAAATAGAGAAGCTTTGACTTATATATTCAAATGTAGCTACAGACACATATTAGAATATATGTTTTTGTGAAAAAAAATGGTTTTAAAAAATTCTGAGTGTGACTTTTAGGCTGTGTCTTTGAAGAGAATTATGACCATCAGCATTTTGATAAATACTGTAGAGTATGGTGTTCTTATGAAAACAGTTGAGGAGTAATTCAACCCTTAGTCAAAAACTTACTGATGGAGTTAAATAAGTTCACTCAGAGCAGTGTCTATTAACACTTCAGTTTAAATAACTGTGTTTTTAAATTTTTCACTTTTTCAAGTTCTTAGTAATTTACATTTCATGGAAAATGATTTGCTCTTACTGTAGTCTTGGTTATATTGTTATTTTGTAAAGATATTTTAAGTTTAAAATGAATATTTTTCAGATCCGACATAAAATGTTGAGTTATTTTACTACACAGTCTTGGAAAACAGCTCAACAACATCTGAGAACAATGAATCATCAAAGTCAGGACTCTAGGTCTGTAATACAAATCTGTTCTGAAAACTTTTGAATGCTACATATTCTGAATGCTACAGTTTTTAAAATTAATCTCATTTTGTTTCTGTAATAGGATTAAAAAACTTGATAAATTCCAATTCATTATCATAGAGGAGCTGGAGAATTTTGAAAAAGATTCACAGTCTTTAAAAGATTTGGAAAAGGAATTTGTGGTTTGTTACTTTTAAAAATTTTTAAGTTTAAAACCTTGTTTTTAAAGAGCTATACTTGGAAAAACTTTCTTTTTTGGGAGCACATCCTAAAGCTTTTTGTTCAGAAAATAATTTAGTTTTATCTTAGTTTTGAAGTACAAACTTAAATTTATGATTAATATCTTTGATAATAAATGAGAAATCCTGAGAGATTTTACTTTCAATTTTATTTTAATTTGAAAGAGCGTGTGACATCTGGAATATTCTTAACATACAGCCATACTGTTTGTTTAAATTTGTAATAATAGAAATAGAGTAATTCTACTGTTGGATTTTAATTTTTAATAATATTAAAGTTTAACTGGATTTTATACCTTAAAATGTAGGACTTTTGGGAAAAGATATTTCAGAAGTTCAGTGTATATCAAAAAAGTGAACAACAGAGGTTAGTATGACATTCTTAATGACTATAATCTATGAAATTAGATTTTTAAATTAATTTCTATTTGAAAACTTATACATATTATAGCACTCTAATTTGAATTATTGATAAATACAAAGTTAACTCTCATTATTTTACTTGTTAGGCTTCATCATTTGAAAACTTCATTGGCTAAAAGTGTCTTCTGTACTACTGATAATGAAGAAACTATTTTTACATCTGAGGTATACATTTTATGCTTTTTATAGGTAACCTTTCTTGATTACAAAAAGAATTTGTTAATCTAACTTTGTCTTTGCTGTGAAAACTTTATGGTAAATTTCCTGGGTGAAATATATTTACATTTTTACAGATGTGTTTGATGAAAGAAGATATGAAAGTGCTGCAAGACAGGCTTCTTAAGGACATGGTAAGTCAACTAAGTTTGAAAATGAAATAACCATACTTTAATGACTTTTGTTTTTGATTTTTTTTGTTTCTGCTTTTATGTCTTTTTCTTTTTGGGTTGAGAGAAGATAGTTTTAGCCCAATTACTTTTAGTTCTTTAAATAATGGGAGCATATTTATATGAAAGAATAGGGGTAATTTAAACAGGCCCTCCTAAGGAATAAAAGAGAATATTAATTTGCAAATTGAAAAATTAGCTGAAAGAATGCCTTGTTTGCAGTTTCTAAACACTGTGTACTGCAGCAGGCCTCTGTCCTGCTCTGTCTTCTGAAGGAGAAAATATGGCAGGACAAAACTCCCAAGAAGTCTGTAGTTTAGTAGAAGAATTATTGTCTCTTTGGACAAGATGTCATTTACTTAGATTTGAGGATAAAATTAGTTTACTTTCCAATGGCCTAGCAGACCAGCAGCTGCATTCTGGGGTGGAAACATGGACCTGGGAAGGGACTAAAGGTATTGCTTTAAGTGATAATGTCTTTGGAGTTTTCTCAAAGATGAAAGGCATTTTTAAGTACACTGATCTTTGTATACACAGTATATTAATGTACTTACAAATTGTGTTTTAATAGAACCTCAATATGCTGACATAGTACGGGATCAAGATGTTGTGGCTAAGCTAGTTTAGCTTCAAGCAAAAAAGAAACTACTTAACTAGGTTGATCTTTGTTGAAATTGTTTTCTAGACTTTTTATTTTACTCTCTTCCTTTAAAAATTGAATCTAAGTTTCATTAATTTGGGGCTTTAAAAGATTAGAGCCTTCTCTCAACTGATTGTCTCGAATATCAGTAATGATCACAGAATTCTGTAGATATCGAGATATAGATCTGTTAGAATGCAATATCTTCATGAAAGAAGTTGTTTTATAACAGCTTGAATTTTTTTCTAAGTGTGATTTTTTTTTTCTTGGCCATAGCTAGAAGAGGAGCTTCTTAATGTACGCAGAGAACTGATGTCAGTATTCATGTCTCATGAAAAAAATGTTAATGTGTGAAATCTAGTTTTTATCAACATATTTTATCTAATTATTCTTATCTGTGTATAACTGAGGAAATAAGAATAGTCCTACAAAGAGAAAAATATACATGTTACCCAAGCAAGTGTACCCTTTATAGGAACCCTCAAAATAAAAAAAAAAAAAAAGTCTTTTAATGGATGAGAAAGACCCACTATAACATGACTCCAAGCCCAGAAGACTTCTGTCTATACACTATTATTTTTTAATTTTGGAGATGAAAGCTTCAAGAAACTTTTTGAGTTAATTATGCTCATAAAATGAGTTTAATTAAATTTTATTGTGTAAAATGTATTATTACATAAAATGTGTTTTTGAATCAATGCAGTTTGGGGATGAATATAATTAAAATGTTTAATAGCTTAGAATTCAACTAATAAAAATTTAGCCACACTTACAAGGGGGAGGAAATCCCTAATTTAAAATGTATACCTGAGTGGTAGATCAGTACTTTCAGCACACTGTTGGAAACATTTATTCGGTTATGGCTCTGGCCTAAAAAAGCTACTACGTTGCCTAAATATGTTAATTCAATATAGAAGTCCTATTTCATAAGCAGGCTGTTTGACAAATACTTTTAATCTAGTAGTCATTGTAATATCTTGCTAGATTAATTTATAAAAATGAGTACACATTTGATTTGCTTTTAATGAAGTTGAAATAAAAGCTTATGTCACTTGAATAAATATAAATCATTATATTCCTATTTTGTGAACATTGGGTATCTGAAGAAGGATATTTATTTGATCCAAAGTGTAATACTAAGTAGCCTTACTATCCCTTGTCTACTTAATGGTAGCAGAGTATTATTCAAAAATAATACCAGTAATTAAACACAGTGGGAAACCTGGCCTCTTAAAACCCTCTCATTTTAGTCAGCTTTATGCAATTATTAGCATCAGCTAAGATTTATTGATAGGGCAGTGGGGTTGCTATTTTAAGAGAGTGATAGCTGTTATAATATTAAATACCACTCAGGACTTGCAAATCCATGTTGCCCTGTGAGACTAATTCCATCATGTCTTATCACCCTGTTTACCTCATCGTCAGCCAAATTTCCAAGACTCCTAAATCATACCTCATACTTATTTCAATACTGTACTATATGTGTAATCCATCCCAGGTTCTTTATTCTTTCCAACTCTTCTAAAATCCTGTCATTACCAGCAATTGTGCCCCTTTAAATCTCAATTTCCAACATTCTTATCACTCCAACCTATCTTTCCAACTTGCTTTGTATAGTAGTCTCAAGCTATTTATACCTTTTCCCTATGCCTGTTACCTTCTTGTCTGTCCTTCCTTCCTTACCGATTCTAGATGCCATAGTTCAAAATAATACTCTTGCCCTTTCTCTTCCTGTCAACCTTATCCACTAATTCTTAGCTGTCATTCTACCAATTGAACAGCACAGGAGAAAATAATACAATCAGGCTTTACATTTATGGCCACGTACTTCAAATTGGGTACTCAACAATCTTTGCTCTCTTTAATTGACTTTACCACATTTCCAGAGTACTATTGTATATAAATATCTCTTTCCTTGATTCTTTACCTTTGAGCTGATTGTCTCACCTCATTTTCTCATCTTTACCCTAAAATCTAACATGTTCCCTGCATCAATACCAGCATTTTCTGATTTCTCTTTCAGTCCAATAGCAAATTTGTTTATTTAAGAACAATCACCCTACTAGTGCTTTGAATCCCAGTATCTTTGATTTTCCTCTCCTGATTTTTACAGTCCGTGTTAATTAGATAAGTAAATAAATAGGCCTTCCATTGACATCAAGTTCTCCTGAAACCACTGCCCTACCCATATAATTATCCATTCATTTTTACAGAGAACATATCAGAGTAATCTTCTCAGGTTACTATCTCAACTTCTTTGCTTCGTTTCCTCAATGCAGCTCTGCCCATACTATTTCATCAAAACTACTTTTATAATCAACAGTCATTTATGTTGCCAAATCTAATCTCTTTTTAGCCTCTCAGTGGCATTTCACACTTAAAACCCTCTGTTGGCACGTATTTGCTACTCTTCTATGTCTTTTCCTTGGGTTCGTTCCTAGTCTTTCTTTTCCTCAGTCAGTGCTTTCACCTTCAGTAATTTCATCTAGTCCCATATAATAACTATTTCTGTGTTGATCTCAAATTTATAAAAGTTCTGACCTTCACTTTGGACATCAGAACATTATAAATACTGCTGTATTGATACTTCGAATAAGAATCTAAACTCTCAAAACAACTCGATTTGTCTTATTTACCATTCTTTCTCTTCATCAAAGAAAAAGTAAACTTTGTCTTCCTATCTCAATAAAATTACTTTTAACTACCCAACTATTCAAACCAAAACCTAACAAACAGTAAATTGATCAACAATTCCTATAGATTTTACTGCCAAAATATGACCCACATGTGAATACTTTCTGCCACTTCCACTGTCTCTGTGACAATGTCGATATCATTTCTCACATAGACAATTTCAACAGCCTCTTAAATGGCTTTTCAGCATTTATACTTTCCCATCCATACTTTTTTCACTTAGCAGCCAACATTGTCTTGCTAAAGCATAAATCATACCATGTCACTCCCTTATCTAAAACTCTCCAGTGACACACACTCTTAACCAGTGGGTCAAGGGACAACTCATAAGGGAAATTAGAAAATACTTTGGCAAATGAAAATGCAACATACCAAAACATGTGATCCGTTGAAAGCAGTGCTCAGAGGGATGTTTATAGCTGTAAGCACCTACAATAAACAGGAAGAAAGGTATCAAATCAATAACTTTATACCTTAAAGAACTAGAAAAATTTAAAGCTGTCAGAATCGATGAAATAATGAAGACTAAATCAGAGATAAACAGAATAGAAAAACAACACAGAAAATCAATAAAAACAAAATTTGGTCCTCTGAAAAGATCAAGAAAATAAACCTTTAGCAGACTGACTAAGTTAAACAGAAGACTCAAATTACTAATATGAGAAATGAAAGTTAGGGACATGACTACTGAAATTTCAGAAATAAAAAGGATTCTAGGAGACTACTATGAACAATTTTATGCCAATAAATTAGTTAACCTAGATGACATCGATAAATTCCTAAAAACAAATTACCAACACTGACTCAAGAAGAAATAAAAATTATCAACAGACCAATAACATGTAAAGAGGTTGAATTAGTAATTGAAAACCTTCCAACAAAGAATTCTATAATTTAAATAATGCCAGTTCTTTTTTTTTTTTTTTAGAGACAGAGTCTCACTCTGTCACCCAGACTGGAATACGGTGGTCTGATCTTAGCTCACTGTAACCTCAAACTCCTGGGCTCAAGTGATCTTCCTGCCTCAGCCTCCTAAGTAAGCTTAGGACTCTAGGAATGTGCCACTATGCTCAGCTATTTAATATTTTGTAGAGAATGGGGTCTTGCTGTGTGTATCTTATGCTGGCCTTGAACTCCTGGCCTCAAGCAGTCCTCCTGCTTTGGCTTCCCAACTGGAATTACAGGTATGAGTCACCATGCCCTGCCCAGTCCTTCTTAAATTCTTTCAGGAAACAGAAGAGGAGAGGACATTCCAAACTCATTTTATGAGGCCACTATCACCTTGTAATATCAAACCATACAATGGTGTCATTACACAAATATTCTCTATGAATATAGATGCATAAACCCTCAACAAACCAAATCTAGCTGCACATTAAAAGCATTCCATACCATGACCAAATGGATTTATCCCAGCCAAGCATGGGTGGCTCAACATATGAAGATGAATGTAATATACCATATCAATAGAATGAGAGACGAAAAAGAAACATTCTTATTGGAACTGATGCACAAAAAGCATTTGACAAAATCCAATACCCTTTTATAATAACACTCAAAAAACTGGAAATAGAAGAGAAATGCCAAAACATGATAGAGTATGAATGAAAACCATATAGCTTACATAATACTCAATGGGGAAAGACTAAAAGCCCCCCTGCCCTACCAAGACCAGGAACAAGACAGGGATGCCTGCTTTCACTGCTTGTATTCAATATTGTACTAGAAGTTCTAGCTAGATCTAGAAATTATGCAAGAAAAAGAAAAAGATATCCAAGTGGGAATGGGAGAAACTAAACTATTTCTTCTCACAGGTGATTTGATCTTATGTATAAGAAATCCTACAGAATCAAGAAAATCATTAGAAGCTAATACAAATTCAGCAAAGTTGCAAGATACAAGATCAACAGAAAAATCAGTTGTATTTCTATATAATAGAAATTAACAATACAAAAGTGAAATTAAGAAAACAATGTCCTTTATAGTAGCATCAAAAAGATTAAAATTCTTAGGAATAAATTTAACCAAGGGAGGTATAAGACTGAAAACTACAAACATGGTTGCAAGAAATTAAAGATTGCCTAAATAAGTGGAAAGGTAATCCATGGTCATGGATTGGAAAATTTGATATGTTAAAATGGCAATACTCCCTGAAGTAGACTACAGATTTAATACAATGCATATCAAACTCCTAATGGCCTTCTTGCAGAAATGGAAAAGCTAACCCTAAAAATCATATGAAAATGGAAGAGACCCAGCATAACCAAAAAAATTAAATGAATAAAGTTAGAGAACTCATACTTCCCAAATTCAAAATTTATGACAAACCTACATTATCGAAATCATGTGGTAGTAGCATAATGATAGACATGTAGACCAACAGAATGTAATCGTGTGTCTAGAAATAAATCCACCCATCTATGGTCACCTGAGTTTCATCAAGGGTATAAGACCATTCCATGGGGGAAAGTATAGTTTCTTAAATTGTTCTGGGACAATTGGATAAACACATGCAATATAATGAGGATGGAACCTTTCTTCATATCATATACAAAAATTAATGGATTGGAGACCTAAATGTAAGAGCTAAAACTCTGAAACTCAGGAAAAAATGCAGGAGTCAATCTTGATGACCTTGGATCTTGCAGTGCATTCTTAAATATGATAGATATAAGCAATGGAAGAAACATTAGATAAATTGGACTGCAGCACAATTCAAAACTTTTGTGCATCAAGGGACACTCCCAAAAAGTGGAAAGACACCCTACAGAATGGGAGAAAATATTTGCAAATATCTTTGAGAGTCTGTTATTCAAAATATATAAAGAAGTGTTACAACCAAACAACAAAACACAACCCAAATACAAATGGCCAAAGGACTTGAATAAGCATTTCTTCAGAGAAGACCTACAAATGGCCAGTAAGCACATAGAAAGATACTCAGCATGATTAGTCATTAGGGAATGTAAATCAATACCATAATGAAATGCCACTTTATCCCCACTTGGATACCTAGAATCAAAAAAAAAACAATAAATGTTGGTGAGG
This sequence comes from Mandrillus leucophaeus, assembly GCF_000951045.1. Lineage (NCBI taxonomy): Eukaryota > Metazoa > Chordata > Mammalia > Primates > Cercopithecidae > Mandrillus > Mandrillus leucophaeus. The sequence continues at coordinate 1,534,289 of NW_012104365.1, read as the reverse complement.
ATGTGGAGAAATTGGAACTCTTGGACATTTCTAGGGCAATGTAAAAGAATGCAGCCACAGTGGAAAACAGTTTGGTTGGTTCCTCAAAAAGTTAAACATAAGAGTTACCGTATGACCCAGCAATTCTATTAGGTATATGCCGAAATGAATTTGTATTAGTCTGCTTTTGCATTGCTGTAAAATACCTGATACAGCATAATTTATACATAATAGATGCTTAATTGGCTTGTAGTTCTGCAGGCTTTATGGGAAGCATGGTGCTGACATCTGCTTACCTTCAAGGGAGGCCTCACAGAGCTTATGGGGGAAAGTGAAGAGGAGGCAGGCATGTTATATGGTGAAAGCAAGAGAAGAGAGACAAGGAGAGAGGAGGAGGTGCCTCACACTTTTAATGACCAGATCTCATGAGAGCTCACTCACTATTTTGAAGATGCATCAAGCAATGAGGGATCAGCCCCTACCACCCAAACACCTCCCACCAGGCCCTACCTCCCACATTGGGGATGATAATTCAACATGAGATTTGGTGGGATCAAATATTCAAACTACATCATTCTACTTCTGGCCCCTCCCAAATCTCATATCCGTCTCACGTTGTAATATACAACCATGCCTTCCCAAGAGTCGCCCAAAGTCTTAATTCATTCCAGCATCAACTCAAAAGTACCAGGTCCAAAGTCTCATCTGAGACAAGGCAAATAAATCCCTTCCGCCCATGAGCCTGTAACATCAAAGGCAAGTTATTTACTTCCGAGATACAATGAGAGTATAGGCATTGGGTAAATACTACCATTCCAAAAGGGAGAAATCAGCCAAAAGAAAGGGGCAACAGGCACCATGCAAGTCCCAAACCTAGAAGGGTAGTCATTAAATCTTAAAGCTCTAAAATAATTCTTAACTCCATGTCCCACTTCTCATACATCTTCTGAAATCTAGATGGAGGGTACCAAGCCTCATTCACTCTTGCACTCTGTGTACCTGTAGGCTTAACACCATGTGGAAACCACCAAGGTTTATGGTGACTTGTGCTCTCCAGAGTGGTGGCATAAGCAGTATCTGGGGCCCTTTGAGCTGAGGCTGGAGCTGGAGGCAGGGATGTAAGGAACAGTGTCCTGAGGCTGCACAGGACAGTGGGTCCTGGGCCTGGCCCACACACCATTCTTCCGTCCTAGGCCTCTGGGCCCCTGGTGGTAGGGGCTGCAATGAAAGTTGTCTGAAATGTCTTCGAGGCCTTTTCCCCATTGTCTTGATAGTAGCACTTGGTTCCCTTTTAGTTATGCCAGTATCTCTAGTAAGTGGTTGCTCCACAGCCTGCTTGAATTCCTCTTCCAAAATAGCTTTTTCTTTCTCTGCCACACAGCCAGGCTGCGAATTTTCAAAACTTTTACTCTCCATTTTCTGTTTAAATATAATTTCCAATGTTGAGTCATTTCTTTGTCCCATACGGGAACATAGGCTGTTAGAAGCAGCCACGTCATTTCTTGAACACTTTGCTGCTTAGAAATTTCTTCAACCAGATACCTTAGGTCATCATTCTCAAGCCCAAACTTCCGCAGATCCCTAGGGCAAGAACAGAATGCATCCAAGTTCTTCGCTAAGGCATAACATGTGTGACCTCTGCTCCAGTTCCTTGTAAGTTCGTTTCCATCTGAGACCTCTTCAGCCGAGACTTCACTGTCCATATCACTATCAGCATTGTGGTAGCAACCACTTAACCAGTCTCTAAGAAGCTGTAAGCTTTCCCTTATCTTTCTTTTTCTGAGCGCTGCTCACTCTTCTAATCTCTTAACTAGTTCCAAACCTTCCACGTTTTCAGGTACCTTTATAGCAATGTCCCACTCCTCCGTACCAACTTTCTGTATTAGTCCATTCTTACATTGATATAAAGAAATATCAATGGGTAATTTATAAATACGAGAGATTTAATTGGCTCACAGTTCTGCAGGCTTTACAGGAAGCAAGGTGCTGGCACCTGCTTGGCTTCTAGGGAGGCCTCAGGAAGCTTACAGTCATGGTGGAAGGTAAAGAGGAAGCAGGCAAGTCACATGGCAAAAGCAGGAGCAAGCGAGAGAGTGAGTTGCAGGGGCAGGTGCCACACAGTTTTAAATGACCAGATCTTGTGAGAACTCACTATTGTGAAGGCAGCACTAAACCATGAAGGATCCACTCCCATGACCCAGACAAATCCTACCAGGCCCCACCTCCAGCATTGGGTATTACAATTCAATATGAGATTTGGGCAGGGATAAATATCTAAAATATAGCAGAATTGAAAACAGATTGAACAAACACTTGGATGAGAATGTTCACAATACTATTCACAATAATCAAAAGGTGGAAACAACACAAATGGCTGTCAACTGATGATGAATAAACAAAATGTGGTATATATCCATACAGTGGAATATTATTCAGCTATAAAAGGAAAGGAGTATATATTCATGCTACAATGTGGATGAACCTCAAAAACATTCTAAGTGAAAGAACGAGACACACAAGGTCATATATTTTAGGATTTCATTTATATGAAATGCCCAGAACAGGCAAATCCACAGGGAAAGAAAGCAGATTAGTGGTTGCCAGGGGATGAGGGAAAGGAAGAATGGGGAGTGACTGCTTAAAAGTTATGTTGTGATGAAATGTTTTGGAACTAGATAGAGGTGAGGTGGTAGTTACATAACATTGTGAATGTACTAAATGCCACAGAATTATACTACTTTAAATGCCTTATTTTATTAATCTGCATTTCATCTAGTTATTAAAACTTATTAAAACCCATCCTTTCTATCAAGGCCTAGAAGGCCCCACATGAGCTGACCTCTGCCTCTCTCTACCCTTATTTTTCACTCCTTTCCCCCTTGTTGAGTATGCCTCAAGCATTACTTGAACAATCTTACTTTTTTCTAAATCTTTGGTTTTGAGATTCCATTTTCCTGGGAACTCTTGCTGTTTTTCACATGTCCATTTAAGTGGTAATTATTTAGAGAGCACTTCCCTCACCATCCAATTAATGTTACTATTTCTATCATATAGCAGTTTTTGGTATCTGAAATTTATTTCTGCCTTCCCTCCACAAACTCCACTCCTGTAAATTCTGTGGGGGTAGGAAACTTGTATGTCTTATTTATCACAATTTTCAGAACTTAGAAGAGTGTCTGGAAAAGTAGGCTTACAACAATGTGAATGAACAAACTAATGAATATGGCAGTTTTAAGCAGGAATTTACTAAGTTCAAAGAGAACTAATGTGTCTGCTAAAATTTTTAAGTCCTTTATGGTGTCAGCATTTTCATTGTAATTGAAAAAGTATTAACCAGCCATTTGAACATCTATTATGAGATATGCACTGAGCTCAGGTCTAGATACAGAAATGAGTAATAAATGAACCCTTCCATGGTGTTACAGCTCTTTTAGAATATGTCTAGCAGGTTTTTCAGTTTTCACCAGAACGCCCAACTCAAAACAGAGATGAACTCCCTACTTAAAAATGAGGATATATGTGCTTTTGAAGTCATGCAGAATCATACTTATTTCCAGTTCATTGGACCCTTAGAGGAATCATATAGGCAAATCAAATATACATAGACTTCATTGTTAAGACAATGTATTTGTAATGGTTAGCTTTAGTTTTTCTATTTAAAATAAATAAAGGTGCATGAAGATATTCTGAATTGACATCTACAGAAGAACATTATTTTAGGAATACAGATGTGTTGAGTGAGAGCAATATGTTATACCATCTTGAATTTTAGATAATATACTTTTAGCTTATACTGTGATAGCAACAATTTTAAATAAAAGGAACTTGGAGGAGTGGAAGTCACATTAATGAAACACTTCGCTTTAATAACGATGAGGCTTTTTTTACCTACTTTGATGTATGTTTTGTACCAAACACAAAGACAATTGGGTTTATAATGAGTGTTGAAATTTGGAATAGATTTGAAGTTAAAAGGGTTTAAGCTTATTTAAAAACAATTTAGCTATTTGACTACTATGTAATTCATTTCTAAAATGTTCTATTATATGTTTATTTAAATTTTTTAAGTTCAGAGCAAGATCTAGCAAAGTTTGTCCTGAAGGGCTATACAGAAAATGTTGTAGGTTTTGTGGGCCAGAAGGCAAATTTCAGAGTATCATGTTAGTGCTTATTATAATCATTTCAATTGTAACCATTTAAATATATAAAAACCATTCTTAGCTTACTGGCTACTAAAAGGGCAGTGGTGGGGGGGCGAGTGGGGCTGGCTAGATTTGGTCTGTGGGCTGTAGTTTGCAGACTTCAAGTTCAGAAGGGAAATCTTATAGATCAGAACTCTCTGTTCTTATAAAATTTTTCCTTAGTTTATCTTACTGTTTCACAGAAATAGTAATTTAAATCAATTTTGCATAGCAGAGGCTAATGAGTATATTTATTAATATAGCTAAAATTATTGTTCTATTTTAAGCATATTAAAAATAAATGATCATGGTAGCTAATGACTTAAATTTCTTACCTGGATTGTAATCTAACACCCTGGTGTAGGTTTACTGCATGTCCTCAACCAAATAGAGCTGTAAGGTGGTAACTGTCCCAGAAGTACACATGGAAAAGGACATGGAAGAGAAGAAATTTTACATTAGTATAGCTAGGCAGAAACCTAAATACTAAATTGTAGCTACAGCCATTACTATAGTGATCTCATTGCCACCAAATCGTAGTATCATGGATGGCCAACACCAACTTAAAAGGCCAGTAGATCCTTTAAATGAATAATAGATGGAGTGGTTTTCATATAGCATTTAATTCAACATGAAATTTGTAGTCTACAGTGACAAATTCTGCCAACTCTGAGCTCAGTGCTTAGTGTGGAGCTTCACAGTTGCTGGGGTTCTTTAACCATTCTGTTATCACCTATTAACAGTTAAACCAGATACAGTTAGTGTATAAGTTTCTTATCTAATTAAAACTTAAAGTATGGAAGAACCATATATGCTATGAATAAACAAGTAGAATTTTGAGCAAAATACCAGCAAATAGTATCAACAAACAAATCTAACTTGGAATGTAAATATTGAAGCAAGATGATAGGTGGTTCTGGAGATGTGCTTTCTGCCACATCAGGTGTCACCATTATAATTAAGAAGTAGGCTGTCTGGAAAGCAGAGAATGGACTGGTGGTGTAGACCAGTCTTTTAGGGAACACACCTGAATTGTTGTAATATATTCAGTATATGTATTTTTGAGAAGGGATAATAAACTGCATTTAGAAAGGAATAATACACATATATAACATGTTTGCAACTTGAAACATTAAATTATTGCCATATATACCATATATCCAGATTTCTTTCCTCCCATTGCTTATTAAGAAAACTGAATTTTTAGAATTTCCCCATTTATATATTTAAGATTTACAGTTGAGATTAAAAACTTTGAAAAGGTTTTTAAAGTTTTTATTACTTTAAAAATACTGCTCTATTTTCATAGAACTATGGAACTGCTAACCAGTACTTTGTTGTTCATTCTAACGTTTTTTGAATATGAACTAGTAGTATGTTCCTAGTATCATCACTGTAAATAAATTTGCAGATAAATAAGCAAATGGGATTTATAGAAATCTACTGTTTGAAAATAATATATTCAGTTTCATATGTTCATTTGCTTACAAATATCTTCTGAGATGTTTTCATATGAAAAATGGAGAAAAAGGTCTCTGGAAAAAACTAGACAAATGAGTATTGGAAGCAGATAGTAATAGCAGTTTTAATAGTACAGCTAGGATTTTGCATTTCTGAGCTTGAGTTTGTTGAAGGACTGTAGATACACAGCTAAAAACTTTGACTTTACTTCCAATGTATAATAAAATGTAGGCCTGTAATTACCATATCTTTCCACAAGGTGGATATTTTGATGTTAGGTTCTCCCCCCACCCCCCGCCCCCACCACCTTTTCAATTGTCAGAAAATTACTTAGGTGATATGATTTCAAAGTCTCTTTATTTTTATATTTTTTGAGACAGGGTCTTGCTCTGTTGTCCTGGTTGGGGTGCGGTGGGGGCCAAGGTGGTTTCTAAACAGTAGCACTTTTTCCTTCTCTTTGTTTCTTAGTAAGTATATTAATATTTCTATGTGAGGGAAATTGAAAGCTTAGGTTTGCATAATTTGGGCTCCCATTAATATTTTAAATTGAATATTAAATACAGAGCTTCTAATATGTTGCTTAAAATAGAAAAAAGGTAAAGTTTTTGGTAGTTGGTTGGCTACAAATAATGGGTTATGAACAACATAATGTGTATGTGTGTGTATATACATATATAATATATATACATCTTAAATCCTTTAAATTTAACTGACTTCTAATTAGAAAGGATTTAGATACATTTCACAAATGAAGAAATTGAGGCTCAGAGAAGTCAACTGATTCACAGAAGGTTACAGAGCAACTAAGAGGTAGAGCTGGAATTTTTCTACCATAACAATTTATTTAAAAAAAAAACTATAATTCAATAAATAGTGTGTTTTGCTAGTCTCTAGGACTGATCATAAGTCACTTTGGACAAAGTGCTAACATAAAGACTCAGTAGTTTCTGTGGGCATCTGACCCAGTAGCAGTCTTAAGTAGAAAAGGAAAGATAGTGGAAGTCAATGAGGTAGCATGTGTGGCAAGAAGGCACAGAGGACACTCAGTTGCTCCAGGTGCTACCTTATAACCCTATCATCAGTAGCTAACATTTATTGGATTTCCAGAATGTCCTCAGCACTGTGCCAGCACTTTACTTTCTCTTATTTAGATACTACAGCAATGTTGTGTGCGAGAGATACGACCATCCTATAGAGAAAATAAGTAACTTGCTGAATAGCACAGAGCTTGGATTTGTGCACAAGTTCTGCAAGCTCTGAAAGTCATGCTCCAAGTTACTGTGCTTCCTGCCTCACCAGTATACCAGGAGGGAAGGCTCATCTCTGTAAGGACACTTATTTGAAAGCCAATTAAAAATATTTTTCAGGGAACATTTATTGTTTGTTTCCCCCTTTGTGCCGGGGTAAATTTCCTTTCTTTATAATCTCTCCTTCATCTAAAACTTTGTCTAACAACGTTTGCAGAGGTGAGCTTAAAAATACTCTTAAAGAGGGATACTTTTCATTTTGATAGAAGTTTTCAACAAATTATTGCTTATTTCTTGGTTAAATGCACTCATTTTGATTTTCTAAGGCACAAACCACATATATAAACAAAATTTACCAAACACATAGAAAGTTGGAATTCTCATTCATGTGTTTGGATTCTGATGGCTCAAAAGTAAAAATTGACTTGTTTCACAGATCCCTGTTCTAAAGTACCACTCATCCCAACCCCAAGAAAATGTAAAGCCTGGGTTAATTTCCTGCAATAAGTAGTCATTTAATTAAAGAACAAAATTAACAGGAATCAAAATGTTGCAGCTGTATTTTTTGTTAGACATTATATAAAAAAGGAAAAGTATAATACAGTAAATCATTTTGTATAACATGAACTTAAAGAGTTTTCAAATTAATAATGATCAGGATAAAAATGTCTTTTAAACATAATACTGAATGACATTGTCACATGTCCCTCATGTCAGAGGCCTGGGAGTGGTGAGCCTGCACATGCACGTTGCCCGTCCTCCATTACACTGCAGAACTGTAAAACAAGGTTGAAAGGCAAACAACAGTTTTCTTCTGATAGAGTTATGTTGGGTCTTAACTGACCCCAACAGTTCACACTCCTCAGACACCAAAGAAGGAAGGAAGTGTGTCCTCTGGTTACTCCTCTTGCAGGTAAGTGTGGTCAAGATTGCACCTGTGTGTGTGATCCTGCTTTTCTCACAAACACAGCAGGTAGTCTTGAGCTGAACTTCAGGAAAGTTCCCTGATGAATGTTCAGTGTTGGTATCAAAAAATTAAACACAAATTCTTCTCAGAAGAAAATCTCTATGGCCTGTGGAATCTAGATATTATAAAAAAGACAAAGAATTTAAGGTTATACATTTCTAGCAGTTAAAATAGCCAAAAACCTTCTACAAAGTTTTTGCTGCTATTTGCTACAAGGTTAAATTTGCTGCTATTAAAAAGCTTCTCAGAAGTCCCATATGTAAAACATGAGGATGGAGCTACTCTAGTTAAAATAGGATAGAGTCTCAGAGGGCTCCCTACTCTAAGGCCCCTATTATATGCTGAATTCTTAGGACTACCTAGAACTTAGTTTTAAAACAGTGAGGTAAGCCCTTGAAGTACACAGAAAGGCCAGGGCTTTGCTAAATCAGTAGAAATAATGAATTTGTTAATAAATTATTGGAAATTATGGTAGAGTTATGACTTTTTATAGAGTATTATGTTCATAGTAATTTTAAAACACTTAAAATCTCATAACTAAAAATACTGTTCTGACTCTTAAATTCATATGAATTGTTAAAATGTGGTATAAAGATCTTAAAATTATTTCCTTATGTTCAAGTATTAGAGTCATTATTAGAAAGTTATCAACTTAGGACAATAAACATCTTTACTAAACATTTTAATGTATAATCAGAAAATGTACAAAATTGAGATTATGATATATAGAATATGTAGCCATTCTGTTTAAGACAGAATGAGCATTAAATGTAATTGTTCATTATTTACTGGAACTGTCTTTCCTAAACATTCATATGACCTATTCCTCCCCAAAAGTATGTTAGTCATGGGAGGTAACCTTAAAAAAACAAACTATTTGCTTAATTTTCTCCTATTCATCCAACTTTCCCTTCCTCCTTGATACATTCACCCCAAAACCATGGGTTAAGATGGAATTCCATTTACTTAGTTTCTATTCTATAGCCATATTAATCTTAGAGTAAATCTTTCAGATAACAATTGCAGTGACCACTTTGTAACAAACAGAAAACTAAAACTATTATTTTAGTTTAAGGCAGTATCTACATGCAGGATTTCCTTTCTCTTTGTATGTGGGCCTTGAGCATGAGCATCTTCAGATAAAAGGAGAGAGAACAAAGCAACTGATTCAGTTGAAGGCTTGTTGCATCACAGTCATCTGCTTTAGAATTAGAGATATCTGAGGACTTCACATAATTACTACTGGTCATGGCCATAGAAAAGAAGTGGGGGAAAATACTGAAAGAATATTCAGTAAGTAAAGAGAGTTAAATCTTTTCCCAACTTTGTCATCACCAAGAAGCCCAGTGTCATCCCTTGCATATGGTAGCATAGACAGAGAATATATTCGTCTTAATAGGAAAAGTCTTGATTATGGAAGAATCAGCCAATATATTCCCAATGGAACATAAACTCCATGAAGATGGGAGCCTCCTTTATCATATTCACTGTTGCATTCTCAGCACTTACTCAAATATTTGCTGAGGAAACAAATACTCAGCTTTAGGAGAACACTGGCTGTGTTAAAGATGTGACTAATAATTTAAGATAGGAAAAAGTAAATGTGAGGGTGGGGAGTGACTAATTTCACAGCAATTTATAAGTGTAAATAGTTCTATAAATTGGAGGAATTCTGAATATTAGGGGGAATTAAATACACAGAAAAATTACTTTCATTGCCTTGAGGCTTATTTTTGTTAAATATGCATTAACTACTTAAATAAACCAATATTATTACCATACATATCACCTTTCACCAAGTCCTAAAGGAAATAATGGGAGCAGGCAGTATTCTTAATTGAAGTACATTCTGTTTGTTCAATACAGTTCTCTGGAAAAATGCTGAATTTGTATAGCCGGATACATGGTTTGTGGTAGCAGGGTGGTGTGTGTTTCAAAAATAAGTACCATGAAATTCATACAAACAAATCTGACCTTGTCAAGTGCTTGCTTGATGCATGTACCTCCATTTCATTACTTTTGTACTCATTTAATTCTTTACGAATTGCTGCCTGAAATTTAAAAACAAGACATTGTTTTTCAGGATATTAAAAAATTGGGAAATTAGCATCATGTTTATAAATTAACCATTCCTAATACTTGTTGATTATGTAATACACAGAAAAAAATAAACAATTTTTGGTTCATCATTAAAACTGCCATACTCATTATTATAGTCCTACCAAGCTAGTATGTAGCTAATATTCTGGAAGTCTTTGTAAAACATTTTATTGATACATAATATTTGTATGTATATACAGGGTACATGTGATATGTTATATGCATAGACTACGTAACGTGATGATCAAGTATTTGGGATGTCCATCACCTCAAGTATTTATCATTTCTATGTGTTGGGAACATTTCAAGTCCTCTCTTCTAGCTGTTTTGAAATATACACAACATCGTTGTTAACTATATTCACCCTACTCTGCTATAGAACATCAGAACTTACTCCTTCTATCTAACTGTATGTTACTACCCATTAACCAACCTCTCTCTCCCCAAACCCTGCCACCCTTCCCAGGCTTTGGTGTCTATCATTCTACTGTCTACCTCCATTACATCAACTTTTTTGATCCCACATGAGTGAGAACATGCGATGTTTGTTTTTCTGTGCCTGGCTTATTTCATTTAACATAATAACATCCAGTTCCATACATGTTGTCAAAAATGACTGGATTTTCTTAAGGTGGAATATCCATTTTGTGTGTATGCACTGTATTCACATATGCATATATACACGCATTACATTTTCCACTCTATTGATGGACACTTAGATAATCTTGGCTATTGTTAATGCTGCAGTGAACAGGGGAGTGCAGCTATCTCTTCAATGTACTGATTTGATTTCCTTTGGCTCTATACCTAGAAGTGGCATTGCTGGATCATATAGTAGTTTTAAAAAAATATTTTGAGGAGTCTCCATACTGTTTTCCATTAATGGCTGCATTAATTTACATCCCTATCAACAGTATATAAAAGTTCACTTTTCTTCTAATCCTTTCCAGCATTTTTTTTTAATAACTATTCTATCTGGAATAAGATGATATCTCATTGTAGTTTTGATTTGCATTTCCCTGTTGATTAATGATGTTGAGCATTTTTTCATATACCTGTTGGCAATTTGTATGTCATCTTTTGAGAAATGTCTATTCATGTCCTTTGTCTACTTTCTAATGGGATTTTTTTTTTTTTTACTGTTATTCGAGTTCCTTGTATATTCTGGATATTAGTCCCTTGTTGGATGAATAGTTTATAGATATTAATATTTTCTTATATTCCCTGTTGTCTCTTTACTCTGTTGATTTGTTGTGTAGAAGCTTTATAGTTTAATATAGTCTCATTTGTTTATTTTTGTTATCTGTGCTTTTGAGGTCTTAGCCATAAAATGTTTGCCTAGACCAATGTCGTGGACTGTTTGTTCTGTGTTTTCTTTTAGTGGTTTTATAGTTTTTGGGTCTTACATTTAAGTCTTTGTTCTTCAAGTTGATTTTTGTATATAGTAAGAAATAGGGGTGCAGTTTCATTCTTTTGCCATATGGATATCCAATTCTCCCAACACCATTTATTGAAGAGTGTCCTTTCCCCAGTTTATGTTCTTGGCACCTTTGTCAAAAATCAATTGGCTGTAAACATGTGAATTTTTTTCTGGGTTTTCTATTTTCCATTGGTCTATGTGTCTTTTATACCAATAACTGTGCTGGTAGTATAACCTTATACTATATTTTGAAGTTAGTGTGATGCCTCCAGCTTTGTTCTTTTTGTTAAGGATTACTTTGGCCATTCAGGTTTTTTTTTGGGTTTCACATGAATTTTAGGATGGCTTTTACTATTGTTGTGAAAAATGACATTGGTATTTTAATAGCGATTGCATTGAGTCTATAGATTGCTTTGGGCAGTATGGTCATTTTAGCAGTATTAGTCCTTTCTATCCACAAGCATTAGATGTCTTTCCATTTATGTGTGGCCTCTTCAATTTCTTTCATTATTGTTTTGTAGTTTTCCTTGTACAGATCTTTCACTTCCTTGGTTAAATTCATTTCCAGGTATTTTTGACACCTATTTTAAATAAGATTGCCTTCTTGATTTCTTTCTCAGCTAGTCCATTATTAGTTTATAGAAATACTACTAATTTTTATATCCTACAACTTCAGTGAATTTATCAGATCTAAGTTTTTTGGTGGAGTCTTTAGGTTTCTCTAGGTATAAGATCATATTGTCTGTAACGAGAGATAACTTGACTTCCTCTTTTCCAGTTTGGATGCCCTTTCTGTTGCTCGATTGCTCTGGCTAGGACTAGTATTATGTGAGTCTTCCATGAATTAATTTGCTGGACTGAAGTGGGAAGACAATCCTTCCCCCAACCCCACTCACTCCATACCTAAACGGACCAAGCACATGCTTAGGGCACTAATGAAACAGGAACACCAAGATAATGAGTAAACTGCAGCTTTCAGTGAACTTGGAATTTTATAATCAGAGATAATCTAGAAATAAGCCTTTCTAACTTCAGCATATATTAATATTTTGGCTTCCCCAGGCCCACTTGCATCATGTACTTCTTTCTCAGATAAACACTCGAGGGACCCAATGAGACTAAAACATCAAACATAGCCTCTGGGACAAGGAAAGTCTTTAAGAACTTTAGGGGTATATTATTCTCATACTCAAACACATCTGCAGACTACCAAAGATACTTCTCTTTGTATCATTGTGATCCTCTGAGCACATCAATCACAAAGAACTAGGCAAGTTAGTCCAACATGTTCTCATTTCTCCAAGTTGATGCAATATCTATGTACATATTCATACTCGGCATATGAAGAATGAAGAACAATTAGCAAATTTCTTTGCCTGAATGTGTAATTTTTCTCTTCCTAAAGGCTTTAAGTCTTCTGAAAATTAATAGAAGCAAGAAGGTAACAAAAAGACTCTATAGACATTCGTGGGCTTAAATCTTGCCAGTCAAGTGTTTGATCACAGACAAGAACTTACCCTCTCTGTGCTCAGCAAATGTCAGGCAGAGACTCTATAACCTGCTTCCTCCTTCTCTAACCGTTCAGACTCCTCAGGAGGTTCTCAGAGATATTTCAAACTGCACAAGTCCAGGGAGAGAATCTAGAACCTCTTCTATACTGTAGAGGCTTTCTTGAATTCCTCTTTATCCCCACTGTAGCTCTTCTTGTTTAAACTTGTCAGTTGATCTCTTATGGCAGCCTTGCCCACCTTTGATTTATCCCTTATACCAAGGTTTCTCAATTTCCACAGTCTTGACATTTGGGACTAGAAAATCCTTTGTTGTGGGACCTGTTATGTGCATTGTGAGATGCTTAGCAGCATCCCTGGCCTCTACCAGTAACATCCCGAGTTGTGACAATCAAAAATGTCTCTAGACATTGCCAAATGTCCCTCGGGGCAAAACTGTCCCCTAGCTGAGAACCATTTCTCAATCTGACCCTGAATTGTCTTTGAGAAACCAATATTTACTGCAGGTATACCCTTAATTTAAATAGTTGAGGACTCCCATTGTCTATGAATAAACTCCCTGGCATGACATATTTTGCCCTTATTATAACACCCCCCACCAGCACAGGCAGTTATGTACCTTATCTGCTGCTGACAGTCTCGTCCAGGGTTTGTCTGCCCTCCTGTCATAGTCCTGCGCTTTTGCTACTTCCACGTAATCACTGAATCGTATCAGAATTTTTCTGTCTCTTAATTCATCAACGGTGGGTCTCTGATTAAGCTAAAATCAAAGATCATCATAGTTAAGTATCACATGCCAAACTAGCTTTTTTGAAGCACTCTGAACAAACAGCACCTTTCTAAAAAAAATAAAAATAAAACTGAAACTGTGATATATAACCTGAATACAAGCAATCTCTAATGTGACGGGCTTAAATTAAATACTCTACCCTTAAGTCACAATCCCCCTTCCTCCAAAATATTTTATCAGAAGGAGTCACACCCCCAGTAGTACATAGCACCAGCTCAAGGAATAGTTAGTGATTTAACTTAGAGTTGATGGCATCAATGGCTTCAGGTACAATTAGATAAGCTTTTTCAAAGTGCTAATAAAGTTATTATATGTCCAGCTTAAGAAGGATATTCTGTTAATTTCAAGAGAATTATTATGGAGCAGCACAACAAAGAAGGGGAATCCAGAACACTTGAATTTAGAAATGGTCAGGGCTTTAAAAGTAGATTAAGGTATAGAGTTGCTACCTGTATTGGCCCTAGTAAATGTTAACTATTTGAGTCACAGATAAGCTTTCTGCAACTGAGGAACTTGTAGACATATTGGAGGTGAACAAAAGCGATGAGTGCAAAATGTAACTAAAACACTGATACCCAGGTATGCTTTTCCTAGACACTGTAAATTAAGAAAATGCCAATCAACTTCTGGCTTCCACCTGAACATAAGTAAAAAATGTCATGTGCGTTGTGCACCTCTCCAAGTGCTACTGTGCTGGGGAAGGACTTCGTCCATAGGGAATGTCAGAGGGAGTTAATTCATTGTTGTTGAGCAAATATCCTGATTTAACTGATGCCATGTTGTCCAGGAAAACATTATTCATGATCACAGAGTGATACCTAGATTACTCATCCCACCTGCTACCGAAGCAGCTGTTCTCTAGACCACCTTTATTATTCAGGCAATAAAATGCTTATAGTACCTTTCTTGTCAATCTTTGCTTGATTTCTCTTCTTTCTTCCTGCTCTGTCTGATCATTCCTTTCTGTGAAAGATTAAAATAGGGAAAAAAATGACAAAGAGAAACAGGTTGAAACGTTCTTCTCTTTAGCAGGAAGGTGTACCCAAGATATCCGTATTTCTGGGAGCTGAAGGTAAGATATTAAAGAGATCTTTTTCCACATCACTCTTTGTGGGGTTTTTTTCCCCACTTTGTCAATCACTGTTCAGGAGATCATGGTCTCATCACAGAAATACTTGTACTAAGCGAAGCTTTGCTGTCATCCCAACCTGGTCTCCTCAGCCCTTCTGTGCATTAGAAACAACCACAGATATGGCTGCTGTTTAAGGAAGTAGACATCTCTGTGTCTGTCTTTCTCACTGATTTTCTTTCTCCCCAAATATCTTTATATTTACATCTAGCACTTAGATGCCACATTAAAAATATCTGTAGTAGACTAAATAAATGTGTATGTACATTTCAATATAAATAGCACTGCCACTACTTTTTTTTTTTCCTTAATAAGCATACAGACTTTTTAACCAACATAAAACATGGAACACCTTCTTCAGCTCCTGGGCAGCATATGCTTGCCTGAAATTTATATGTTCAGACTATATTTCAAATCTTAACATATCTATGAACCTAGCTGACTCTCTATTGCTGAAGCGTGAACACTGTTATATGACAGTGCCTTGTAAAGGAGCCCAAGTCCCTCAGCAAAATTAGCTTTGCTTGGTAAGTTGTGACTATTAACATTCAAGCTGTGCTCTCACCTATACTTGGAAGCTAAAAATAGACCAAAGTGCTGAGATATAGTACAAAATGTAAGTGTCCCCCTGGGATACAAGATAATGGCTGTCCTATTTCTGGTGTTCTGCGTTGCTAAATAAAGCCTTAGGTCCCTGACCTGAACATAGCTCCATTCCTAGGAAAGAGATTTCAACAATCAGCATTCCTAGAAACACTGCTAGGTTTTAGTAAGGGAAATCCTGCCACTGGCAGTTAACACAATTTCACATTATCTGCCTTTATTTAAAAGATGCATTTCAAATATTTATACCTTTGTGGGATTGGTTATATGAGAGTTTAATATACTGTGCTTTCCAGTAATTTTTTTAAGTGAGTCATCTTGGACTAGGGTGTTTTAGAAAAGGTAATTAAATCCTATTTGTGCTTAATTCTTTATACAAGTGAGAAACCAGAAGAAACCATACTTTTAAGGTATCATCAGAAAGCTGATACAATTAGAGAAACGTTGTGAAAGTGTCCAGATAAGGCCAGCCATGAGGGATTTACGTGACATAAAATTTTTCAGATTTCTTTAAAATAGGCCATGGGCAACTCCCATGTGAAAAGATTGAAACAAGTCAGATCTTTGTTTTTTTTTTTTTTTTTTTTAAATCTTGAAAAATGTCATCATTACTACGAAGGTCACTAGCAGGGTCTTCGGAGAATTGATCTTTGAAAGTTCCTGTCAGAGTGCTTCTTCGTGCCAGGCGCTCTGTTGGATACTTCCTCCAAGAAGTCCTCCCTGTTAGTCTAAGCCCACAGACCTCCCCTTCTCAGCTCCCCTTAGTGATACGTTTGTGGATCTCATTTCCAGACCCAGAAAATCCCGTGCATTATACAAAGCAAGGGACCCATAATCAGGACTGCTACACCTGTATTTTCTGGAAATAGCTCCAGCAGCTTGGACAGTTATACATGAGTCTTCCATGAATGTCCAAAACGTATTACTGCTTCTGATGCAGTAGTTAAGAAAATGGGCAGTGGAGTTAGGCAGACCTGGGGTTGAACTCTAGTGCTATCCTTGTTCCAATATTCATTTGTTAAAAAGTGCAGACCTCACAAATATGTTGCAGTGATTAAATGAGGGAATATATACCAAGTACTGAATACAGTCCATGGCACAGACTGGGCCTAATAAAGAATTACCATCAGCATAGAAAGGGGCCACTGCTCTCCTGCTTTTCTATCCATGTTATAGTGTTACATGGGCAGAGTTTTGAGAGCTCCTCAGATATAATTGCAATTAGTCATGAGTTCCCCCTTGAAGCAAACACAAAAGTAATATTCTAAGGATTGATTACAAGAAGAAAATGCAATATAGTATAAGTGCTTGAAGTCCTGTGTATCAAGAGCCTATGAGTATGATGTTAGGCTATATATAGTTACCCTATTCTCATCTCCACAGAACAAAAGAAAAACCAAACACCCACCACAAACCTAGCAGTAAAAGTCTCAGGTCCTCCCACTCAGGACACCAGAGAGGGCTTCCAAGCTAAGGACAAACCTACATCCACTAATGAAGGCACAGTGTTTATGGCGGGATTGCCATGGCCACCGCAGAGGAAACTCATTTTCCCTTCTGTGCACTGAAGGTCAGTGCAGTCAGTTTCAGTTATGCACTTGTTAGCTCCCTGTCACCAAAGACAGTTCTATTTCTAAGGCTCTGATATTTATTTCCAAAGAATAACACAATTAGAAGCACTTGCTGGTGGGAAGACCTAGGAAGGAAGAGGCTGCTACTGAAAGAAGACATGGTTCCTGGGTTAAAAGTCTGGGCTGTAGTACTCTTCCTGTTCCAAGGCTACTTGGAATGTGGTGCTTCCTGTGTCTTGAACTTGCCTGGTTCAAGTCTGGACTGCTACTTTTAGTAGCATCTGCAACTTACAAGCTTTACAAATAAGTGACTTAATTTTTAAAACTTCAAATATTTGGCAACTGAAACAGCTTGACTTTTCTGTCTACCTACTTAATTAAGCATGTTATCAATGAAAAGCTTTTCTTTAAATCCTCAGAGATGGTATAGTTAACACAGAACTGTAGTCACTATATCTTAAGTTTAAAAAGTCAAATGAAGAAGTCTTTATCTGAGGGTTATTTTCAACAATCTATAAAGAAGGGGATTGTTTTAGGCAGTTAATGAAGGCATTGAGGCAAAGAAAGGAGAGAGGAATCAATTCAAGTTCAGTACCCAGACCAACAAGGGGCTCTGCGGTATTTTCTGACAGAAAGTCAGCTTGGTACCATCATAACTTCGTAAAAAGAAAACAAACTCAGAGAAAGTCTGCAGTATTCATCACATAAAGAGAAAAAAAAGTCCTGTAAAAATCCAAGCCATTAGAAGATACTTTCTGTAGAAAATGTTTTAAAAACTGAAAATGACTAAAGAACTATTTGAGAAACACTTTTTCAAGAGGTTTGGCCACCCCTAAATCACTAACCTTATGGAATATTTAATGGAATATAGTGCCCTAGAGCATGGAGGTTACTCATGAACACCTGTGCTCAGCATATCCTATAACTGTCCACCTAACGGGAAATGCAGGGGGGCGCAAGGCTGGGAGCGACAGAGGGTCCTGGAACCTCAAAGTCCTCAGCCACATGAAAGCTTCCCATGGCTTCACTGTTTCCCTGAGCTGACTGCTTTATTCCTCCCAAGTATAACAGGCAAGGGGCGTGTCCTTCTCTAGTGAGATTTATGATGCAGTTCATGCTTTGTGATTTCTGTAGCCAAGAAGAACCCCGACCCAAACTGCCAGGAAGACCTGCTTAAAACCTAACGTGCTTAGACATATGGAACTAACCCTGAAAATAAAAACATCTTTATGCTAAGAGGAGTGGAGTTTTTTTAAATTAAAAAAAAGAATGTTTCTAGATATATCAGCTTTCCTTTGGGGCTTGCTTTCAGAATTCCTCAGCAGCTCAGGTTTACTGAGCATAGAGCATTCCACTTGCAGAGAAGGGCTGGGTTATGGGAACTCAGAATTTGTGCAACAGCCTCACCACACGTGAAGGAAAACCTCTAGAGGAATCACCAGCTACTCACGTTTCAAGATATTTCTTCTCTCCAGCTCTTCCACGGCAGGTCTTTGGCTCAGCCGTCTGCGGAAAAACACTAGAATTACATTTTGCACCATAGTGGCTGCCTGCAAATTCCACCTGGGGTCTGCAAGGATGAGAGGTGGCTGGCACACCCCTATAGATCGCCTCCCAAAATGGGGAGGAGAGAAAGTGAACCTTTGGTTGTTGCCTCTTGCTGGCAAAATCAAGTCAGACTTCCAAGTGAGAGTGAAAGCTGCCCCGTCACAGAGCTAATACTAGGGTAGTCCTTGTTCCAACTCCGCATGTGCAGGTCTTCATTCTTCTGATCTGTTGCCCAAATCTTGCCTGGTCTGGACTGTTCACCAGAGCAGTGTATTTAAGCATCGAGGAGATCTGTTCAGGAAATTCTTTTTCCTGCCCATTGGCTTAGGGAGGGGTGGGTAGCACCACCTGTTTTCAGGCTTCTAGATCCAGAGATGCTGGGAGATCCATGCTTCCCAGCACTGCCTCCGTTGTCAGCAGAGGAGACACCAGCCGTGGGAGCACTGATCTCTCCTTCCGGCTCTCTGCCTGCTGAACGGCTGAGTAGAGCCGCCTGTGCCCAGCCCAGCACAGGGGGAGTGTCTAAAGACGTCTAAGGGGCCTCCCGCCTCTTGTCAGCAAGCATAAAGCTCAGCTCGAGCGCTGAATAAAAACTGGGAATCTCTTCCAGCCAGCACAGCTAACAGAGCTGAGCCCACCCACACGCATTCCCCTCCCACCATCAGCGCAGACGGAGTGTGCGATATGAAGACAAATTATTATTTCTTTTTCAAGTGGTCTCTCATTGAAGAAGTTGGAGGATGCAGCCAACAACAGTCACCACCAAAAAACATAAAGGGCTTGTCAGGAGAAGGAGGCATCATTATCCGAAATTAATGCCAAGCTCTGATTATTTTTGTGACTACAATAATATTGTACTTGGGCCAGAGCCAGAAACCTTCCCACTTCCAGATCCTCTAACCACAGCAGGGAGACAACAGGGCCCAGTATTTGAACACCCAGAATTTAGGGCCATAATATTTTGCCCCGGCGAGGATGTAGGCTCCATTTAAAAATTATTTATCTCCTATTTATAATCCTTGTCCCAGCAGAAAGCCTAGGACGTTGCAGGACTCAACCACTCCTCCCTCCCCACTAGAACACAACCCTTTGTGGTTCTGCTCCCCCGGGGGCTTTGTCTTCTGGCTCTGTGGGTGGTTGCTTCCACATCATATCTCAATGTTCGGTGAGACTTGAACCTCCCCTCTGACAATTCCTGGCTGGAATCCTCCCCAGTCCCAAACAATGCATGCAAAGCCTAGCTCACTAAGTGTTGCTTCTGCAGTCCGGTCAAAACACCCCAAAGGCCATTCATTCAAGCACTCAGGAAATGACTGTGAAATATTTGCTCTGTGCCAGGCACTGTTCCAAGCCCCCAGAGCACAGTGCTGAATATGGGAAGACTCCCCTGCCCTTGGGAAGCTCATAGTC
This sequence comes from Mandrillus leucophaeus, assembly GCF_000951045.1. NCBI lineage: Eukaryota > Metazoa > Chordata > Mammalia > Primates > Cercopithecidae > Mandrillus > Mandrillus leucophaeus. Next base: position 1,514,375 of record NW_012104365.1, on the reverse strand, counting down.
TACAGCAGGCTTGTCTAACCCGTGGCCTGCAGGCTGCATGCAGCTCAGGACAGCTTTGAAGGAGGCCCAATACAAATTCATAAACTTTCTAAAAACATACATTATGGGGTTTTTTTGCAATTACTTTTAGCTCATCACCTATCATTAGTGTATTTTATATGTGGCCCAGGGAAGCTGAAAGATTGGACACCCCTGGTCTAGAAGTAAAGGCAGACAAATGAACAAAATCATCTCAGAGAGTGGTCAATGCCATGGAGGAAATGGGGGATATGGTGGGTGAGTCGTTGGGCAGGGGCAGATACATTCAGAATATGGCAGAGATACATTTTGCTGAGACCCAGATGAAGAGAAGAAGCCAGTGTGGGAAGACCACAGCTCTCTCCACAGCGTCTCTTAACTGTTCACACACAGGGCTTAACCATTGAGGGAGTGAGGACGGGGGTGGGGTGGGGGGGGTAATCAAGACAGGCTTCATGGAAGAGGAAGCTTCTGAGAGAGTTATACCGAATCCACTTGGTACAGCACTGTCTGCAAGGGTCTTGAAGAAGGAATTAGGTTAAGGAAGAGAAATCATCAGGAAATTGGAGTTGTCTGTGGTCTCCCCTTAGAGCTGGGCACCCAGCGTTAGCTCGCTTCTCAACGTATCTGAGTCTCTGTAAACAGGGAATGGCAAGAGAACCTGACAGCCACTTTGTCTGGATAAAGATGGGGCAGGCCACCATAGGAAAAGCAGAAACAAGCCAGATCCCCTGGCCCCAGTGCTGCCCACAGAAGGGCTCGGAAGCATGAAGGAGATGGGATGCAGGGCGAAGGCACACAGGCACTTTTAGAGCAAATAGAAATGAAAAATCCCTGAAGCCCAGCAAGAGTGGGTGCACCATGTCTTTTACCCATGAAAAGGTACTTCCTTTGCAGAGCTCCTCTGGCTAAGAGGGAGAGGCTGTGTGTAGGAATGGGATTCTGGGAAGTAAAACGTGGAGTCCTAATAAGTAAGCAACAATGAGGAAGGGGTCCTAGTTGGGGGAGAATAATTGTTCTGAGAGCCGGCTAATCACAGACAACCCACTGGCATGACATCCTCTTTCCAAATATCTTGTTCCACTCGAGGCCTCAGCAGCACGACCTTATCTGCACATAAGGCCCTCTGGCACAACCCTATAAAACTTCCTTCCAGCCCCTGCCTCTTTGCAGGCAGCCCCTTCTCTGCTGTGCTGCCCATTGCACCCTTGCAACGGATCTTCATACTTTCTCTAATAAATTTGCCTTTCTTTACCTACAACTGCCTTGATAAACTCTTTCACTGTCCGCGATGCTGGCCCCAGCCATTTGTATTTTATGTGTGGCTCAAGACAATTCTTGAGCCAGCTGCCCAGCCAGGAACACCCATGGGGACACCTGAGGAGTGAGGCTGTGCATTTCCTCAAATCTGAGAAGTACTCCGAATGCCCCTGGAGGCTGGTGTCCACTGGCATGGCCCCCAAACAAGGCTTTTCCCCTCTTTGTTGGAACCTTATCTTTCTCATCTAAAATGAAAATTAGTACCAGACCCTCTCAATGAGAATTAAATGAGATAATGCACAAAAATGTTTGTGACAATGCATGCTTGGGATATAGTAATTTCTCAAGAAAACCCAACCTGTGACTTGCCAGCTGGTCGTGGACCATGTTCCCAGAAAGGCATTTCATCCAATTGATACATCTCAGGAAAGCGTGGACATCAAACCAGCAAAAACTGCGCAATTGGTCCCAAGGCACAGAGGCAGTCTGGTGGTCCAGTCGCTCACTGTAGGGCTTCATCTAGCTGCCAAGCTTCTCTCTGAATGTCACCAGGGCACCCCTGAATGGTCTAGAATATGCAGTCCTCTGGATGGACACAGCCCCGGAGGCACAGGGTTGTCAACAGAGCAAAAGGGTGCTCAGGCCAGGACCTCACTGGCTTGTCACCAACCCGCCTCTCTACCCATAGAGTGCCAGGACCCCACAGCTGGAAGGGTGGATGCAGAGCCCCAGACAGCACTGTGGGCCCCAAGACCCTCCCTGTGGTTACCAGCAGAGGGGATTGAGGTGAGCAAGAAGACCCCTGATTGCCAGGTGAGGGTGCTGAGCAGGGTCTTAGGGTGGTGCTGCCAACCCAACAAGGCCAGGCCACTGTTGAGACTAGGCTGTAACCTGGACATGAATGTCTTCCCAGAAGGTGATACTTTAGTTGGGATCCAGAGGATGATTGGGGATCGCTAGGTGAGGAGAGGACATGTGCAAAGGTCCTGAGGTGGGGTCATTTAGATTGCATGGAGGTGTGTGTGCACCGAGTCTGAGCAGGGGCAGGATGCACACAGCCTGGCACCCCTGGAGAGGGAGTCTGGATTCACTCCTGGAACCCCAGAGCAGCACTGAAGGATTTAAAGCAGACCGGGGTGAGACGGGGTATGAGTGTGCCAGGACTAGATTTGCATTTGGAAACACTTCCAGATTTCTGTCCAACAAAGACAGAGACGAACCCACTAGCAAGAGACACGGACCTGCCCAGACCCCCACCAGATACCAAGGACACAGTGTGCTGCAGGCCTGTGAGGGGCCCCTGAAATGCTCAAGACTTGGGGAAGAAGTTGGCCATATGGCAAAAACACCCCACACTCCAAATTAATACTTGTTACCCTAAGTATATATAAAAGATACCCTTTTGTCCACCTGCTACCTGAAGCTATGCTAACTCTTCATGCAGAGTCGGGGCTTCCAAAAGGAAAAATGGCGACGAGCCTGATGCCAAGGACAGACAATTACTTTGCCAACATTACAGGCGAGACCCTTGAGGCTCAGAGAGAGAAGAATGTGATCAGCAGCTACTACGGCTGGAATCAGAACCCACAGCAAGTTCCAGATGCGAGGAGGACCGAGGCACAGAGGAACCCCAGCAGCACCGGCTGGCAGGAACCAGCCAGCAGGGACACAGCTGGGATGAGGCCCAGGAAGCATTCTCCCAGCACAGAGAGTCGGGTTCAGGCAGAAGCATGCATCACAGGTCACCACCCCTGCCCCACAGCATGCTGGCCCCTATCTGACACACAGTCACCACTCAGGCCAGGGTGGCCCAGGATATTTTCTGGGCAGAACCATGGCCAGGAGAAGGGCAGTCAGGTTGAATGAGTCATGAAGCTCTGCGAGAGCAGACCCCTAGAGCCAGTGCAGCCAAGGGGAGCCGCCTGTGTCGAGGAGCAAAGGAATGGGCGCCGGTTCCTCCCCCTCACTACACAAGCCTGCTTGGACCTGCCTGGGGCAGGGATGCCGCCAGGGCTTCCTGGGCTCTGAGCTTCAGGATCAAGGTGCTCTCCGAGGAGCCACAAGAGACGTGGCCGGAGCACAGCTGCGCTTTGGCAGCTGCAGAAGGCCTTGTGGAGGGGTGGGGCAGGGCAGGTGGGAGTGCAGAACCCCTGTGGGATTCCCCAACCCTCCCCACCCTCTGCAGCCACTCGAGACTCCTGATTCAGAAATGGGGTGACGTCCTGGTGCTGCCTGGAGCTGGGGAAGCCACAGTCTATTTCTGACTCTCCCCACTGAGAAAGCCTGAGTGTGGCAGTTAATTAAAGCGTCGCGTGGGTGTGGGAGCGACACTAAGAAAAGAAACTCCAGAGACAGAGCAGCATCTGCCGGTCTCCCCACCTGGTCCCTGCTTGTGCACACACAAGAGGTGGGGATGACAGGGAGTCTGGAAGGACCAGGCTGGGCTGGGAAACCAGGCAGAGGCTGAGCAGGCCCTGGAATGCAGACAGGAGTTAAAGGCATCAAGTGCGCCACACCCTGGGAAACAGTGTCTGTATGTTCAAGTGTGGATGTGAGTCATTTATGGGGGCCCTGGGGGCCAAGCGGGCACCAGCCAAACAGGTGACCCCACAGGCACTTTCTGGTTCCGAGTGTCTCTCACAAGACAGATCTGCGGCAGTCACCTATGACAGACCTGGTCCTGTGCTGTGAGTACTAGAGGAGACAGAGCAGGGGACAAACAATGGGGACGAAGGGGCCTAGAGGTGGAGCCGATGAGACCGTTGACAGTCTAGACAGTCAGAATACATGGAGGGGCTCCGGGAGTCATGATGCGGCTGTGCCACCCACATTTCCAGGTCTGTGGAGGCTGTCAACTGTCTATTCCACAGTCAGCACTGGGGCCCCAGCACTGGCACAGAGCTCGGATTCCAGTTCCCGCTCTGACCCCTGCCAGCTGGGTGATGGGGTCACGCCCTCCCTTACTTGAGCCTCTGATTCCCCAGGTGAACACCTGCCAACCAAACCCACAGGGATGCTGGGAGAGTCGAGAACACTAAATACAGGAGGAGGTTGGCACACAAATAGGTGGCATTATCATTACTACTATAGCACTGATATTCACCTGGCATGCTGAGCCCAGGTCTCTTCCAGCTTCAGCCAGCAGAACTGCAGGCTCCATCCTGCCCAGAGCCTCCTTGCAGGCCTGGATCCCCAGGAAACACTCCTCCTTCAGACACTCACAGCCTCCTCCATCAGACAGATGCTCACACCCTCTTCCATCATCTACTTGTTCACACCTCCATCAGATGCTCACATCTTCCTCCATTAGATGCTCACACATTCCTCCATCAGACACTCACAGCCTCTTTATCACTGACGCCCTCTCCATCAGACGTTCACACCATCTCCATCAGACACACCCTCCTCCATCAAACACTCACACCTTCTTTCATCATCTACTCACACTGTCCACTCACCCTCTTCCATCACACACTCATACCCTCTTCCATCAGACATGCACATGCTTCTATGTCTGTCATAGCCTCTTTCATCAGATGCCCCCTCTTCCCCCATCAGACGCTGTCTCAGTGCCAAGCTTGCACCAGTTTCTGAATCGTCCTCTGCACGCACTGCTCAGCTGACTGCCTTCCTGCACGATGAGCATAGCAGCAGGGGCTGCAGGTAATTTCAGGAAGTGGAAGGACACAGGGTCAGGAGAAGTATAGTTCCAGCTCCCCAAGCTTTGCCTCCCTGATGAAGCCCCACTAAATACACATCCCCCAAGTCTTGATCTCACCCCAGCACAGATGTCACAGAAGAGGTTTGAATCAACATCTAAAGTCACCTCAGTGTGGAGCAGAAATTGAGAAGCAATTCCTTCCATACAAGGCAGAATGCCTTCCTAGAGAGAACAGACAGCACTACTCCCACAGGGGACGCCTGCGCTATTTTGGGAGGCTCCTTTCTGGGAATGCCAATCCTGCCCCACAGCCGCCTTGAGTCACTGAGAAAAGCTGGCAGCCCCCGCCTGGAGATGGGATTCCCCAGTGAGGCAGTGTCTCCACACACCATTCACACGATGCATTGATGCATCGTCAGACATGTGATGGCGAATGGGGCAGATATCTCCTCTCCTTGCCCCCAGGTGCTCACCATCAGGGTGCATGGATGACAGGCATGTTGATCATATGTCTCAGAACATCAGAGCAACGTGGGTGTGTCTGGAGAGAAGTTCAGGAAGAGAAGAGGACTCTCCAGGCCATAAGATGAGGCCTGGATGATGAAAGACACAGCCCAGAGAAAGACCTGGGATGCGTGTCCAGGCAGAGGGGACGGAGTGTGTCCACACTAGAAACAGCAAGCAGGGATGCTCTGTCCACTGAGAGCTCAGCTGGGAGGTGGTGGCTGCTGGTCCACAAGCCCAGGCAAGCGCCATTCCAGCACCCAGCAGTCCTGACTTCCAGGATGCCAGGGAGGATGTGACCCCAGGCACTTTGAGTCCAAAGCCAACCTTTTCACACCCTGTTCCCCACCTCCTCACACCTGCTCAGTGCCCAGCATCCTGGGCTCAGAGGCTGGCTCCAGCCACCACCCAGGCACTCACCAGACCCCTGGGAGATCTGGCTCCTCTTACTCCCCATGTCCAGCACCCCAGGGAGCTCCAAGTCTGCCGAGTTCTGCTTGCATCCATCCATCCGTCTGTCCATCCATCTGCCTCTCTCCATCCCCTATGCTGCTTCCCTGATCCAGGCCACAAGCCTCGGCCCTGGATGATGGAGACTTCCACAGTGTCCACCTCCCTGCCCACAGCAACATAACTCTAACTCCCACTCCCACGATGAGCTCAAGCCTGGGTTCCCACCATCCTCAGGACAACCTCCAAGGCCTTCAGCAAAGCCTTTCAGTCTACATTGACCCCTCCAGCAGTGCTTCCTACTCCCACCCCTCCCAAAACTCTGTGCCTGGTGATGGCCCCACGCCGAGCTGTGTTTACTGATAGGTGGCTGTTCACACTGTCCCTGTCTGGCAAGGATGTCCTTCTCCTCACACAGAGGTCCCCAGCCCCACTGGACCCCACACCCCCCCCCCATTATAACAGTTGTTCTGTCTTGTCCCTTTTCCTCCAAATCCCTCATACGCATAACCAAAAAACAACATAATACCCTATCAGCAATATAAAGGAGGAAAAAGGAAATTAAGTTTTAATCAAATAACACATATTCCAATAGGTAAGTACCAGGCATGGCTGGATTAGGTAACACAACGCACACTGCCAATGCTGCCCCTACAGAAAAATCACCATCACAGTGCCAGCCACAAATGCAGACAGACCCACAGCTGCCACACTGGTCACTCCATGCCCTGAGAGACACTGGCGGAGGAATGCTTCTTGGTGAAGCTCTGGACAAAGCAAAGTTCCCTCCCCCCTCTATGGGAGAGGGTTCTGGCATTTGCATTCCAGGAGACGTCACCTGTAATACAACTCCACCAAAATACCTCCTGTGTGTGTCCACAGTGCACTTAGACTGAGGCTCAGGTCATCATAAACGGGCTTCGGACTCTCACGAGTGTCCCAGGGACATTCAGAAGTCAAGTGGAATGGGGGGCCAGTCTTCATTGCTAAGGAAGTGCCCCATGGCTGCAGAACGCTGCCTCCTGGGACCATCCTGAAGATACAGCAGGAGCCCCAGTTGCTGTGACAATCCACAGAGCTGCCCCGAGTTTCTAAAAGGCCACAGAGAACGGCTGGCCTGCCTCCTATGTCCTGAGGGCACAGGAAGCAGGGCAACTTCAACTCCAGGAAGCCCCACCAAGCTTGGTGCGGTGGGGGGCTTCTGATGCCAGGAAGGTGTCCCATGCCTCTTAATGCCCACAGTGGCATGCCTTCAGGCCAAAGGCTCCTGCCTACTCTGTCCTCCCAACCCCACCCTGCAGGAGAAATATGTCCCCTGGAGCCTGGGCTCCCTCCCAGGGCAGCGCAGGAAAGAACTCCAGGTATGTGGAGTTGGCCCCCCAGACTCTCCAGTGTCTCTTGTCCTCCACCTCCTGGGTGCAGCCAGTCCCCTCTCTGCACCTCCATGGTCTCACCTGCTGAGACTGAAAGGAGAGAGCCATATGTGAGGGGGCTAGCCAGGCCGCCGTGCCCTGGGCTCTGCAAGCTGCACACTGCACTGTCTCCATCACTGCTGCTATTTCTGTTTTGTCAGCCTGGCTCTGTGACCCACCCTAAGCCAAAAAGGGACTCTAGACTGCCCCGCCCAGGGATGAGTTAGCGACCCTGGGCTACAGATGAGTCCCTCACCCTCTGCACCAGGAACAGCCCCGTTGGAGCTGGGGAGGGGTCTCGCCCAGGAACAGCCCGTTGGAGCTGGGGAGGGGTCTCGCC
>NW_012104365.1:1466049-1506680 GCF_000951045.1 Mandrillus leucophaeus | reverse complement strand
CCCGTTGGAGCTGGGGAGGGGTCTCGCCCAGGAACAGCCCGTTGGAGCTGGGGAGGGGTCTCGCCGCCAATCAGCCGCCTGGAGCCCGGTGTTCTAAGGCCTCAGGTGAGGCACAAAGTTCACTTCCATCCCCGCCCATGAAGGCCAGCTGGTCACCAGCACCAGTCTCTCTGAATGGTTCCCTGGCTGCCCTGAGAGGCTTCCCCAACTCCACCGTGGACATGCCCCTTCCACCTCCTCTTCCAGGTGCTAAAGACAGCAACACGGACACCAAGGGATACCCGAGTCACCTTCCATTTGGGGACTCTCAGAGGTGCTGAGGAATCACCTGGTGCCTGAGAACTATGGGAGGGAGGGAAGAAGAGAAGGGAGGGGAGCGGGGAGAAGGATTTGAATCCTGTGGAGGAAAACCAGGCCCTTGACTTTCAGGACCAAACTCGCATCTACCCGTAGAGAGGCACCTTCTGTTCTCACAGTCAAGGTAACGCAGAGAACGTCATTCACAGTGACACCCAGCCCTGCCAATGCTATCTTTGAAAGGAGGAAAGTAGAGTGAGGAAGAAAGGCCAAGAACATGTGTGCAAAGAAGAGGGAGAGAGGCAGCCTGCAGGGAAGGACGTGAGAGAGGGAAGCAGAGGGAAGCAGAGACAGCAGGCATAAGAGGCAGGGCCAGGACGGTGTGTGCAGAGCGGGCATAAGAGACAGGGCAAGGACGGAGTGTGTGGGAGAGCGGGTGTGAGAGGCAGAGTGAGGACAGTGTGTGTAGAGAGCACAGGTGTGAGAGGCGGGGCCAGCAGGGTGTGTGCAGAAGAGCAGGTGTGAGAGGCAGGGTCAGGAGGGTGTGTGGAGAGAGCACAGGTGTGAGAGGCGGGGCCAGCAGGGTGTGTGCAGAAGAGCAGGTGTGTGCAGAAGAGCAGGTGTGTGCAGAAGAGCAGGTGTGAGAGAGGCAGGGCCAGGAGGGTGTGTGGAGAGAGTGCAGGTATGAGAGGCAGGGTGAGGATAATGTGTGCAGTGTAATACCAGGTGTAAGGCTGGGGCAGGGGCTTGCACTGGAAGGAATGTGCCCCATGTCCCACTGGGCCCCACCACACTGCCTGACCTCCTCGGGTCCCAGCCAAGGGTAAGCCAAGTCCAGGTTGAGTCAGTCAGGAAGAACCAAGACACTGGCCCCACACTGGCCCGGGCCAGGGACACTCAGCGAAGATGTGTGTTCATCCACCAGGACCCAGAGGCCCCAGCCCATGGCAGGGAATTCCTGGAGGGAGACAACCTGCTGAAGAGCAGAGCTCCAGCCTCCCCGAAGCCGCTGAGCACCCCTCCCCTCCCCCACCCCGCTCCTCTCCCTCCTCCCCATACCTTGTCCTCCTTTGGTCCAGCCCTTGCCCAGTGGGGCTGCTACAACACAGTCCCCTAAACTCAGTGTCTTATAAACAACAAAAATCCATTTCTCCCAGTTCTGGAATCTGGGAAGTCCAAGGTCAAGGTGCCAGCAGATTCGGCCTCTGGGGAGGACCCACTTTCCCAGAGACAGTATCTTCTCCCTGTGTCCTCACACGGTGGAGGGAGCAATGCAGCCCTCAGGGTTCCCTTTTATGAGGGCGCTGATCTCGCTCAAGAGCACTGCCCGCTCGTGACCGAATCATCTCCCAAAGGCCCCACCTACAACCACCATCATACTGGGGGTGACACATGAATGTGCGGAGGACACAAACATTCAGACCACGGCACATGCCAAGCTGATTCCCACCCAGTGCCTCTGCCTGGGCCCTTCCCTCTGCTAAGAAAGTTGTTACCCAGATCTCCCCATGGTTCAGCTTAAACCTCTTCTTCTAGAAAGCCGACCCCCACTCCTCCAGCTGAAGTAACTGGCTCCTTTCTGCACAGGTTGCTCCCCAGTGCATTTGTGTATTTTGTGGCCTTCATGGCCAGAATTGATTATTTATGTTTTGAGTACCTTAATGGTAAGAACTGCATCAGTAGTACCCAATGCTGTGTACTCAGGGCTCTGGAACCAAGCCTGGCCCATGATAAGTGATCAATGGACCAGTGACTGAATGAATGAATGGAGTGACTGAATGAATGAATGAGTGAATGAATGAATAAATGAGTGACTGGATGAATGAGTGAATGAATGAACAAACAAGTGACTGAATGAATGAGTGAATGAATGAATGAATGAGTAGATACATGAATGGGACATCAAGGCAAGGCCAGGTTTACATTGAGAAACTTTAGCCCAAAGGCTGGTTTTGACAGCAACAAGGCAACCTTGGGCAAGCCCCCGTCCAAGCCTGTGAAAGACATACCACAGTCTCACGCTTGCACAGCTGCCACCAGAGTGCAAAAGGCAGTATGTGTGCTAACCCAGGACAAGACACCACGCTGGCCAGTTAGGGACTCAGGACCCCTCCAAGGGCAGAGACTGTCTACCTGGTCACTGCTGAATCCCCAGCCCCTGCACAGCCTCTCAAGCTGGCACAGCAAAATGAGCAGAGAAGCCACTGGCGATGCAGGGATTCCACTGCAGGGTGCATGGTTCTGGGCTTGTGGGACGCAGCTCAGCCTTACTGGTGGAACTGGGCTTCAGTTGTGGGGCAAGTCCAAAGCTCATCGTTATTCACAGACCTCCACAGAAATAACAACCACATGGAGTGTGTGGTTGTGCCAAACAGCACGCCACTGTGCCACCTCCAGATCAGCAGAGGGCAGAAAGCTGGAAAATCCACAATGGTGACAGGAGTGTAGACAGAGCCCCTCCCCCACCACTGGTGGGGCTGTCAGTCAGGGGCATTCCCTGGTGATCAGTGCTCAGGTCAAAAATGACAGATGCATATATTCTCTAACCTGCCAGGTCTAGTTCCAAGATTTCTGACATGTGTGAACATCCTTCCACATGGGCCTCTTACAGACACACGTATGAGGATGTTCATGATAGCCAAACACAGGGCAGGGCCTCACTGCCCATTAGGGCCTAAAGGACCTGTGTTCAACCCCGCGGTGGAATTCAGTGCCATTACAGAAAGGAACCGGGTGCTGCTCCATTAGCCCTTATGTGGAAGGCTCTCCCGGCCAGACTCTGGGGAAGATAAAATGGAATAAACGTGAGTATAGAAACTGCAAAACCACATCATCAAGAGTCTAAGCTTTGAACTTGCCCTTTGCTTGAATACTGGCTTCTCTACAAATCACCTGCGGAGCGAGGCTGTGAGTGAGAGACTGAGTACACTCTTAGATCTGTTCACGAGCTTCTTGCCAACCTTGAATCTATGAGGGTCAATTTGATGTGTCAACCTGAAGGGTGCGACGGGTGGGGTCACAGTCCCCAGTTACTCAACCAAACACTCATCTAGGTGCTGCTGTGACGGTGTCTGGTAGATGTGATCAAGGGCCACCATCAGCTGACTTTAAGGCAAGGAGAGTGTCCTGGCTTAACTGGGTAGACCTGATCTGATCAGTGGAAAGGCCTTAGAGACAGGCTGAGGCTTCTTGAAGCAGAAATCCTTCCTGTGGACAGTGGCCCCAGTCATGCTGGGAGTCCCGTCCTGACTTCGTGGCCTCCCTACAGATTTCAGACCTGCCTGGCCACACCAGCTGAGCTGTGCATGGATCAGGAACTGGTAGCTTTTGTTCCCAAACCTATTGGCACCAGGTGTACTTGTTTCTGTAATCAGGTAATTTGATTAAGCTTTTAATGCACATTGATTGAATGATCTCACACGGATGTAAAATGAAAATGTAACTTCTATGAAAACTGAGCTTTGGAGTCGGTAGAGGCAAGTTGCTAAAAATACCGCTGTGCAGTTTGCGTGGGAGAGAGGAGTGAGATCTGGGGAGGAGGGGTCTTACAACTCTGGAAGGATTCTGCACTCAGATTGCTTCCAAGTGTCTTTAAATACTCACTCCTCTCCAAAGAAACTGACAGTGGAACTTGTAGGAGACGCATCCAGCCTTTGTTTAGAGCAAAAATAACTTAAGTTGGTAGATTCTTCCTCAAAGAAATGTCCTTGGATTCTGCCTCAAAGTGATGGCCAAGCAAGTGACATCTGTATGATTTACTTTAAAATAGTGTTTAAAGCATGAACAAATCATGCTTATGATCTCTTCTTTCCAACGGCTTTTTGAGTAGTTACCTGAGGCTGAGCACTGAGGACAGGTCTTTACTCCTCCTCCCTCCAGAGACTGATGTCGAGTGAAGGACCTACCACAGGTGCCAGCTGAGGCCCGAGCTGGGCACAGCACATGGGGGGTAATATCTGCAGATTACTATTCTGGGCGTTAGGACTCCTACAAAGACCCACTTCTGAATGGTCACACATGGTCTCATGGACAGTGGCTGACTCCGGACAGATGGATGAGGTGGGAGTGAGAAGTACCGTTTTATTTTTTACCATGTATATAAGTCCCTTCTTCAAATTTTGAAAATGGAAAGAATATGTAATGCTCCGTACTGCCTGCTCCCAGGGCTAAGATCCTTTCGGGTCCATTCCACAGGCACCAGTGGAGCATTTGCCAGGTACCAGGGCCGCCCTGCCCTCCAGCTCCTTCTGCTTTCCTCCTTGGATGCTGAGCATTGCCTGTCTCTGATCTTTCGCTCAGGCAGGGCCCCTGCCAGCCCTTCCCCTTCCCATCTCCATCTCTGGGCTTCCAGGGTCACTCCCATGCGTTCCTTCCTGTGGCTTCCCAGGGTCACCGTCCCAGCCCACCCCTCTCCAGGGTTCACCTGCCCTGGTGGCTGTTCCACTGGGCATGTCCTGTGGCTCCCATCCCTCCCTCCTAGTGAGGCTGGGAGCTGGAGGCAGGGCCTTGCCCAGCACGGGGCCTCAGGCACACGGTAGGTGCCCGTCAGGCTGACTGAACCAGCCGAGTCAGAGAAACCAAATCCACCTGAAAATGTCCTCGATTTAAGAAAAGACAGGTGCACCTCATTTGCAGACCACACCATTTCCACAGGACCCAGACCTTCCTCAGCAATGGCACTGACATGCACCAGCGCCCACCAGCCCAGGAGGGGATGCTGGGAGCCAACTGCATGGAACATGGTCACTCTGCCCTGCAGCCCTTCCCTTGTCCAGTCACAGCCACGTATTCCACATGTACCACACACATGTTCACTTGACCTCCCCTCCCCCATGCTTGCTGGTGGAACGGAAGCTTTGGAAGGCAGCCCCCCGCATCTGCTTTGTTCGTTCCCCCCATCCTAGGCCCAGTGCAGAGAGTGGCACATGGAGGCTGTTCAGGAAACATCTGCTGTGGAACTAAAATGTTGGAGAGAGGATGGGATCGCTGTGGAGGGGGTGGGATCGCTGTGGCAGGGATGGGATTGCTGGGGACGGGATAGCGTGTTTTTCCACATCACTCTCGAGGCCCCTCAGGGTTCCCCTTTCCCTCCTCCTCCTCAACTTCCTGCCAGCAGCTCCCTCCCTGGCCCAGCATGGGAGGGTCAGGAATGGGGCATTTGCAAATTCCCGGGCGCCACTCTCCAAGCCCACAGGGCTCCACATGCACTCCTCAAACCAGGCAGCTCCAGAAATCATTTAGAAATCATTGCTACCTAACAGACAGAATGCTTTCCATTCACTCATCCATCTCTTCATTTGTTGCTTCTTTTCTTCCTTTAACATAACAAAATTAACTTGGACACCTAAAGCAGCAGAAGCCGCGAGTTTCCTACCCCATCTCCCTTCTCCCCTTCTTAGGCCTCAGTGCGGGTCCTATTCAGAGCAGTCTCTTTTCCAGCTGACCACGGCCACATGAGGAGGGGCCAACCAAGGAGCAGTAGGTAGATGTGGAGGAGTTTCTGGGAGGAGCCCTCTGGAAGAGCTGACTCAGCTGAGATGCATGCCCCTTTGGGATTTGAATGTGATGTCTGGTGCCTTTGCAGCCACCCTGGACCATGGAGGATCCACACCAGCATGAGGGTGAATAGCAGGAAGATAAGAGGAGTCTGAATCCTTGTTGATTTTGGAACAACCATGCCAGTCCTGACTGCCTAGGCAACCATCCCAGAGAGTGGGGTGGCTCTAACATGGTATCTGGAGTCAGCCCACCTGGGTCACATCTCAGCTCCACTAGCTCACCAGCTGTGTGACTTTGAGCATCTTAACTAATCTCTGTTGGCCTCCATTTCCTTAGCTGCTAAGAACATCCAATAATAGCATTTACATCTTATGTTGAAATGAATGCAGGCAAACACCACTCCTCATACATAACACGGGTTTCATACATGTTAATGAGCTATGGTTGTGCTGTTATTACTATGACTTCTACTCACACACGCTAAGCCCCGATCCTGGGTGAAGCAGGGCTGTGTGCTATTTAGTCCCCACAGGCATCTGAGCAGGCAGACATCACACACCCATTTCAAGGCTGGGACACATCAAGTGACTTCCCTGGGCTCACTCAGCCCATGGCTCTCAGCCAGGCCTGCAAGCCCACCAGGCCACCTGCTCCCTGGTTTGGGAATCATGTTTTATTGATACTGAATGGGGCTTGATGTTGTTTTGCATTTTCTTACAAAACATGCTGTACCATCCTCTGCAGATTCCCAAGCAACCAAGGAAAACAAACAGCAGCTGACCCTCTGTGGAGGCCTCAGCAGGGACAGGGCCACTTCACACTGACACTAAACAGAAGGCGCCTGAGCCTCTCCCCTGCACAGGATGGGACTCGGGGTCCCACTCCCTGGACCCTGCATACCACACACAGATGGGATCTCCCTCCTTGTACATGGGGACTTCCACCCAAGACGACGAAGCCTCATATTTATATCCTCTCAGGCTGAGATTTGCCAGTTTAAACTTGTCCAGATTTGGAAGCTGTGTGTTCTGTTGCTTAGCTACCTTCATCTAAAAGCAGAATGTACAAGATCCATACATGATAGCCACTGCTTTGCCTGATCCATGCTGGCCTTGCCTGCCCCAGCCTTTGCAGGACCACCAGCACCCTCCCTTTAGGACTGAGGTTGATTTCTCCCCACAACATCCCACAGAGCCTGTTCACAGCGCTGCCTCATGAGCTCCTTTGCATTTTTGCAACAAATCTTTGAAAGTGCCCTCATGAATCTGGGTGGTGGTCTTGACCTTGGAGGCTCTGCAGTGTTCACAGGCAGACCCCTCACCACAGCGGTGAAGCAGGAGGTGGTGCTCAGGAAGAGCATCTGTGTAGAACAGACCTGATCTCCGCTTGCCCTGAGATTTCTAAACAAAAAGAGATTGGAAGCCCCAGCAACGGTACCCCTGGAGGGCTGGGAAAGTCAGCCGGATAAATGTGTAGCATCAAAAAAAGGAAGAAAATCATATAAATTGCTAAATGCCAACAGCCTCTGTTACTGGGATCTCGGAATCCAAAGAAGGCTATAGATGGCACAGTCCTGCATGCCTCAGCTGACGGGTGGCCAGTACCGGGACAGCACTGGCCCAACCAAACCACACACATGGGTGGCAACCAGAGCTGGACCTGTGGGATCTGCAGTGTCCCAGCTCAGACTCACCTTCCCACCATTTTGTTTTCTTTTTTTTTTTTTTTCTAATGACAGAGTCTCATTCTGTTGCCCAGGCTGGAGTGCAATGGCACCATCATAGCTCACTGCAGCCTCTAACTGGCTCAAGCCATCCTCCCTCCCTCCTGAGCCTCCCAAGTAGCTGAGATCACAGGTATGCACCACCATGCCTAGCTGTTTTTAAATTTTTATTTTTTGTACAGATGGAATCTGGCTGTGTTGCCCAGGCTGATCTGGAAAATAGCAGGAAAATAAGAGGGAGGTGCCTCAGTCCTGTGGTCACTTGGTAACTCAGGCACCTCCCTTTTACCTGCCTGTGGGCACCCAGGTCTGGCGACCAGCCTGGGCAACATTGCAAGAGATCCTGGACTCAAGCGATTCTCTTGCCTCGGCTTTCCAAAGTTCTGGGATTCCGGGCATGATCCACTGCGCCCAGCCCCCACCGTTCTCAAGAGTTCTCTTCTCTCCAGGCACAATCAGGCTCAGCAGAGGCTCCAGAACCTGCTTTAGATGTGGGCTTCATTCCCCTCACAGGCCAAGCCCCCAGACGTCAAGGGGATTGAGAGCCCAAGTTCCCCGAGTGTCTCCTAGGGAGCAAAGATGGGGCAAATTCGTGATTACGGAAAGGATGAAAATGATGATGGGGATAAAAATGTTGACAAAGTTGTTGCTAAAGATGATGGAAAGATAACGAGGAAGAAAAAGATGAAAATGACAAAGATGATGACAAACAAGTGGTGAAGGTGACGATGGTGATGAAGATAAAATGATGACAATGAAAAGATGCTGAAGAAGAAGAAAAGGATCTGATGAAGATAAAGTTGGTGAAGCAAAGGGAATGGTGACGCCAGTACCTGGTCATGTTTAGGAGACGCCTTCCAATGCAGTTTCCCCTTCAGCCCTGCAGCAGTAGCTGCAAAATCACCGAGTACCCACAGGACTCAGCACCATTCTAGGGACTGGAGATACTGCTGAGGGGGAGAGGCTTCTTTCTGGAGTAAGGAAAATATCTTAAAATCAATTGTGCTGATAGAAATACAACTCTATGAATATGTTGGAAGCCCTGAATTGGACGCTTAAAGTGCGTGAAGCGTATGGTGTGTGAATTACGTCTCAACAAAGCTGTTAAAACTGAAAGAGACAAATTCCCTATCCTCATGGAGCTCAGATTTCTTCCTTTTCTTCCCGGAGAGCTTCCTGTCTGCCAGGCATGATTCCAGGCATTCTACATGTGATGGCTCATTGCATCCTTCCCATGGCCCCACAAGACAGGCTCTGTTGTAATCACACCCCTTTCACCGAGTAGGAAAGTAAGGCGTATGTCAGGAGATGACTTCCCCGTGCCCACATGCTGGAAAACTGCAGAGCTGGCTGGGAACCAAGGCAGTCTGTCCATCCTGACTTCTCAGCGGCGCACTGTGCTGCTTCCTTGGAGCGAGGGTGGAGCTGAGAGGGCTGCACACAGGGGCAGCCCCCTCACATGTGGGAGGAAGGAGACAGGTTCGCAGGGGCTCCCTAGGATACTGACAGTGGTAGCCCTGGAGGCTTCCGCTGCTGACAGTCAATTTACAGGATGACCCATTTATTTTCCCCACTAACTCAAGAGTTGAAAATCCCCTTAACCTCAGTGTACACAAACATGTACTTCTCCAAAAACAAGTGCATAAGTGACTTCCTATCAGAGGTGGCCAGTGGGTGGTCCCGGGCCAAACATGGTCCGCAGATATGTTTTCTGGGTGCACACGTTGCTTTTAAAAATCTGAAGAGGCTCTCAACATTTACATGAAGGCTATTTCACCAAGAAATCAAATCTTCAGTTTCTCTTGGAAATTCTGGCCACAATGGCCAGGGGTGATGGCCCATAGGACCTGAGTGACAGCTGCCCTCTTGAACAGGAGTGCACACTCCCCAGGATGCCACAACCCTGCCTGGCCCAGGTCACTCACAGAGCATTTGGGTCTGTGACTTCTACTTTGTTGAATGAGCTGTGAAGGTGCCATCCCCCCCTGTCTCCTGTGGCGAGTCATGGGTTAGTATTATTGGTCTTATTCATTCCGATAAAGCTTTCTCCCTATTCCTCCTGACAAGTGCTCAGAAAGCTTTAGGAGTAGCTTGTTGTCCACCAGAGACTTCCTTCCAGTGAGGGTGAAGTGGGGGCTTCTGGAGTATCCCCACTTGAGGGCCTAAGGATCTACAGCCCAGAAACAGCCCAGGCTGGTCAGCAGCCAGACAGCAGTGGTGTCGCCAGAAACGTATGCAGACCCTGGCCTGGACACACAGCACAGAACCAGTCTCCAAGACTGGCAATGGCAACTGAGGACCTGAGGGCTCACACTATTCACAAATACACTTCTGAATATGTTGCTTGTAATCAATGTAGTAAATGGAATCATTGCTTAAATGTACCCGAAGAGCCTACTACACAAAGACAGACATTCATTCAATAAACACTTATTGTACTGAACTAAACTCTTAGGGAATTGTGTCCAACCCACTGTGCCTGCTGAGGCAGTTGCATGGATGGATGGACAGATATTAGGGTACATCAAGCACAGTGAATAGGATGCCATTTAGTAAGAATTTAGTTCAACAATGTCTCCATCTACCTCCTCATCTAACTATACAACATCCAACCACTTATCCACCCATCTATCCATTCATCCAGCTGTCTCTCCATCTACCTACTCATGCATCTCATAATGCAATTACCCCACTAGCCATTCATCCGTTCAATCATCCCTCCATCCAGGTGGCCATCCATCTAACTACCCAAACACCCATCTATCCAATCATACAATCATCCATCTATCCATCTAACCAACCATCCATTCACCAGTAATTAGCTGAGAGCCTGTTGTGTACCAGGCACTGAGGATACAGCATTGAAGAAGTTCCTTCCTTCCTTAAAGGAACGTCTACTGCTTAGGTGGAGGATAATTTGAACCAGAGGATGGCCATGGATGAGTTCCAGGGAGTTGTGAAATAGGCTAAGGAAAAGGACTTTGAGCTGGAGAGGCTCAGGTTCATGTTCTCACTCAGCTACTCACAGACAATTCTGAGCCTCCATTTCCTCACATGCAGAGTGGAGACTGTGAGGCCTATCACACAGGAAGGAAATGCTGTAATGGACCCAGAGTCCCCAGCACGTGTAGACTGCTCTAGAACAGGGGTTCCCAACCCCAGTACCCATCTGGGGGAACCTAGCCTGTTAGGAACCTGGCCACATAGCAGGAGGTGAGCAGTGGCAAGCAAGCATTACTGCCTTAGCTCCACCTCCTGTCAGATCAGCAGCAGCATTGGATTCTCAGCCGAGGGTGAACTGCGCCTGTGAGGGATCTGGGTTGCCCACTCCTTATGAGAATCTAATGCCTGATGATCTGTCACCGTTTCCCATCACCTCCAGATGGGACCAGCTAGTTGCAGGAAAACAAGCTGAGGCTCCCACTGATTCTATATTATGGTGAGTTGTATAATAATTTCATTATCTATTACAATGTAATAATAATAGAGATAAACTGCACAATAAATGTAATGTGCTTGAATCATCCTGAAACCATCCTCCTCCATGGTCCATGAAAAAACTGTCTTCCATGAAACTGGTTCCCGGTACAAAAATGGTTGAGGACTGTTGCTCTAGACAATGGTGGCTATGCAAGGAGAAATTCCTAGAACCACAGGAGATATTTGCACACCTGACATGCTTAAAACTCTCATCCAGTTTGCAGACCCATGATCCCAAAAGGTAAATTATCACAAGCCTCATCGCCTGTTTTACAACCTTGGGGTTCACTATAAAACTGGAAACCCAGGCCGGGCACGGTGGCTCACGCCTGTAGTCCCAGCACTTTGGGAGGCTGAGGCAGGCAGATCACAAGGTCAAGAGATCGAGACCATCCTGGCCAACATGGTGAAACACTGTCTCTACTGAAAATACAAAAGTTAGCTGGGTGTGGTGGTGCACGCCTGTAATCCCAGCTACTCGGGAGGCTGAGGCAGGAGAATCACTTGAACCTGGGAGGTAGAGGTTGCAGTGAGCTGAGATCATGCCACTGCAGTCCAGCCTGGAGACAGAGTGAGACTCTGTCTCAAAAACAAACAAACAAAAAACCGGGAACCCAAGTACAGCTGAGTCTTTCCTGCCATAACTGCATTTCTTTCGTCTGAAGATGCCCAGCCGTTGGCATTTTGATCAAGAACGATCCTGGGCATGAGTTCCTTGTTCGTCTCTGCATTTGCCTTCTTTCTGGTGATCCCTTTGGAAATTGTCCCACTGGTAATTTCAGAGACTGAGCAGACAAATGTGCTTTTGAATACCAGGAAGCCAAATTCCCCCTGATGAGGCCCCTCCTCACCTGTGCACCAAACTGGGAGAACAGTCTGGGCTTTGCTCCTTGAAGACTGTTCATTAACAAGGGCCCTCTTCAAGTCAAGGGTTCTCTGGACTTCCCAGTCCAGCTTGGGTCCACAGGGACAGTCCCCAGGTCCAGCTTGTGAGACCTCACCTCTGAAGCCGGGGAACTCAGCCCCCAGCTCCCTTCTCAGCAACACGAGGGGATCTCACCTTCCACTCACCTCCTGTTTTATCCAAACAGAAGCCTTTTGCCCTTGATGTGCCCAACCTAAAACCCCAAATTATTCAGCAAGGTGCAATAGCTGAGGCCCCACAGGCTTCAGAACAAGAAAAATGGGTTTCAAGCCCCCATTGTCTTCAGATGGTGCCTTTAAAAAAAGCTTAACACTGCTCCATTCCCGAGAGATGGATAGGACTAATTTCACTGGAACACACAGAAGCCTGTTCTGGTTCCTGGTGGTCAGTGAAAAACAACTCACCATTCTCTTCTGTACAAGTGTGTGAAGCTGGAAGGAAGATAGTGTAGAAGGAGATGGACCAAGGATAACAGGAAATGCAGGACCATATAGGGCTCTGAATACCCTTGACCTCAGCTAAGATCAGTGAGTCCAGCGTGGACCGGGCAGTCTCCCCTTCCAGCCCATGTGTTCCTTGGGCAATCTCAACTGCACAATCGGATGTAACCACTGCCAAAAACGCCAGGGACCTGACGGCCCAGGGACTCTGTGGACACATAACCTTTTCCCTGTGTCTGCCTTCCTTATTCTGGATTCCCTCATCACCATTGTAGACCCGCCCACCCCCAGGCTGGCAGCCCCTCCTCCCTCGCCCCCAGGCCTGCCGTTCATCCTCACTAGCTCTGCCGTCCATCCTCACTAGCTCTGCCGTCCTCTCTGCAGCCCGGCAGCCCCAGGATGGTGCTGGCTCCTGGGCCTGTCGCACGTGAGAGACCCTCGTCTGCCCACCTACCTCTGGCCTTGCTCTCCCAAACCTGCCCCACACTGCAGCAGACGGGCGTTTTCCAGACATGCCCTTGCTCCTGACCCCTCAGGGAGCCCTGGCTGCTTCTCGGGAAAGCCAGGCCTCCTCATCTGCCATTTCCCACCAGCTTTGCCGGCGCCTCCTTGGTGAGCAGGGTCCTCCCAGAACAGTATGGCAGGGCCCCGTCATGCCAGTGGGCACACCCTGAAGAGGCGAACAGAACACATGAGTAAATGGCACTTTCAGCAACTGTGCAAGTGACTAAGAACACAGCAGTGGACGATGTGACACAGGGTAACAGCGAGGCTGTGCCATTGGGGGACGGTCAGGAAGGTGACATCTGAGCTGAGCCCGGGATGACAAGAGGAGCTCTGTGTGGATTGGGAACCCATAGCAGGCAGCACAGGAGCCCCCACCACCTGGTCCTGCGGCCCCTCCAGCCTTCTCCCTCTGCCCTGCCACCATCACCCAACTCTGAACCTTCTCAGCCCCCAGGGTGGTCCTGGGAAAGTGGTGCTGCTTCCAGCCTTTGAGCTCTCGCTGGCTGGTCTACCTGGCACACGCTCACCCTCCCTCCTGAAGCTGGGCCACACATCTATCTCTGTACATCTTTTACCATGCACAATGACTTATCACCTGTGAGCACATCTTTTCATCTCCGCACCCCAGCACCTAGCACGTGCATGCTACATGAATTCGAAATCTCTGTAATTGGGGGTAAGCACCCCAAGAGATGGGCAACGACATTGGATGTGGCATGATCACCTGGGTCCATTCTGCAGGTGCAGCCTTCCCCTGCAGGTAATTTCCAATGCTACCATCCATCCCAGCAGCCATGGATTAACCCTGAGGCAGAAGGCAAACTTTGCAACCACTTTTCAGGATGGCAATGATAACTGTGACAACAGAAACCCTCAGTGCTCGCGGCGGCTCAGCCCTGCTCTGGGAGTGACCCACGTCAGGTGTGTTCACTCCTCAGTGAGGGTCTCAGGGGATGTGGTAAGATCCGTGAAGGAGCACAATACCGAGCACAGAGCTTCAGGGTTGCAGACGTCAGCGGGCAAGGGACTCAGTCCAGTGAACGTGGACCATAACCACCTCATTAATACAAACATTCACTGGAAACTGGCCTTTAGCTATAGTATATCATCAGCTTCCTGGCCCTGTCCACAAGGTGTCAGCCAGATGCTTGGCCTCAGGCAGCAAGGTTCAGTGGTTGGGAGCGAGGGCCCTAGAGGTCACAGCCTCACTGTTCATGAATTTAAGACCCGGGGGCACTGCTTAGCCTCTCTGCCCGGTCTCCTCATCTGCAGAGCAGGGATGATGGTCCCTGCCCACCACTGCAGGCAATCAGCACTGCGCCTACCCAGCGTCAGGGTAGACCCTCTCAGATGCTGCTATTAGTGGTGTCATTATAAAGGCCGGCATTGGAAGCTGATTCTTCCCCCTTCCACGTGTCTGAAATTTACCAAAGACCATTTCTGTGGAAGTGAAAATTTCTGTCCGTGCAGTTTCAGGTAAAAGCTCACAGCAGAACGAAGGCTCCAGTGAGACAGGCTGGTCCCCTGGCTGACCAGGCACGGTTTCCGCCTTGCAGCCCAAACCACAGCTTCTGCGGGGACACTGTCTGTCTCCACATCTCTGTGCGTTCTGTCTCCAGGACCAAAAATAGGCCTGCCTTGCCCAAAGCACATCCAGAGGAGGAAGCATCTAAACTCGCTGCACGCTGTGTCCTGCTCCTGTAGACAGAGTGGGAGGCCACAGCCCAGGAGGACACCTGAGGGTGTAGTGTGTTCTGGAGGCCACAGAACAAAACGTACAGAGAAGCTGCTCAGAGATCCGCTAACTGCTGTGTGAACACGCTAAGTACCCCCTCCTGAAAGATGCTACTGAGCATTAATCAGCTTCTCACACACATTCCCGGGAGCAAAGAATGCCCCAAAGGGAATGACAATAGAAGGTTTGTGCATGACTTAGGAGATGCCTAACCTATTCCTCGCTCTTCGGGCAAAATTACACAACAGTCACGAATGGGAATGACACTCACGCCCCATCAACAGCAATGTGCCTGCACTCCCTGGCCCACTAGCATCGTGACCGCTGTTCATGCAGCAGCACTCACTTCATCCCGCCCCAAGGCCTGCCCTGGCCTCTGCCCCGTGCAGGTAACAGCTCGCCCAGGAGTGCATCCAGCCCTGACTGTGACAGCAGCAGCTCTGGCCCCCAGCACCCCTGCTGAAAATGTGCTTTTACGACTTTCTTCAGGGACTAACATGGAATCTTCCAGCAGGCCCTGAGGCGGGTACTGCCACCATCCCCATTTCACAAACAAGGAGAGAGATTTTGAGACACTGGTGCTGGCCTATCTCACACAGCCGAGACGGGGACAGCTGGGGTTCTACCCCCCTGCTGCGCTGCTTCAGAGCCCTTGCTGGGCAGCGTCTCTTTCTATGTGTTCCCCCTGAGGATGTCCAACTCCCTACTGCTCCGTGCTGGGTTGACATTCTGCACTGCTTTCCCCCGCTCCAGAGACAGAGTCTTGCTCTGTCATCCAGGCTGGAGTACAATGGCACGATCTTGGCTCACTGCAAACTCCACCTCCTGGGTTCAAGTGATTCTCCTGCCTCAGGAGAATTTTCACCCCTCTCTGTGTAGGAGCTCAGCTTACCTTTAAAACTCGTGTAGATGCTTGGACTACAGGCACCTGCCACCACACCCGGCTAAATGTTGTATTTTTAGTAGAGACAGTGTTTCGCCATATTGGCCAGGCTGGTCTTGAACTCCTGACCTCAAGTGATCTGCCTGCCTCGGCCTCCCAAAGTGCTGGGATGACAGGCGTGAGCCACTGTGCCCGGCCAACATTCTGCACTGCTTTAGAGCAAATGTGAAGTCCTTTGCCTGAGAGGCTTGGGCTGTTGCCTGGCTGCCAGCAGATACCCTGATCAAAGCCAAACCAATATATGAAAATTCAAAGCCATGCCTAAGATAAACAGGGAGCCACAGTGCTTTTGTGTCTAGAATGCTTCTCCCAGGCCCAGGCCTGGGACTCTAACAAATGGCCCATCACACTGCACGGCAGCTTCTGCAAGCTGCGTGGCTCTGGGCCAGTTCCCTTCTCACTAAGTCTCAATTTTTTCATCTGTAAAATGGAGATGATAGTAACACCTGCTTGACTGGGTTACTGTGAATATTATGTAAATGAAAGAAAGTAAGGCAGCACACGATCGGCACCTATGCTGAAAGCCGGCAGTGGGTCCTTCCCACTGCTCTGAGATGGTGGCTGTAGACAGGATGGAGGCAATAGAGCCCGTGCGTCTGTGCATAATTTCCAGGGCACACCTACCGTGCAGGAACTGTGGGCCTCCATACTCTGCTGATGCATCTGCACAAGTTTTAAAGGTAAGCTGAGCTCCTACACAGAGAGGGGTGAAAATCAGCATAGTGCGTCACTCTTTCAAACGGGACCCTGACTTTCCTGGGGATCCCAGACCAAGCACACGGATGTGTTCTGGGGTAGCCGTGGGGAACAGTGACTGCTTCACCAGGAAAAGGCCCAAGAGCACTCAGAAGATAAAATATGAAGGTTCTGGAAATTAAAAAAAAGAAATGGCAAATGTTCTTTGGGCTACAGTAGACGGCACGTTGCCATGGCAACCAGAGGCTGAATTACTTAGCAAGAGACGGTGGAGGAATCTCTGAAAGGAGGCAGAGCAGAGACAAAGGAGACCAATTAAGCCACTGCTGTAGGGAAAGCAAACGGAGCCTCCAGGAAGCCATGTCTGACCTCCTGGGATGCAACTCCTCTGCTGCTGTTTTCTCTGTGTCTAATTCCGGGTTTTTAAACATGGTGACAAGTATCCAGGGAGCTACTACATTCCAGTCCAAGGTTTAAAATTCGTTCCAGATTCAGTAAGTAGTGGAGTAAAAACAAGCCACAGGGCCCATGGTTTTGGTACTTCTTACGTAGGGGGGCGTTTGGGGTATCCCCAGCAGCCCAACCTTCTCCCAACCTCCCTCTCCACCTTCACAGTCGGGGTGGGGACCCCAGGCTTCTCTCATTCCAAGCACCACCGTAATTTTTGTTGGTTTTTGAATCACATGTACTATCATCCATTACTTACCTTTTTTTGTTTAGGTCAATTCACTTAATATTGTAATTTGAAAGAACTTGGTTTATCAAATAGAAAACCATTATTAACTGGCACAGGTAAAGGCAACTGCAGATAACAGAAGTGAATAAAGTTTTGTTGACCTCCAGGCTGGGAAAGATTTTTAAACATGGTACAAAGAGTGCGAACCATAGAGCACATCAGGGGTCAGCAAAGCGCCAGTTGGACCCAATGGACTGCTGGCTATTTTTGTAAATAAAGTTTTATTGACACACAGACGTGCCCCTTCAGCCTCAGATTGTCTACAGCTGCTCATTACCACAGCGGCCAAACTGAGTAGGGGTGGCGGAGACAGCCTGAGTCATAAACCTCAAAATTCTGACAACTTGGTCCTCACAGAAAAAGGCTGTGAGCTCTTGAAGTTTATGATTGGCAATCTGACAGCCTTAAAAATCAAAACTTCTATACCTCAAAGAAAAGTATTTTAAAACTGAAAATACAAGCCCCAAACAGAGAAAAGAATCATGTAACTCAAAACGGGGAAGGATTAGAAGCCACAGCTTCAAAAGTAAACTCCTAAAAATCATTAAGATAAAGAAAACTTCAGGCAAAGTCCATCAATCAAAGAAGAAACCAAAAAAGCTGATAAATGCTGAAAATAATGCTCAACCTCACCGGAAATCAGAGAAACCAAGCCTTAGGAACACACGTCCCATCACTGAGACTGGCCGAAATGAAAGCCTGGGATGACCACACCGTGGTGCAGAGGCCAAGCAGCACGGCTTTCCCAGCCGCTGGTAGAAATGCAGCCTGCACCGGCGCCCCAAGCACAACTCCGCGACACCTGGAAGGGAAGGACCTCGTGCTCTATGCACAGCCCCGCCCCGGGCCGGCCTCACCTGCTCACGTTCACAGCCCTCCACTGTGAAAACACTCAAGTAGGGATTTTGGTGGGAGTTGGGAATACTGGGGCCCAAGCTCCCCAGCGGAGACCAGAAACAACCCTTCCTAGAAATGAAGAGCCCCACCGCTTAGAGGAAAATCTGCCCAGAGCGGGAGTCCAACCTTCAGATCATGGATTCTCACCCAGGGACCATTCTGTTGTCTCTGGCCTCAGGGGACGTTGGGCGGTGTCTGGGACGCATTTGGTGGTCAGAAGTGGAGGGTGTACTACTAGTATCTAGTGGAAGGCGGGAGGAATGCTGCTAACACACTACACACGGGACGGCTCCTCCACGGAGAACCATCTGGGCCCAAACGTCAATGGTTCCCAGGCTGGGGACCCCGCTGCAGACCCTCGCTTCTCAAAGTGTGACCTGCAGCCCAGCAGCGAGCAGCGTCGGCAGCCCCAGAAGCTTGCTAGAAATGCAGCCTCTCAGGCCTCCCTACACCCGCACCATCAGAACCTGCATTTTCCCAGGGTCTCCAGTGACTCACGGGCATGGGGACAGCAAGGGTGAAGAGCAAATCAACAGAGGCAGTGGCGCTCCCAGAACTGGTTCCCCTCACCCCAGGGTACTGTCTCTCCCTCCAGGGAAAGGTCGGCTTTTGAGGTTTAAAGAGGGAAGGAGCGGACTAGGGGCTGTCCAGGGTACTGTCTGCCAGGCCCAACCCTGCACAGACCGGCTCACACCTCACAAGGATGGGCAGGAGATGCAGACTGTGGCTGTTGGGACACTGTGCACGAGTTTTATCAGAATTTCCTCTCCTGCCTCACACGGGACAGGTTAGCCTGCCACCTGGCCCGGTGAAAGAGGAAACAGAGGCCCACTCTGCCAGAATGGAATGACTTTCCTCTGAAAGCCCACTGATGCCTGCTCAGTGGCTCTTGGCACCTTTGGGCAGTGTCAAACTGGGGTACGCAGCAAGCTCTGAGGGGTTCTGAACTCCAGTGGCTCTGGAATGTGGAAAGCAACTAGGCAGGTGCCCAACCCTGGAACGCCACAAAGGTCAGCTCCACCTGGCTCATGGCAGCCTTGCCTTCCAAAAGAAGGCCCCCATTCTGTCTCAGGGGCATGACTGGATCCCTACAGACCTCAACCAGCAAGACGCAGCAGCTCCACTCTGTCCTGCCCCATGAGACAGTCCATCTCCAGCCCAGCAGACCACAGGGACCACCCAGGGAACCCTTCAGGGGTGCCACACAGAAGGTGCCCACCCGTGGCTCTGGGCAGATGGGTGGACTTGGTGCACATATTGTCCAGAAAATGATGCGTATGTAGATAGACATGTATGTGTATATATGCAGACATGTACCTCATGACGTTTCAATGATATACGACATCTACGACACACATACATAACAGTAGTCCCAGAAGATGAAAATGGAGCTGTAAAATAACCAATGCCTAGTGACATTGGTGCTGTCATATAACACCTTGGGGTAACGCGTTCCTAACATGTCTGTGGCGATGCTGGTGTAAAAAACCCTACCATGCTGCCAAGTCCTCTAAAAGCCTAGTGCATGTAACCATGCAGTACATCACACTTGATCATGATATTCAATGACTGTGTTACTGCTTTATGTATTCACTATAATTTTAATGAATATTTTAGAGTATGCTCCTTCTACTTATTAAAAAAAAGTTAACTGTAAAGCAGCCTTCAGCAGGTCCCTCAATCTGGAAGGCACTGTTCTCATAGGAGATGACAGCCCTATGCACGTTATTGCCCCTGAAGACCTTTCAGGGGGACGAGCTGTGGAGGAGGAAGACGACAGTGATATTGATGGTTCTGACCCTGTGCAGGCCTAGGCTAATGTGGCATTTGTGTTTTAATTTTTAATGAAACATTTAAAAAGTAAAACATAAAATTGAAAAGTATAAAAAGCTTATAGAATAAGGGTAAGGAGAAATTATTTTTATGCAGCTATATAATTTGTGTTTTGTGCTAAGTGCTGTTATAAGAGTCCAAAAGTTAAAAGTTTTTCCAGTAAAAAGTTACAGTAAGCTAAGGTTAACTTATTATTGAAGAAAATATGTTTCTATAAATGTAGCATAGCCTAAGTGTGCAGTGATTCTGAAGTCTGCAGTGGTGCACTTTCACGCGCTAGTTGGCTCACCACTCACTCGGGACTCACCCAGAGCAACTTCCAGGCCTGCAAGCTCCATTCATGGTAAGTGCTCTATACAGAGGGAACTTTTTAGTATTTTGTATGTCATATTTTAATGTACGTTTTCTATATTGAGAAATGTTTCAATACGATGATGTGCTAGAATTGCCTGCAGTATTCAGTAGAGTCATGTGCTGTACGGGTTTGTAGCCCCGGAACCATCAGCTACAGCACGTAGTCAGATGTGCAGCAGACCGCACCCTCTGGGTTTGTGTAGTGCACTCTGTGATGTTCCCACGACAACAAAATCTCCTAATGACGCATTTCTGAGGATGTATCCTGTCATTAAATGACACGTGACTGCATAACTGTGTGTGTGTGGGTGGGAGGGGAAGGGAGGTAGCTTTACTTGACAAACTTAGAAGATCTGGCAACACTGGATCCACCTTCTTGCAGGAAAATGATCAGATAGAGGTGAACAGAGACGTCCCCTGTCTCTAACACTGACAAGCCATGTCCTCATCAGTTTGGCCCAGTCCTTGCCTGGCTCCTACAGGCCAGTGGAGCAATTCACCCTCCAGGAGGCATTTGATGATGTCCAGGGACAGTTTTGATTGTCACGGGAAGTGTCGTGTGTAGAGGCCAAGAATGATGCTAAACATCTGAGTGTGCACGGGACAGTCCCCACAGGAAAGGGCCCCCACATGGCCCCTAACGTCAATGGTGGCAGGGTCAAGAGACCTGCTGCAGACGGTGGGTTGTGCGCCCCGGCCTGGCACACTCAGCATGTGGGATCTCAGAGGGGCTCAGCCTGCAAGGCCGGAGCACAGGCCCAACTGTGTCCGCACGCTGCCACTTACTTGGAGAGCTTCATCTCGATCTGCTGCCGGATCTCCTGTCTTTCTTCATCAGTCCTTCGGGGGAAAATGTTCCGGTCTTCCAGTTCCTGTTTGCTTGGCCGGTTCCTTAGCTTCACGGCCAGGAGCTCCTTCTTGCATTTCCGTGGCAGTGTTCCTAAGAGCCCCATCCAGGGCAAGAGGAGAGAAGGAAACAAAGGAGACAGGTCTTAATGGAGGGCTGGCTTGTCAATGGAGCTGCCCACCTGCCAGAGGAAGGACTCCGGACCAGGGTGATGGTGGCTAGAACCGAGAGGACACACGCTTGCCAGCTTGCGGCACTTTCCAGTGGAACGGTGGGCAACACAGGGGCAAGGTGATGCCACCGTCTCTGTCCACTAAGCTGCCTAACTCATGGGTTTCCAGGTACAGTCCAGGTTGACACCTGCTGTCCCAGATGATTACTAATAGCAGTCATGTTTTTCTTTCAAAAATGTCTGAGTTTGGACCAAAAATGACACAGTGACTGTCCCCATGGTGGCCGCTGCCCCCACCCAGCTCCACATGGTCCCTGCACTTTCTCCCTGTCCACTGTCCCCCCAGCCACATGGCTCTTCCTTCAGTTTCTAGATGTCCCACCTTAGGGTCTCCGTGTCATCTCCTTCCTCTGCCTGCCATACGGCTCTGCTGGGACCATCCAGGGCTGGACCCAGCTTCTCAGAAACCCCCTGAGCCTCCAATCACCACCACTCCACTTATCTTAATCCCCCCAACCAACTGGTATCTTTCCAGTTTGTTTATCATCTGTCTCCTGCACAGACTTTAAGCGACAGCCTTTCCCCACCCCCCAAGTCCTAGCAGGGTGTGGAGATGGTAGATCACCGGTGAATACTGCTGTGTGAACTGAAGGGTGGGCTGACTCCAGGTCTGCTAGGCCAGCCTTTGTGTTATTCTATGTGTGTCTGAAATCAGCTGAGTGAAGTTAACAGCATGAGAGGAAGGTATTAGGGAACAGAATGTTCATGTTTACTCAGGAGCAGAGATGGGGTTTAGCTCTTTCACAGGCAGACAGGGTCATTCCTTAGCGTACTAGGAAATGTGGGTGCCGGTTAATTGAGCTTTCCCAACAACACAGTCCCCACCTGCCCTGCCACTGCAGGTGCTGCTGCCTGCAAGTAACTCCAAAGTATCACATACAATGTAGGTTGCAGTTTTGCAGTTTGTGCTTTTGCAGTTTTCTTGGGCCAGGATTTAATTCCTGGGGGCTGAAGTCATTATCCAACAGGGTCGCTTCCATAGATGAAGGCAGGTTTTACTTCTTAAGAAACATGGTACACAAAAGGAAGTCAACTCCTAGTGTGCAGACGGGAACGCAAAGCAAGCAAGTCAGTTGAACAACATGGTCGTTTCACAGAAGTTTGGGATAAAGTAAAATACAAAAAGTGGAACTCAGCCAAGTGTTGAATTTCTAACATGCCATTGTTTGCCATGTGTTTTAGAGAGAAAATAACAACTCTGAAAATCATTTCAGCAAGGGCTCCGGCCCCACTTTGTTTTAATAGCTTTATAAATGACTGCAGTCTTGTATTGATAGTCTCCTCAGGAGCCTGGAAGAGTCACAGGCATTTTTCAGTTGGCCTTTACCGCATGTTATGAGAGAGACTGGATGCTACGGTGACATTCATGAATGCAGGGCTCTCAAAGGGCTCGGGACAGATTCCTTCATAATGCGGAGGGTCTAATACAGGAAAAAGGAACTGCCGTTTTCAGAGAACTGTAAGATGCTTAAACATAAAACCATACTGAATGTGGTTTAATCTTTTCAGTTTTTGATGAAGCAAGTCCTTGAGCCCATTGCAAATGTCTCAGGCTTATCATCACATACTTTTAATATTTGTTCTTAACTGAGAAAAAGTTCCCTTCTTTGCAGATTTCTAGACATAAACGAAAACTCACTCTGTGTGAAATCTGTGCTAGGAGCAAGTCATTCTCATTTACTTATTGATCCAGCCTCTATGAACACAGCAAGGATACACAGTAGGACCACAACAAAAACTTATTGATCTGACTGACCCTCACCAAGGTATCAGAAGGTTACCAGGTTTTGCTACTTCAAAGCCAAAAGAGGAAATTTCCAAAAGACACAGCTTAAAAGGAGGACTTTTCATGGATTTGAATGACCCTTCTACCCACTGATTGAATTAATCTAAATAAGCATGTCTTCCCCGAGCAGGCTCCCTAGCACGGAGCAAGAGGTAGAGGCTGAGAAACAGGTGCAGGGATGGAGGAAGACCTTTCAGTCTAGATTGTGGGACAGACATCACCCTCCCCAAACGCCCCCAAACGCACTTGCTTTCTGCTATCCTTTGATCTGGAAATCCCACTTCTAGGAGTCTATCTCCTAAAATGATTGGGACAAGCACACAAAAAGTATATAAAAGGGCCGGGCACGGTGGCTCACACCTGTACTCCCAGCACGTTGGGAGGCTGAGGCGGACGGATCACCTGAGGTTAGGAGTTTGAGATTAACCTGACCAACATGGAGAAACCCTGTCTCTACTAAAAATATAAAAAATTAGCCAGGCATGGTGGCGCATGCCTGTAATCCCAGCTACTCAGGAGGCTGAGGCAGGAGAATCGCTTGAACCTGGGAGGTGGAGGTTGCAGTGAGCCAAGATCGCACCATTGTACTCCAGCCTGGGTAACAAGAGCAAAACTCTGTCTCAAAAAAAAAAAAGGACATAAAAGGATGTTCATCCCAGACTTTTTCATAAAAGTAAGAAATTGAACACAACGTAAACATCCAGTAAGAGGATATATGTTAAATTACGATGCATCTGTTTCATCTGAATATTGTGTACCTATTAAAAATGGCGGTGTATATGTTACAGAATGACAAAAGATAGTTACTATATATTGCTAAGGAAAGCAAATGACAGAAAGTATGCATATTATATGTAGAAATATTTATGTGTATGTGTCCAAGTTTGTAAATATTTGTTATAATAAATTGGCATATAAAAGCCAAGAATTGATCATTTTACTTAATTTTGGTTACTGTATTTTATTTTTTAAAATACAATTTCCTTATTAAAAAAGGAAGTCACTGCTTAGAAAGAACATTGTTAAATAACATCACAGAAAATGGCAAAAAAAGAAATCCTTTGTAAACACAAAAAGAAAACTGGCAAAAAAGATTGCAGTCAACTTTTTCACAACTCTGGAAATTAAGCGCACATGTTTACCGCATAACAAGGAATGTTTATTCCAGAAAAATTGGCTGAATTTTGAAAAAAATGTTTCACCTTTTCCAGTCCTGTGCCCCATTATTCAGCTCTGCAATAGCCTTGACATGTGACAGTCTGCACTTGTGGTAGAGACCAGCTGCCTGGCAGCCACCGAGGGAAAAGAAAGGGGCTACAGCTCTTCAAAGACTCATTCCCCACCCCCCCCCAACAAACTGTCATCATTTGACCCATCTTGTGTTTCCTGGAATACCACTTCTGCAAGGGTGTCTGTATTGGACTCGATCCAGAGCTTACCCATTGCAAAAAGCCTTTTTCTCACGGGGGTTTGAAAATAATACAGCATTGTCTTTCCAAGTACACAGCTTTCATTTATCTTCACACCAGACCTGTTCAGTAATACCCTATGGAGCTCTTTATTAGCAAAACTCAATAAAAATCCATGCATTGTACAAGAAATTAAACTAAAAAGTAAAACCCTGATATTACCAGCTCTAGTCCAACTCCAGCAAATGTGGTGGGCGGGGGCATCTTTCCAATTCACAACTGATAGGGCTTAGGAGGAAGGATGGGCAAATGCTGGCTCCTTCTCTCCAAGTACCAGAGGAGCACAGATAGCTGCTAAGTGGCACCGCTCTCAGCTCCACCTCACCAAGCAGGAGCTACCTTCCACACCCCCCGCACACAGACACAGACACATGTGGGGCTCAGGATATTCCCCTAGCCCCGGTCTCATCAGGTCCCATCTTCCATCCCAGTGGAACAAAGGATGCTCAGGAGAATCCCACACTCTGTACTCAAACACACAGAAGCATGGACACTCGGTCACTCCCTTCTTTGTGAAAGGCTCTCTTCTCTCTCCTTCCAGGTCTCTGCCCTAGCCTGCTATCCTCCTGCTTCAATGATCATGTCTCAGTTTACTTTGCTGGCTTTTCATCATCTCCCCCACCTCCAGATGTGGGTGTGCCCAGGACCCAGTCCTCAAACCCCTTCACTCTCTGTCCGCATTTGCTTCCTATATGACCTCCTGTGTCCCGTGACACTAAGAACCAACTGCTACTGGCTATAGATTTCCATCCCAGGACACCACCTCCCTCCTGAACATTCAGCTTTCTTCACATTCAGCTTTCTTCACCATGCTTTCCCCAGATCTCTAGCAGGCATCACAAACTTAGCACGTCCAAAACTAAGCAGGACCTCCTGCTCTCCTGTTGAAGCACACAGTGGTTAAGAGGCAGAACCAGGATGTAAACCGCGGCCTGACCCCAGTGACCACACTCCCAGCCTGACATTCATGGATCTGCTCAGTTCGATGAGGCACCTGTCCATAATGGACCTCTCCCATACCTGGCACCAAAGAGGAAAGATGAAGAAGACGCCGCATATGCCCCGCGAGCTTGGCAGGTGAGGGAAGGAAAGGTAAACCCAGCATTTATCATGTTCTTGAGCACATTATGTGTGTTTCTATTTGTGCATTGTCACAACATATCCTAATTATTTGTGTGGCTCTTTCCCTAACCATGGTCATTATATGAGCTTAAAACATTTTCACTCCATGGAGAAAAACAAATATAGTAAGTTTATCTACAGCAAGGATTATACCTTGTTCACTGTTGCCATATACAAACTCAAAAGCTGCGGAATGATCTGGTGCAAGAGAAAACAAATAAGCCACATGAGGAAGGTAGTGTGCCAGAAAGGGATTTCTGAAGGAAGTAGCCTCTGAGCTGAAGCCTCAAAGGTAAGTGGGGTTCCCATCTGGGGACACCCAATAGCAGAGCCTAACTTTGTTCTCTAGAAGGAATATGCTGTGAAAACTTGTCTCAGTCTTCAAAGTAAAAAGTTATGACATTAGCTTCTGCTTCTGACCAAGGCAGAAAAACATGGACTAAATTGTCTTTCTCACTCAAACCTCAAACATGAAGTCAAAATATATAAAACAGTAGTTTTCAATGTGGTAGAAATCAGCAACAAAAGACAGTGATCCTTGAGAAATGAGAATCAAATGGAGTAGCCCGATGACTGGCCAGCTACTGCCTCTAGAGAGTTGCCAGGCCACAGTCCAGGGAGGGGAAACCCACAAAGAGCCTTGAAAACTCCCAGAGTTGAGAAGATAAACCTGAGATGCCAAGGGGATGAGGGCAGCCAGAGTTAGCATGAACGATACCTGGAGAGGAGAGAGTTGCATAGAAAGAAGACTCAAAGATCTGCAGAGGGTCCATTGAACCTTCAGTGGATTAATATGTGCCTCTGAGGAAAGAATCCTCTGAAATGATGAGGCAGCAGTGCCCAGTGAACACATGGCACTGGACAGAGGGCTGGTTCCCATCAGCCAGACAGAAAACTTCATGATGTATGGACATTGAATAGAGTACACAGGGGGTTCTGCCTCTGGAATGGGAGTTAGCCATTGAGCACTGCTCTGGTTCTATCTAACAAATGTTAAAGTAAAACCTGGGAGGAATTAGACTATTTTCAAGTAACTTAACTGCTTCCCAGAACAAAACTCAAGAGTATTTATAGTAACACAGAAAACATCCAACACCCAAGAAGGTAAAATTCACATGTGTCATCCAATAAAAAATTACCATGCCTGCAAAGAAACAGGAAAAGGCTCAGTGAACTTTATGCATGAAACATAGAGAAAACTGTGTCTGGGCCATGGTAATCAAAATCTATAACCATGAGAAAATATTAAAAGTGTACAGAAATAAAAAGACATTCTCTGTATTCTCTGTATAGAGTAACAAAGAGAATGACAGCAGATGTCTCAAGAGAAACAATGCAGATGACAAGACAGTGGAGCAACAATTACAAAGTAATGAAAGAAAAAAAACCCAGACAACTCGGAATTCCAGACTTGGAAAAACTATCTTTCAAAATAAAGACAAAATAAGTACCTTCTTGGACATAAAAAAGCTGGAAGATTTCATCATCAGCAGACATGCATTATAAGAAATGACAAAGGAAATCCTTTAGGCAGAAGGAACATGATAGCCAATAGAAACCTGAATCTATACAAAGGAAAGAAGAGTAATAGAAATGGTAACTACAAGTATAAATATATAATTATTTTCTTATTATTTATCTTTAAAAGAAAACTGATGCTGATAATAAAAATAAAGTAGTATGAGGTTTATAACATGGGTGAAATGGACAACAATAGAACAAATGTTGGGAAAGGAGAATAGAAGTATTCTCTGGTGAGATCATGAGCCTAAAAATGACTTAGCGTACTATCACTTGAGGTAGGCAGATAGAAAGGTATGCTATAACACGAAAGCAACCATTATACTATGGAAGTAGTTAAAGAGGTATATAGCTAATAAGCCAACAGAGGAGATAAAGTGGAATAAAAGAATCACTCCAATCAATCCAAAAGAAAGCAGAAAGATAGAAAAGATGGAAGAAACTAGATGGAACAAATAGAAAATAAATTGCCAGATGGTAGATTTAAACCTAATAAAGTAATCATTAAGTGCAAATGGTTAGAATACCCTAATTAATGGCAAAAATTTTCAGAATGGATTAAAACATGAGACAAAGCCATATGCTGCCAAAAAACATGTCTTATATATAAGGAACATAAAGAACAACAAAACTTTATATATAAAGATACAAATAGATTAAAAATAAAATCTTAAAAAAGACGTACCATTCTGACACTAATCAAACAGAGCTGAAATGGGCATATTAATGTCAAGTAAGGTAGAATTCAGAACAAGAAACCTCATCAGGTTCTTTGAAAAGGGTCATCTTATAATGATAAAGAGATAAGTTCATCAGGAGAGCATAATGATACTAAATATTGACAAAACTATGTGAGCTTTAAAACACATAAAGCAAAAAGTAATAGAACTGAGGCAAGAAATAAATAAATCCACACATTATTACTTGGAGATTTCAAAACCCCGCTCTAAATAATTCATAGAACAACAAGAAAACCTGTAAGGCTACTGAAGACATGAATGACATTATCAACCAATTTGATCTAACACTTACAAAGCATCATACCAAACAACAGAAGAGCATGTGCTCTTTTCAAGTACACACACAACATTTACCAAGATAGGACATTCTGGACCAGAAATAAGCTTCAATAAATTTCAAAGGACTCAGTCATACCAAGTATGTTCTCTGACCAGAGTGGAAATAAATTGGCAATCAATAAAAATTACCTCTAGAAGGCCGGGCGCGGTGGCTCAAGTCTGTAATCCCAGCACTTTGGGAGGCCGAGATGGGCGGATCACAAGGTCAGGAGATCGAGACCATCCTGGCTAACATGGTGAAACCCCGTCTCTACTAAAAAATACAAAAAACTAGCCGGGCGAGGTGGTAGGCGCCTGTAGTTCCAACTACTTAGGAGGCTGAGGCAGGAGAATGGCGTAAATCCACAGAGCGAGACTCTGTCTCAAAGAGAAAAAAAAAAAAAAACCTCCAGAAAAATACCCACATATTTGGAAACTAAATTACTGAATAATTAATAGCTCCAACAAGAAATCAAAAGGGAAATGTGAAAGTGTTTTGAAACAAATGAAAATACAATATATCAAAATAATGGTAACATCTACTAACATTAAATGTCAATATTAAAAAAGAAGAAAAGCCTCAAATCAATGATATCAGGTTCCATCTTAGGAACCTAGAAAAAGAAGAACAAAATAAACCACAGGAGTAGAAGAAAAAGATAATAAGGATCAAATCAGAAACCAATGAAATAAAAAATAATAATAAAGAAAATAATTCATCAGGAAGAAGAAGAAAAAAGAGATGATGAGGGAACACACAAATTACCTATATCAGAAATCGGAGAGGTGACACTGACCTCATTTAATTCTAAAAATGTTAAGAAGATACAAGAAAATATAATGAATCACTTCATGCTAATAAATTTAACAATTGATATAAAATGAACAAATTCCTTGAAAAAACACAAACTACCAAACCTCACTGAAGAAGAAATATGTAACCAGAATGGACCTATATTTATTAAAAAATAGAATTCTAATTAAAAATCTTCATGCACATACACACTACAGTCTCAGACACATGCACTGATGAGTTCTACAAAGCATTTAGGGAATAATAGTAATTTTATATAATTTATTTCAAAAAAGTGAAAGGAAGTTGTTATGGTTTGAATGTTTGTGTCCCTTCCAAAATTCATGTTGAAACTTAATCTCCAACGTAATGGTATTAAGAGGCAGGGACTTTTGGAAGTGATTAGGTCAGGAGGTCTCCTCCATCATGAATGGCTTAAGGGCTCCTCCCTAGTGAATGGATTTAAGGCCCTTATAAAAAGGGCTTCACAATAGTTCACATCTTTTTGTCCTTCCATCTATGAATAATGGGTTCTCACCAGACAATAAACCTGCCAGTATCTTCAACTCCTAGCCTTCAGAACTGGGAAAAATAAATTTGTGTTATTTATTACCACCTTGTCTGTGGTATTTTGTTATAGCAGCATGAATAAACTAAGACAGAGACTACAAATCATTCTGTGAAATCAGAATTTACTCTGAGAAAGTAAAACTGGAAAATATTTCAAGAAAAGAAAATGAAAGGCCAATATGCCTGAAAAACACTGACGTAAAACTCTAAAAAATTAGCAAATCAAACCTAATAATTTATAAAAATTGTGATACACCATGACCAAGTGGAGTTTTTATTTCAGGAAGGCAAGATTAGTTTATCACTCAAAAAACAACAATGTAATTTACCAAAATTGACAAACTGAAAAAAGAAAAGCACATAATTACCTCAATGTACATAGAAAAAGTATTTTGGAGCCAATGAGGAAACTAATACTATAGCTTGCTACCACTATTGCCACAGACTTCTGCAGACTAGGCAACAGAGGCACTCACAGGCACTGCTGACATTGATTACAGCTGAAAAACCTGCACAGAGACTATACTACTGCACCCACCTGGAACCAAGAGCAATGCACTCTACCTTACTGACACCTTAGGACCCATCTACAGGTAAAAGTTTTTCGCAAAATATGCCACTCTATAAAATTAGAAGAGGTGACTGTACCACAATATGTGCAGATATCAATGCAGCGACACAATAAACAAGAAAGCAAGGAAACATGATGCTGACAAAGAAACAAGAATTCTCCAACTGACCCTAAAGAAATAAAACTTTATGAATTGCATGAAAAGAAATTCAAAATAATGATCTTAAGAAACCTTAGCAAGATACAAGAGAATACAGTAGAAAATTCAATGAAATCAGGAAAACAATTTATGATCTGAATAAGAAAGTCAACAAAGAGGCATCATTTAAAAAGGAACAAACAGAAATCTTATAGCTGAAGAATTCAATAAATAATTTTTTTAATTGAGAGCTTCAACAACAGACTAGATCAAGCAAAATGAACTTCTGAACTCAAAATAACCTATCCAGAGGGGAAAGGAGAGAGAGAGAAAAGGATTAAAAAATGAAGAGAGTCTGTGGGACTTATGAGACACCATTAAGTAAACAAATGTTTGCATTATGAAATTTTCAGAGTAAGAAGAGACAGATAAAAACACAGAAACCTTATTTAACAAAATTACAGGTGAAAAATTCCCATGTGCTGGAAGAGATACGGACATCCAGGTCCATGAAACTCAAAAACATCCCCAAATAACTCAAAGAAGTCCTCTCTCAGATACGTCATAATCAAACCACCAAAAGGTGAAAACAAGAAGAGATTCTAAAAGCAGAAGGAAAGAAAAATAACAAAGTCACATATAAGGGAATCCCCAATAGTCTATGAGCAAACTTCTCAGCAGAAACCTCTCAGGCCTGGAGAGAATGGGATAAGAGAAGGGGAACAAAAGCTCTACTAAGCAGGAATACTATATCCAGCGAAGCTATCCTTGAGAAACAGAGGAAATACAATCTTTCCCAGGCAAGAATAAACTGAGGAAATTCATTACCACTACATTGCCTTTACAAGAAATGCTTAAGAGAGTACTTCAACCAGAAGTGAAAGGACAATAATTACTATCATGAAAACATGTGAAAGTATAAAACTCACTAGTAGAGGCAAATTCATAATCAACATCAGAATCTACATTATGATAATGGTATAGGTAAATCTTTCAAATCTCTGGTATGAATATTAAAAAATCAAAATGGTCAAAAGCAACTATAGCTACAATAAGTTGTTAAGAAACACACGAAATTAAAAAGATGTAAATTAAGGTAGTAAAATTATAAATTGTGGGGGTGGGGTAAGGTAAAAGTCTATACAGTATTTGTATGTGACCACAGTCATGTTGTTTTCAACTTAAAATAGTGTATTATAACTTTATAATTTTTTATATAATCTCATGGTAACAAAAAAATTATAGCAGATACACAAATGAGAACAAGGAAAGAATCAAAGCTTAGCACTACAAAAAACCATCAAACCACAAAGGTAAACAACAACAGAGGAAAAGAGGAACAAAACATCTATAAAATAACCAGAAAACAAGTAA
Source organism: Mandrillus leucophaeus (assembly GCF_000951045.1). Lineage (NCBI taxonomy): Eukaryota > Metazoa > Chordata > Mammalia > Primates > Cercopithecidae > Mandrillus > Mandrillus leucophaeus. The sequence continues at coordinate 1,475,133 of NW_012104365.1, read as the reverse complement.
CAAAATGGCAGGAGTCTTTACGTAACATCAACACTAATTTTGAATATAAATGAATAAAGTCTCCAGCTAACATACAGAGTGGCTAAATCGATTTTTAAAAACAAGACCTAATTGTATGCTGCCTACACGAGATTCACTTCACCTCTAAGGACATAGACGGAAAGTGAAGGGAAGGAAAAATATACTCCATGCAAACTAAAACCCAAAGAAAAGCATGAGTAGCTATGCTTATATCTGATAAAATAGAGTTTAAGTCAAAACCTGTAAAAGGTCATTATACAATGATGAAATCAATTCAACAAGAGGATATTACCATTGTAAAAATATATGCATACAAATTTGTACCTAAATATATAAAGGACATATAATTAGATCTAAATGAAGACATAAATTGCAATACAATAATAGCAGGGGATGTCAACACCTTACTTCAGCAATGTTCAGATCATCCAGACAAAAAATGATCAGAGAAATATTGGATTTAAAGTGTACTCTACACAAAACAGACATAATGTACATTTACAGAACATTCTATCCAGCAGCTGCAGAATACACATTCTTCTCAATTGCACATGGAACATTCTCCAAGATAGATTATATATTAGGCCAGAAAACAAGTCTTAACAAATTTAAGAAGACCAAAATCATATGAGGTATCTTCTTTGACAATAAAGCTATAAAACCAAAAATTAATAAAAGGAGGAACTTCAGAAACTTTACCAATATGAGGAAATAAAACATTATGCTCCTGAATAACCAAGGAGTCAACAAAGAAATTAAAAGGGAAATTAGAAAGTATCTTGAGACAAACAAAAATAAAAACAAAACATACCAAACCCTATGAGATACAGCAAAAACAGTTGTAACAAGGAAGTATATAACAATAATTGCCTACATCAAAAAATAAGATGTGAAATAAACAACCTAACACTATACCTCAAGAAACCAGGAAAAGAACAAACTCAACCCAAAATTAGAAGGAAAAAAATAAAGGTTAGAGCAGAAATAAAATAAAGACTGGAAAATACAAAAGATTAACAAAATGAGGTTTTTTTGAAAAGATAAAGCTGACAAATCTTTAGCTAGACTAAGAAATGAAAGAAAATCAGAGATGAAAAATGGAACATTACAACTGATACCACAGAAAGAATCATAAGACACTATTATAAACAATTACATGTTTATATGTAAACAAATTCCATGAAGTCGCAGGATACAAACCTCAACATACAAAAATCCCTACTGTTTCTGTACAGCAATAGCAAACTATCTGAAAAAGAAATCAAGAAAATAATCCCATTCACAATAGCTACAAAAAAATAAAATGGGAACAATTACATGCACAGTATGAACAACTGGATAACCTAGAAGAAATGGATCATTTACTGGACACGTACAGCCTACCAAGATTTAATTATGAAGAAATAGATAATGAGAACAGACCAATAATGAGTAAGAAGATTGAGTCAGTACTAAAAAGTCTCCCACCAAAGAAAAGTCCAGGACCTGATTACTTCACTTCTGAATTCCACCAAACATTTAAGGAACTAATATCAGTTCTTCTTAAACTATTCTAAAATATTGAAAAGGACGTATTTCCAAACTATTCTACAAGGCCAGCATTACCTGTTACTAAATCCAGACAAGGACACAACAAAAAAGTAAACTATAGGCCAGCATCCCTGATGAACATAGATATAAAAATCCTCAACAAAATAATAGCAAACTAAATTCAACAACACATTTAAAAAGATCCTTCAACGTGATCAGGTGGGATTTATCCTAGGGATGCAAGGATGGTTCAATATATGCAAATTAATATGTTACATCATACATGCAGAAAAAGCATTTGACAGAATTCAACATCACTTCATAATAAAAGCTCTTAATGAAGTTAGTTTAGAAGAAATGTAACTCAATATAATAAAGGCCATATATAACAAATCCATAGTTAACATCATTTTGAAGAAGGAAAATTGAAAGCCTTTCCTTCAGGATCTGAAACAAGACAAGGATGACCAGTCTTTTTTTTTTTTTTTTTTTTTAGATAGAGTCTTGCTCTGTTGCCCAGGCTGGAGTGCAGTGGCACAATCTTGGCTCACTGCAACCTCTGCCTCCCAGGTTCAAGTGATTCTCCTGCCTCAGCCTCCCAAGTAGCTGGGATTACAGGTGTGCACCACCACATCTGGCTAATTTTTTTTTGTATTTTTAGTAGAAATGGGGTTTCATTGTGTTGGCCAGGCTAGTCTCGAACTCTTTACCCTCAATCTACCCACCTCAGCCTCCTAAAGTGCTGGGATTAGAGGCATGAGCCCCTACACCCAGCTAAGGATGCCCACTTTTACCACTTTCATTCAACACAATACTAGAAGTCTTAGCCAAAGCAATTAGGCTACAGAAAAAAAAAGACATCCAAATTAGAAAGGAAAAGCTAAATTGTTGCTGTTTGCAGATGACATGAACTTCTATATAGAAAACCCTAAAGACCTCACCACCAAAAAAACAAATTCCATAAAGTTGCAGGATACAAAAATCAACATACAAAAATCGCTACTGTTTCTGTACAGCAATAGCAAACTATCTGAAAAAGAAATCAAGAAAATAATCCCATTCACAATAACTACAAAAAAATAAAATGGGAATAAATACAACCAAGGAGATAAAAGATCTGTATTCTGAAAATTATGAATCACTGAAAGAAATTGAAGATGACATAAGTAAATGAAAAAATATCCTTTGTCCATGGCTTGGAAGAATAAACATTGTTAAAATGCCTGTATTATCCAAAGTGATATACAGATTCAATGCAATCGTTTTCAAAATACCAATGACATTATTCATAAAAACAGGAAAAAAATGAATCTAAAATTGGTATGGAGCCACAAAAGACACTGAATATACAACAATCTTGAGCAAGAACAAAGCTGGAGGCACGACACCACCTGACTTCAAGATATATTACTACAGGCTGGGTGCAGTGGCTTACACCTGTAATCCCAGCATTTTGAGAGGCCAAGGTGGGAGAATTGCTTGAGCTCAAGAGTTCAAGAGCACCCTGGAAAACATAGTGAGACCTCATCTGTACAAAAAAATATAAAAATTAACTGGGTGTGGTGGCACATGTCTATAGTCTCAGCTACTTGGAAAGCCAAAGTGTGAGGATCGCTTGAGCCCAAGAGGTCAAGGCTTCAGTGACCTGTGGTCATACCACTGCATTCCAGCCTGGACACCAGAGTGAGACCCTGTCCTTAAAATAAAATAAATTTAAAAAAGATATTCTACAAAGCTATAGTAATCAAAACAGCATGGTACTAAACAATATTTTGGTATAATAACTAAAACGGCATAAAAACAGACACATTGACCAGTGAAACTCAAACATAAAAGTCAATTGACCTAATTTTGAAAAATGAGCAGAAGATTTTAATAGATATTTTCCCAATGAAGATATGGTGATAAGTATATGAAAAAATGCTCATCATTAATTATTAGAAAAATGCAAATTAAAACCCTAATAAGACACCACAACACACTCACTAGAATTAAAAATTAAATTCTAACTCTCTGCTAAGTCTGTGGAATTCTGCATATAGGCATAGCCCAGCCTTTGGCCAACTGGATCTGCACAGAGTTCTTTACATGAAATTAAAATGATTGACCACATCAAGCATTGGAGAGGATGTGGAGGAACTGAAACTCTAATACCTTGATGGTGAGAATGTATTAGAGGACCACTCTAAATTGCAGGATCACTTTACATTTTTCCGGTTATTAAAAAGTTAAACACCTTCCGCATGACTCAGCCATTCCGCTTCTAGCTCTTTATCCTAGATAAGTGAAAGCATATGTCCACACAAAGACCTGTACACAAATGCTGATCACAGATGTATTTGTAATAGCTAAAAACAACCCGTATGTCCATCAACAGATGAGACCTGGTTGATGCTTCCAAGGCCCCTCATTTGTTCCCAGCTGTTCCCGACAGCCCTACTCCATGAAGACCACACATGGCACTTTGATCCCATGAACAGCTGCCCTCTCTGGAGTGAAGAGAGGTGCCTGGCTGTAAGACTAGCAACAGAATCCTCCCTTCTAGTCCTAGGTGAGTAGGGAGACAGGAAAGGGACAAGGAGGAGGAGGCGGATCTCACATTAATCTTCTCCCTGATACCTAATCTCCAAGATGGAAAAGCTTAATATACATTAATACATCTGTGCTTGTATAAGCATAAAACAGCACCAATGGGACAGATAAGAAACCAGTAGCATTGGGGCCCCTTTGAGGAAGGAATCTGGTGGTTGAGAGGTTGAAGTAGGAGGGACTTTTCATAGCACAGTCTTTAGTTCCCTTGTAATGTCTACTGAGTATACCACCTCTTTGCAAAAATAAATAGAAATACAATCAGTATGAAAAGTGCTTGCATGCTTCTCCAGAGTGACCTTCTAGCCACTCCTCTGGGCAATGCTCCTTGAGGTCAGGGCTTCCCAGAGGACAAGGTTGTAGGGTGATTTGTTTCCCAATGGGGAGTTCCAGTCAGAGCCACCCTTCAACCTACCAGGGAGCTTGCTCTGACCATCAGAATTAGAGCTCATCTTAGTTTGTTATGTGCTTCTATAGCAGAATACCCAAGACTGGGTAATTTACATTGAACAGAAATTTATTGGCTCACAGTTTTGGAGGCTGGGAAGTCCAAGAGCAAGGTACCAGCATAACAAGGGGCCTTCTTCTTATGTCATAACATAACAGAAGGGCAAAGAGAGGCTGAGAGAGGGCCAGACTTTTTTATACCAGCATTAATACCACCCATGATGGCGGAGCTCTCCTGGCCCAATCACCTCTTAGAAGTCCCACCTCTTATTACTGCTATAATGGCAATTAAATTTCAACATGAGTTTTGGATAAACATTCATACCATGTTGGAGCTAAAAGGTGCTCACCAGACTCTCCTCCTACCCTCGCCTCGCTGGTGAATTAATGAAAAGAACACCAAAGTTCATGGAGATATGAGTTGTCTCAGGTCACAGCTGAGACCAGAGAGCTGACTGCCTCCCAGCTCAGCTCAAAGAACTATGTTCTCTTCCTCAGCTACAAAAATAATGTATGCTCACTGCAAACAACTTAAGCCTAACAGTAGTATTAAGGAAAAATAGTCTCCCTTTCTCTGCCCACATCTCACCTCTAAAATAAGCTACTGCTAACATTTTGCAGTATCTACTTCCAGACCTATTTCTATACCATTAACAATTTACAGACTCTTACTTAATTCTGATGTTTTACAAAAGTGGGATCATACCATATACAGTACTTTGCAATATGCTGTTTCCTCCACACCACAGCTGGTCCTGGTTCCAAAGCAGGGTGTTTTAATCCAGCTCTTTCCTTTTAATAGCTGTTAATAATCCCACAGTGTGAACATCACATAATCCCATCATTTACTGGTCCAGCGCACCATGAATGGACACTTAGGTTAGTGTTTGTTTTTGTACTTCTAACCAAAGCTGCAGAAAATGTCCTCATTACTGCATTTCTCTGCATGCATATGAATATTTCTGTCAGCTTGATCCCTAGAAAGGGCGGAATTTCTGAGTCAAAGTTTCTGATTACTGTAGGTTTTGACAGGAGTTCTTTTGGCTATTTCTCCCTGTATCACTTGGCTGGCTACTGCTTTTCGAACCAGTCTCAGGTACTCTCTGGAGAAGAAAAAGGATGCCAATGTGGTGGGAGAAGGGAGAGGATCAGGGAAAATAACTAATGGATACTAAGATTAATACCTGGGTGATGAAATAATCTGACAACAAACCCTCATGACACAAGTTTATCTATATAAGAAACCTGCACATACACCCCTGAACTTTAAAGTTACATTTTATAAAAGAGAAAAAAAAAGGAAATGTATATAAATAAGAACATAAGGCAAAGAGGCTTTGGAGTTAAAATAAACTCACCATGAAATGTCTTTTTCTCAATTAGCCTGCATGTTGGAATTTATCCTAAGGACATAATTACAGAGATGCACAAAGTCTTCGTTACAAGGAAGTATGTCTCCACATTGCTAATGCAGCCACTTCCCAGCACAAACTGCAGGCCAGGATTGGCAGCCCTGGATCCTGGTGGGCTCAGGCTGCATGAATTGATGTGCATGAGGCTGTGGCATTTGCGTAGAGGGAGTAATGAATCCCAGGGGAGAGGAGGGTGGCAGGGATTCCCCAACTCCTCCCAGCCTGGCCTATGTCCTGGCTTTATAAGTCCCTGTGTGAGAACAGTCCTGGAGTCTGCCTTGCATAAGCAGTGACACTTTCAGATATTGTACCTTTTAATTCTAGAACTTCCATTTGGTTTTCTTTTAGTTTCTGTTTCTCTGCTAAGATTCTCCATCTGGTCATTCATTATGATCATTTTGTTGACACTCTAAGACCTCTAACATATTTGTAATAACTGCAGGCCCATTTTGGCTTTGAACAAAGTCTTAAGGTAGGCCCCTTACTCCTAAGTCTTGGTCTTTGTGGGATTTCAACAGTCTATTGCATTCATTGAGGTCTCTTCACTCTGTTTGAGCTGAACTCCCAATATCTCCCAGCACACCCTGACCTTCAGTTCTCATACCCACAGGCAATCTCTGCTAAGTCTGTAAAATTCTGCATATAGGCATAGCCCAGGCTACGGCCAACTGGATCTGCACAGAACCCATTGCATAGCTCCTTCCCGTCCTACAAACTCCAGCTGTTTCAGTAGCCCAGACTCTGGTCTCTGCCTCCTCATCTCAGTGAGATCACCACTCTGCTCAGAGGCCACCTCCCTGCACCCTGCAGGAAGACGCCTCCCCCAGAAACCAGGGAGATCAATTATGAGCTAACCCAGGGGTTTCCTCTCTCTCAAGGATGACAGGCATGTACTGTTGCTGTTCAATGCCTCAAAACAGTCCTCTCATTCATTTTGTCCAGTCTCTCATTTGATTTTAGTGGGAGGGCGGCTATCATCGCTTTGTCATGGCCAGAGGCAGAAGTGCCTGACGTTTTCTGAGACAACAGTGACACTGTTAGAGATGCTGACACCAGACTCCGGGGGTCTTGAGGGCAGACTCTCCCTGCCACGCCTGACACATACATCATGGCACATCTTTTATGAATGCGTGAGGCCGTGATGTTGGAGGAGGGGACTGGCTGGGCTTTGATGTGGAAACATGGAGATGACATTAGCTGAGTATGAGGATCTGGGAAGTTGAGCGGGTTTCCTGGGAAAGAGGGCAAGGTTAGCCTTGGCTCTGCTGAGTTCAGGGTGCATCAGGGCCTCTACAGGGACTGTGGACAAATGGACATGTGGGGCTTCAGCATCAGAAATAGCTGGAGCCAGGGATGGAGATTTGTGACGATCCACTGATGGGGACAGATATGAGGCTGAGCCTCAAGAGAGAGCACGGAGCCAGCAAAGGAAGGAGCCAGGAAGCTTGGGCCTGCTCACCTTTAGGGGCAGGTCAGGGAAGAGCGGCCAGGATGGCAGGAAGAAAGGCAGGGATGGTGTCCTGGGAGCCAGGGAGAGAGCAGGGTTGGAGCTTAGTGAAAGGAGGGAGCCAAGAATGGGGGAGGAGGGGCTGCCAGGTGTAGGGGGCATCCAGACCCTGCAATGGGTGCCTGAGGGTAAGGGGAGTGCCCAGACGGGCCTTCTGGGCTGATGAACTTTCTCTAGAGAAAAAAGCATCTGTGCAGTGACCTGGATGAGACCGGAGGCTATTATTCTAAGTGAAGTAACTCAGGAATGGAAAATCAAACATCGTATGTTCTCACTTATGTGTGGGAGCTAAGCTATGAGGACGCAAAGGCATAAGAATGATACAATGGACTTTGGGGACTTGGGGAAAAGAGTGGGAGGGGGGCGAGGGATAAAAGACAGCAAATAAGGTGCAGTGTATACTGTTTGGGTGATAGGTGCACCAGGATCTCACAAATCACCACTAAAGAACTTACTCATGTAACTAAATACCACCTGTACCCCAATAACTTATGGAAAGAATAAAATAAAATGGAAAAAGGTGCATCTGTGGGTGTGTATTTCAGATGGGAGCTAGTGCTGCACCTTCACTACAGAGTCCTGTGGATCTCTACCATTCCACACCTCCAGAGTGCTATAAAGCCTAGTTTCTGTAAAAAGCATCACTACCTGTCACAAAGAGGAAAGTGAGGGTGCTTTGCTTTACACAGTAGCTGTAAACCAGTAGGAAGTGGGTGTGGAAAAGTCAGGCTCTGTCTGAAAGCCTGAGTTCTAGCCCAGGGGGCCTGACTAAGAATTGGTGCTGGAGACTCTCCTCTCTAGCTCCTGGCTGGGAGGCTGACTAAGGAGCGGGACTGGGGATTCTCTTCTCCTCCTCGGCTCCTGCTGGGCAAAAGTTTTTGTGTGTGCCATGGTTGTTGGCAGAACAACAGCCCCAAAGATGTCCCCATACCTCTTGTGCATTTTCTTTAGATAAAGAGTGAGATCACTGGCATAGTAGACAAGGCTGCACATGGCCAGGCCCCTGCTGGCTTCTCCAGAATGATCTCTGCCTGTCTTCTTCCCTTTCGTCCCCTCAAAGGCTGGGCTTCCTTCCACCCTGGAGCTTCTGAGCCTGTGAGACCCTCCCACCTCTGCTCCTCTGGATCTCAGCTCAGTGTCCTTCCCAGCCCCGCCCTGGAAGCCAGTGCACTTGCCAGGGCACTGCAGTTCCATCACAGGCCTGCGTGGGGCATCCTCTGTGAGAGCGCCTGTGCCCATGGATGTAATTTACATACTCATCGAGAAATTAACATCAACTCTTCATAGCAGGTCAAGTGCAAAGAGATCACTATTCTCCAATCTTTCTACAAAAAGGTGGTGTCTATTTTCCTACCCCCTGTGTCTAGGCCAGCACTGGGACATGGTTTTGCAACAGAATAGGGCACAAGTGACAGAGTTTCCTCTTGCTTCCACTCTGCATGATTTCCCTTACTCTGACACCCTGCCATCATAGCCATGAAATTTAAAATAACACACGCACGTCAGATTATAAAAGTCCTGCATACTTCCCGAAAAAAGATAGTGATTAGTGAAGATCCCCATTGTTGAGGACTTCTA
>NW_012104365.1:1461418-1465294 GCF_000951045.1 Mandrillus leucophaeus | reverse complement strand
AGAGAGCTCCATGGACACCTGTCAACTACACACAGAGAGTTCCCCGGACACCTGTCAAATGCACAGAGAGAGCTCTGTGGAGACCTGTCAACTGCACAGAGAGCTCCATGGACACTTGTCAATGGCACAGAGAGCTCCATGGATACCTGTCAACTGCACAGAGGGCCCTCCATATGCCCCTTTAACTGCTCAGCTGTGCTAAGTACCATGCCATGCACAATGGCCACCCTGACCTGTTGAACTTTCAGGATGGCTCCACCAGGTCCTTGATGGCTCTGCCCCTAGGGCTGCTCCCTGGGCTGCTGCGGATGGACCTGCTCATCCTAAGGAGAGAGAAGCAGGAGGCCACAGCAGCCCTCGCTGTCCCCCACACGAAGGGCCTTGGAGCAGGCAATCTCACATCATTGAGTTGTCAGGTTCTCAAAGTAATTCTCAGAGGGGTCACCATGACCTTTGTTGAAGGGAAATTGAACCTCCAGCAGGTGCCAGCCCTGCAGACTGGGACCCAAGTGTGCAAAATGAATGGTCACACAGAGCTCAAGCCCAGCCAAGGGCCCCAGACACCGGGCTAGTCTGCACTCCCTGGGGGGACACACGCCCAGGCTGGGGAGTGAGCAGGGCAAAGGGGAGGATCCCAGCCCCAGGCCTCCTGCCACGGAGGGGCTCAGTTGAGGAGGGAGCCGGCAAAACACTGAATTGACTTTTAGAAGTTTGAGCATCACAGGGGAAGGATATTCTGACCTCTGAATCCAAATAGTGTTTATGACTCAGACTGAGTGGCTGTTCACTAGCTACAAATAAACAGAAAAGTCTAGTGCTACGTGGGTTCCACCAGAAGCAGGGGCTGCAGAGGGCTGTTGGAAAACAAAATGAAGCAGCTTTGAGGATCAGACCACAGGTCAGTGGCTGTGCTGGTACAACATGCCAGGGGCATACCCACCGGGCAGATGCTGGTGCTGCTGACCACGGCCTTCCTCTGTGGATGTGATTTGGCTTTCCTCACAGTGCATGCAGGAGGTGCTCAATAAATGCTCTTGAATGACTATATGGTCCCTGTCAACATGGAGCTGGGCAGGGCCCCTCTAGTGAACTCAGGTCGCTGGTAAAACGTCTCCCGCCTCCTCCCCTCTGCACTTTCTCTTTCAGCCAGGGGCCCACAGCTCCAAGAATGGAGTCCAGCAGCACCATCCCCACTCCCCAGCTCCTGCCAATTTCTCTTCTCTGCCTCAGTCTCCCACATTATGATCCAACTGTGTACCACCGCTCCGCCCCACAATTCACAAGGTGAAGCTTTGACCCACAATGTAGCTGTGTTTGTGGGTAGGGCCTGTAAGGAGGTGACTAAGATTAAAGGAGGTCGCAAAAGCGGGGCCCTGATCTAATGGAACTGGTGTCGTTGTAGAGGAAACAGAGGCCAGAGCACTCATCCCCCACTCTCTCCAACCAGCACATAGAGGAACTGCCCTGTAAGGACACAGAGAGAGGCCTCACTGGAAATCGACTCTGCCAACACCTTGTTCTTGGACTTTCAGCCTCGAGAATGGTAAGAAAATAAACGTCTGTTGTTTCAGGCATCCACTCTGTGGTATCCTGTTCTGGCAGCTGGAGCTGACTCTGACACTCCCTGCAGACCCCATTCCCTCCTGCCTGGGCCAGGCCTGGGCCTCCTCATGGCCCCTCCCTGTCTTTCCTCTGGAGCCCACCCTCTCACCCTCAGAAAGTCCCGGGGCTCTTTCCAAGGCCTGAATCATGACAGCATTAGGTCTGTGCTCCAGAAAGATCAGTTCAGCTGCAGGAGATCCTGCACCGCTTCCCACCAATGGCAGCAAGAGCAGCCAAGACTGAATGAGCCCGTGCTGTATGCCAGGCCCAGAGGCAGCCTTGAATGCGTTTTCCAAGTCATCTCCCTGCAGCCCTATGAGGTAGGTGCTAGGATTTAGTTTTCCTCTTTTGCAGATGACAATGTCCCACAGTGTGGCCCAAGGCCACATAGCCAGGAGGTGAGTGACTTCGGACAATCCTCAGAGGCTTCACACTTTGGTGTCTTTTAAATTCCAGCTTTCTTTACAGGGTGAATAAAGGTCTGTCTCCCTGGCCAGTCCCTAGGTCTCACATTGGCCTCTGTAACAACCATGCTACCCGTGCACCTCTTGCGTCTCACCTCCACACCCAGGCTCAAGCTGTCCCTATGTGGAAAGCCTTTACCTTGATGCCCAGGACTCCTCATTTTAAAGCTTTGGTTCTCCATCCTGGCAGCTCTTGAGAGTCACCTGGTGTTTGGGTCAGGGCTCTCCAGAGACAGAGAAGCAATGGGACAGACACTCACCACACACACACATACATATGCTTACATATATATGTATGTACATACACATTCTATATATATATACACACATATATATGTGCATATGTGTATTAAGAAATTTATTTTAAGGAATTGACTCATGCGATTGTGGGGGCTGTAAAGTCCTGGATTTGGAGGGCAGGTCAGTGGCTGGAGTGGATGCCACAGTCTTGAGGCAAGATTTCCTCTTCTCTGGGAAACTCCGATTTATTCTCAATCCTTTGACTGACTGGAGAGGGCCACTCAAAGCCCCTTAAAGTCACCAACTACAGGTGACAACCACATCTACAAAATACCTTCACAGCAACACGCAGACTAGCATTTCAATAGCTGGGTGGAACAGCCCAGCCAGGAGGACACACAAGATTGACCTTCACCCTTGCAGAGCCTTCAAAGTGCAGAGGCCCAGGCCCCAGGGAGACCGATGCAGTTCCTACCAATGCTTTTAAAAGCACACGGCTGGCCCAGAACGGCTGCTTTCGGATGCACAAATCACAGAGTATTCTTTGCCTGTGTCCACCTGGTGCTCATCCCCTAATCTTGAAATCACCTCCTGGGGGTCCCGCCTCCCCCTTGCTGCAGGCACCTGCAGGCTGGGGCCCTGATTTATATCACTGTGTCCACAGCACCCAGGGCGGTGCCTGGCACCTATGACGTGCTCACGCCTTGGACGAACAGTGGGCTACAGTCATAGTCTGTGGAGCTGGAAAGCCTCGAATTCAAAATGGGCAAGTTTCATCCCCTCTCTTTGCCTCATTTTCCTCAACTGTTAACAGCAACAACAAAAAATGGAGCACTAATAGCTGTCTCATCGCCTTGTCAAGGGACTTAGGCAATACAATGCATGAAAAGTGCTTATCAAGGTACTTGCTGGGAAGTAACAGCTCAAAAAAAAAAAAAAAAAAAGAGAGGGGCAGCCCTGTTTCCACTGATTGTCACTGGGGCTGTGCATTCCCACTCTGAGAGCTCTGCTGCTTGGTGCTCAGCCAGAATCACCCAGGGCCAGACCTGCCTCTGCAGCAAGAAGCCCGCCAGGTCGCCCTGAGACCAGGTTCTCCGAAGCATCCTGCATCCTGGCGAGCATCTCCAGCGCCACCTGGTGTCTGTGCAGGGAGTGGCTGGGTTTCCACAGCCTTTCAAATCTCTAGCCCCAACTTTCAAGAAAAGGCAGGGGTTGCCTGCTGTTCTGTGAAGTCACCATGGAGACGACTGGGGGAGGGGGGAGTCCTCACTCGCTGCAGGTGGCTCTTCACTTTACAGAAGGATACACTGCACGAAGTCTTTCAAGTACATCCTCTCCACACTTAAAATGGCATTCAAATAACACGTTAGCATTCACTTTGTACAAGTATGTCTGCTGGGGAAAGGATCCTGGAGCCTGCAAAGAGGGCTTTCTTTACATGTAGACAATATCAGGGACTGCCCGAGTGTCGCCTCTTTCCCTGTAACGTTCTCCATGTCATCAAATGCCCGTGTCACCACATTCTTGGCGTCACATATTTGTCGTAGGATTTTGATATGGTTTGGCTGTG
>NW_012104365.1:1457734-1460028 GCF_000951045.1 Mandrillus leucophaeus | reverse complement strand
CGTGGGTTACCCAACCTGGTCTGGGACAGGTGACTCATAGCAGGTGCCATCGAGAGGCCTTCTTGAGGCTTGTTTCTCCTGACCAACCCAAAGGTCCCCACCAGCCTGTCCTGGCACGTGGACCCCAGCGATTAATTCTCCTTGCCCTTGTTCCTTGCTAAGCAGGCAAGCAAAACCACACCCAGTTACACAAACACATCAGCTGCACATCCGGATGGAGAACAGATGTACCTATGCCGTGGCAGGGACATCAACACTCTGATGAGTTGGCCAAGGAATGAGGAATAGCACAAATCAGCTATGGAACATTGACAAACTGGGAGCCAAACTTTGCTTCATGCCTGTGAGGCGGTATTTTCATGAGTGGTGGATGCCCAGTTCTTCCCTGTTCCTGCTCGCTCGTCAACCACAGTGATGATGACAGTGCTGATTACCATGGCAACCAGAACACTTACTGAGCACAACGAGACAAAGCTATACTTCGGTGACCACCCCTGTTTACCTTCATAAGAACTTTGTTGTCACCCCCATTTACAAGGGGTATGACTGAAGCACAGAGAGATTGAGAAATTTTCCCAACGTCACAGAGCTAGAAAGAAACATGTCGAGGCAAGCGGGGTGGTCAAACCCTGCAGTGTCTCTCTATGCAGTAAGCCCCAGAGACGGGGGCCCACCTGACTGCACAGACATTCCCAATGCCAGGGGCCAAATGTTTGTGTCCCTCAAAATTCCTATGTTGAAGCCTAACCCCGATGTGATGGTATTTGGGGGTTGGGTCTTGGAAGGTGACTAGGTCATTAGGTGGAACCCTCATCAAGGGGATCGGTGCCCTTAGAAAAGGGGCCCCAGAGAGCTCTGTGGCCCCTTCTGCCATGTGAGGACACATAGAAGGCACCATCTATGAGAAAGTGGGGCCTCTCCAGACCCCACGTGTCAGAACCTTGATCTTGGACTTCCCTGTCTCTGGAACTTTGAGGAATGAATTTCTGTTGTTTATAAGACACCCAGTCTAGAGATTTTGTTATGACAGCTCAAAGGGACTAAGACTCCAGCATGGATGCAGTGGAGGGCCTGCTCCCTCCTTACATGGGCTCAGCTGAGAACAGTGGTGAGTCCCAGCCTGCAGCCTTGCTGTCATGAACACCTGGGAGAAGCTGTCTGCAGGAGGAACAGCACAGGCAGCTGGGGGCTCTGGAGAAGTCAGCTTTCTTCATCTTCATCAGCAGGTTCTTCCCTTGCAGTCCTGATTCCCACAGCAGCCCCTCAGTCCCTTGCTCCCCCTCATCACGTGTTCCTACTGGGCCCAGAGCCGGGACACTGTGACAAACCAGACAGGTGTGGTCATGACTCTTCGGTTCAGCACAGAGAAAAAACAAAACACAAACATCTTTTTCTCGACAGGTTTTAAAACTTAAATCTTGGGGCAGTGACAAACAAAGACTGTTTCTCATAAAATTCACTTTTGATGACTGGAGAATGTGCGCAAGGCCCTGCTCACCCACCGCTGACCAGGCACACCCACGACGGCACCCCACACACGAGCCTGTGTGCGGGCACATGGGCATGTGGGCATGTTTGCAGGGGTTGTGCCTGCCTCTGATAGGGCCTCCACCATTTCCAAAAATTAAATTCTGATGCAGATGCATTCTCCATTCTAATAGAGAATTGAAGTGCACAAAAATGATTGATAACAAAAATGTTCTTTTTCACATGGGGTAAGACGACGTCTGCCAAGGCTCCATCAGCAGGAGAAAGAGAGGGAGAGAGGGAGAGAGGGAGAGAGGGAGATGGAGAGGGAGAGAGAATAAATGGATAAATAAATGAATAAAATAGTAGTTGTTGTGATTAATAATTGATGTATTTACTGCCTGGTGCTTTTCTGCTTCCACACCATGGAGATCTGAAAATAACGTAGCAGGCGAGACGGTGGGAATGGGGTTTGAACTCAGCACACTGCAGACAGAAGCAAGTAACAACCACCTTTCACCATTGTCTGCACCAGGCAAAGCAAAACACTCTTACAGGCCTTTCCTACTGTGAGTAATTTTCCCCCAAAAAAGCAACATTTATAGACTTTCTCTATGACCAATATTGAATTTTCCCACAGCATTTTATCTCAGAGATTCATCACTTCTGGAGCACTGGGGACACAGCTGAGAATGTGACAAAAGCAAAGCACTGCTTTCTGCACTTGATTTCAGGGCTTCAGGGACCCTAGACTGTGTATCCTGGGACCAGCACACAGAAACCTCAATTTGCAAATGGCTGGAGGCTGTACCCCGGACATACCTGCC
>NW_012104365.1:1453645-1455729 GCF_000951045.1 Mandrillus leucophaeus | reverse complement strand
TTTCCCTGTAACGTTCTCCATGTCATCAAATGCCCGTGTCACCACATTCTTGGCGTCACATATTTGTCGTAGGATTTTGATATGGTTTGGCTGTGCCCCCACCCAAATCTCATCTTGAATTGTAGCTCCCATAATTCCCAAGTGTTGTGGGAGGGACCCACTGGGAGATAATTGAACCATGGGATGGTTTCCCCCATACTGCTCTCGTGGTAGTGAATAAGTCTCATGAGATCTGGTGGTTTTATGAGGGGAAACTCCTTTTGCTTGGTTCTCATCCTCTCTTGCCTGCCACCATGTGAGACATGCCTTTCACTTTCCACCATGATTGTGAGGCCTCCCCAGGCATGTGGAACTGTGAGTCCATTAAACCTCTTTTTCTCTCTGGGTGCGGTGGCTCATGCCTGTAATCTCAGCACTTTGAGAGGCCGAGGTGGGTGGATCACCTGAGGTCAGGAGTTCAAGACCAGCCTGGCCAACATGGTGACACCCTGCCTCTACTACAAATACAAAAATTATCTGGGTGTGGTGGTGTGCACCTGTTTTACCCGGCTACTTGGGAGGCTGAGGCAGGAGAATTGCTGGAACCCAGGAGGCGGAGGTTGCAGTGAGCCAAGATTGCGCCACAGCACTCCAGCCTGAGCAACAGAGCAAGGCTCAGTCTTCGGGGGCGGGGGGGGACAATGAAAAAACCACCCCTTTTTCCTTATAAATTACCCAGTCTCAGATATGTTCTTATCAGGAGTGTGAAAATGGACTAATATAGATTTCACCTTCCGACCCAGCCCTCTTTTGCATTGTTGAGTTTATGGTGAACATCAGCTTTTAAGGTCAGTCATGAGCTACTATAGGGTTGGAGACTGTGTCTAGTTTCTCCTTAGAATCCTGACGCCTAGGTTGGGACATACAGTACTTGTTGAATACATAGCACGGGTGTTTCTTTAGAAGCTTTTAAAAAAAAATCTATAAAGCCAGGAAATCCCACACGTCTCTTTACTCCTGTACAGCCTAGCTGGCTGGAATTGACTCATAGGATTGTGGGGGCTAGGATTTACTTTCCACTCCTGCACCAGCACTAGAACCCCCGCTGTGCTTGCTGAAATGTACTTCCTAGCACCTCACTCCTAGGACACAGTGGGGCAGGCTGTGCTAGAACATATTAATATGTACATAGTCACTCTCCCGGGTCACCGTTTATTACTATCTTGCATGTATATTTTATAAAGTACGCAGTATATTAGTATGGTACCTCTAATGTATAGTTTATAAATAAATAACGTACAAATATTGGACTTTTTCTTGTGCTCCTGGGACACACCCTCAGAAAACCTTGGCAGCAGGGCTACCATGTGAGCGCCATGTGCACCACACAGACCAGGCACTCTATGAGCCTTGTCTTATCCGCCCCCCAGGACAACCTGACGAGAGGGTCAGTGACATCACCTGTGAGCTACCGACAGGCAGCCAGGGCCCGGATGTGCCACCACCTGCCCACGGTCCCCCCAGTGGGCAGAGTGATCTGAGGCTGGGCACCGTGGGTTACCCAACCTGGTCTGGGACAGGTGACTCATAGCAGGTGCCATCGAGAGGCCTTCTTGAGGCTTGTTTCTCCTGACCAACCCAAAGGTCCCCACCAGCCTGTCCTGGCACGTGGACCCCAGCGATTAATTCTCCTTGCCCTTGTTCCTTGCTAAGCAGGCAAGCAAAACCACACCCAGTTACACAAACACATCAGCTGCACATCCGGATGGAGAACAGATGTACCTATGCAGTGGCAGGGACATCAACACTCTGATGAGTTGGCCAAGGAATGAGGAATAGCACAAATCAGCTATGGAACATTGACAAACTGGGAGCCAAACTTTGCTTCATGCCTGTGAGGCAGTATTTTCATGAGCAGTGGATGCCCAGTTCTTCCCTGTTCCTGCTCGCTCGTCAACCACAGTGATGATGACAGTGCTGATTACCATGGCAACCAGAACACTTACTGAGCACAACAAGACAAAGCTATACTTCGGTGACCACCCCTGTTTACCTTCATAAGAACTTTGTTGTCACCCCCATTTACAAGGGGTATGACTGAAGCA